>NW_027437196.1:1802500-2332500 GCF_033239565.1 Halichoeres trimaculatus | reverse complement strand
TGCTCAAAGAGCCCCGCACCAGAAACTTCTGTCAGAACACAGACCTCAGTTCCTCTACAAGAGAGTCTGTGTTTTTTATTCTTTGGCAGAAATCCCAAATCTGTGGCTGTGTTGACCCGTGTTTGAAGTTTCAAAGAACAAAATATCTTTATAATATCATCAATGTACAATGCTGATACTGCTTAACCCTTTAACTTTCTGCTCAACCATTTGGTAGAGCATCTTTTGAGTCACTTTATGTCATTGAAATTTGAACTGAGTAAAACCTAATTGAGTCATGCTTGGAATATTTTTTTTCTGATTTTTTTTTTCTTTAATTTATTTTTTCTGATCGTTGTATCCCAACAATAAATAAATAAATAAATAAATAAATATTTTTATTTTTATTTTTCTTGGATTGAACTTTAACAGGTTAAGAAATTAAACAGACTTCATATCCTTTGCTTTTGTAAAGTGAAAGTTAAAGGGTTAAAGAGGGGGTTTTGTGATTGTTTTAGTCTTTATTTTGTCCCTCTGGTGACCCCGTTGTATCTTAACGTGACTATCAGCTCCTAAAAATTCCTGTTTTTCTTTCTCAGGCGTTTAAGAAAAACCTTAGTTCAACATTTGTCTGAAGCTTTTTGTTTAAGCTGCCATCTCTTTAAGGATCCCAACTCCACAAACCCACTTCACTCTAATTGGCCAGCTCTCATGAGGCTGAGAGGGGCGGAGCTATGGGCAGAACTTCAAATATCATAGATCAGTAATTTCCAAATCACTTCCAAAATAGTATTTCTTTCTTTATTTATTTATTTATTTATTTATTTATTCATTCATTTATTTATTTTTACTTTATTTATTTATTGTATTTATTTATCATTTCTGTTTCCTTTGTTTATTGTATTTATTTATTGTATTTACATATTTATTTATTTATTTATTCATTCATTCATACATGTATTTATTTACTTGTTAATTTTTTCATTAATTAATGTACTTATTCATTCATTCATTTTGGTTACTTTATTGTATTTATTTATTTATTTATTTATTTATTTTTACTTCATTACTTGTATTTATTTAGTTGTTTATTTCATTTTGTTTACTTCATTTATTGCACTTTTTATTTAGTTTTGTATTGTTTATATTTATTTATTTATTTATTTATTTATTATTATTTTTATTTTTTTTGGTGTTTGGGTGATTGTGGGATGGGGGTGTAATTATATAAAATGATATTGTTAAAACTGTAATACTGAAAATGTTGCAACATTTTTAAGATGCTGTGTTAACAGCTGTTCCATCTTTATTAACAATAATTAAAATTAAAAAAAAAGCTTTGACCTCTGTATCTATGATGCCGGAGGTAGACCACAAAAATATTAGAGACTTAAAGTAGAGTTGGAAAAGTTTGGGAGCAACTGTTATAGATAAAGTTTTGATTGGTTATCAAAATTCTTCAATCAACTGAGACAAAAGAAAAAACTTTCCACCCTATGAAGCTGTTAAAACTTTGCCCATTTGGTCATTTTGACCTCTTAAACCATAAATAATAATTCCTCCTCTGAAACTTCAGCAAACACAGCTCATTTCTCCACTTGTCTCCTCTCTCAGTGTCACAGAGTGAACAAAAACTCATCAGTTAAGTCCTGATTGTTGCTGTGTGTCTATAAATCAGACCCATATGCATGAGAGGACAGAGATCCTCGGGGCGCTGCCGGAGGCGGGAGCACACAGCGGTGAAGAATATCCCACATGAATCCACTAAGCATGTATATTTTGTGACATATCCTGCTATAATGTGATCATGTGACTGCAGATGAAGCTGTATTATCTCTCATATAGGACAGACTGAAGGACGGGAAGCTGCCGTGCTCCTGCAGGTTTGAGAGACCGACCTCTCGCTGCACTGCTAACGCTGAACGCCTCACCAAGTGAAATGTTAAATCATTGATCCAGAGCTAGATTTCAGGCTTGTTAGACAGGAAATATAGCTGACATGGTTTATCTTTAAAAGAAGAAATCAATAGGTAAGGGTTGGGAAACACTCTAACACGAATAACAATGTGACCTTTCAGTTTTAGCATGAAGAGGAGCCTAAATCAGACGCTCTCAAACCTCATGATTGGATCTAATTGTTTGCATGATGCAGTGTTGGAGTAGTTTCATCATCCTTTACTAATTTAAAGAGGCTGCTGCACTTATGAGCAATGCATAATTAAGAGCGTAGCTGATTTGACTGACAGGCCGGTGCATTGAAGCTGTTTGCATGGAGACTAAAGGCCCTCCTTAACTCCACCTCTGCATTGATTTCCTGGAAGAAGTAAGAGGAAGTCAGTGTTTCCAATACTGCGACCTCCATGTTTGGGCTTCATTAAGCTTCTGCAGCGAGATCAGGTCGGCTGAGTGATTCTACAATTAGGGAAACATTTCAGGTTTACAAAACAGGACAGAAGTCAGTGCTTTTTTTGGAGTCATATTCTATTTGTTTTCAAAGTATAGACCTGGAATGTACTTGATTCATTAGTTTAAGCGCTTTCAGATTCTTAAGTGTTTAAGAAATTTGGCACATTATTTCTTCACCTGTGTTATGGGCAAAAGTTGTGACAAGGTTTTCATCATAAATCCATATTATACTGAATTTAGGGTTATTCAACATTTCTATGTCAGACTACACTCCCTCAAAATCCAGCCCTTGTGCTAACTGCAGACCTTGAACATGACACCACCTGACCTCCATCAGCTCGTATTTCTGCTCCTTTTCTGCACAGTTTGGTCTTTATAACATCTACAGTAAGAAGAGCAGAAAATGTTGATAACACAGTTGATGAACAGTTAATGCGCCCCATGTACAGACAATCATTCTGATGAAATATTGATGAGGAGGAGCTGAAACATGACACACTTTCTTCAAGGTTCACACCAAAAAGGATGGGACCTCAGCTGATCTGGGTCATGTGACTTTGGAGCAAACCATTGCTGAGTTATAGGGTTTTTTTTTTCAATGGGTAACACAGTTGAAGCTGATTTCTCATACAAACAAAAAGTAAATTATTTTATTAAAAAATAATTTAAATCGTTTTTAGAACACATTTTTTCATGTTTAAATCATTACTTTGGACAAATAATAATTGCTAAATAATTCATAAAAAATAAATAAATGAATAATTTTTGCTAAATAAATGATGAAACCTGTTAACTTTCTGTATCAAATTAAACTGAAACTTCAATGACCAACTGGAAAACTGGTTATTACTAGAAATATAATTTTTAGTAAAATTGCTAAGTTTACCCCATGGACTTGAAATGTACCCCTAATTATATAATCACTCAGTTTTATCAATCAATCAATCAAACTTTATTTGTGTAGAACTTTTCATACAGGACTTTGAAATACAAAGTGCTTTACAAAAATAGATAAATAAATAAATGAATAAAATAAAATAAAATAATAAGAAGTGGAATAAAAAGCAGAATGAAAACATAAGACCCCTGCATTCCCCCCTCCCCCAAACCACATACAATATGCACGCCTGACCGAAAACAGAATAAGAATTTGAGGACTGAGGAAACGCCATCTTGAATTAAAATGAGGGAACACAGGAGCTAAAACTAAAATAGAACTTAATTAATTAAAAATAAATTAATAAAATACTTGAAAATACTAGAGGGTAAGATAAGTAAATGTGTAAATACATAAATGAATAAAATAATCTAACAATATGAAATAAAGTTGGATAAATAATATGGTAAAATCAGCTAAAATAGGATAATAAAAGGACAAAAAATAAACAAGGAATAAAATTCCAATCAAAAAAATCTGAACTGAAATATAGAAATAAAACAAAATAAAAGGGTTTGAATAAGTTAAAATATATCATAAAATAATACTACAAAGTCTGAATGTGGAGAAAAACTGGGAATATGTGATCAGGCAAATGTATAAACACTGTGTAGATTTCCTCCTGTAACAGAGTTTATTACTGTCACATCCAGAGGATGCTACAGTAGGAGACAATCACCATTAGCTTCTCTCATTCTCATTCATTCACACACCACTGGGCCAACATGTGACCAGGAGCAGTTTGGCATCCAGTGTCTTGCCCGAGGACATTTTGGCATGTGACTGTAAGAGCTAGATCGAAGTGGGAGAGTTCTTAAAGTGAAGTAAAACATAATGAATCAAAAATATTTTGGTTCAAATGGCATGTGGCTAAGTCCCGCCTTTAGGTGAGATGAGCCAATCACAGTGCATATATCCATTCCCATACACTTGGACATTCCGGGCCTGGATTTCCATTGAAAAACAATGCATAGAAGCAGTTTTTCTTCAGTTTTATGATTGTTTTTTTTTTCTTTTTATTTTTGAGATTTAAAGTTAAAAATGGTTTAACAGTGTTCATAGGGTTTATGTAACCCCAACAATCCTGAGAGCCTGGGTGACAAGGTGAAATATATATAGTTACCTTTAACCCTAGAACCACCACTGCAGTCTGACAGACTCTTTGGGATTTTCTCTAATGCTAGCTAAAGTTAGCCTAGTGTTAGCGTCTAGCTGCGTTGTTCATCATGTCTCTGTGTTTGCTGGGAGTTCATTGGCCTGTTTTTGTTCTTTGGTGATCTTATATCATTGTTAGCTCTTGTCCAAAGGGCTCTAGTTAAGCTAACATTAGCTTCTGGAGCTTAGCTTCATTAGCTTATCTGTAATAGCCAAGATTACAAAGGTTGTCAAACCTTGTGCTGAATGATTCAGTGTAGATACTGTAGCTCCAAACAGAGACATTATATTGTTGTCTTGATCCTGTGTCTTGTTGTCTGGGATGCTAATGCTAACCAGATGCTGTTTTTCAGTTACAAAGCTATGTTATTTTACATTTTGAAGAAAAACCAGACCATTTCACAAAAACTGCTCGTGCTATTGCAGTTTCTATTTCTGCAATTAAAGTGTGATTCTCACCTCAAAATCTCATCCCAATTAGCTGAAAAATGTCTTCATGTGTCAATTTGTTGCAGCCTGTAAACCAATAGGAGCTTAACAAGGTGTCAGGAGGCTCGAGGATCTCATTCGAAGAAATTCTCTCTCAGCTCAAAGACACGATCATCAAGGTTGTGATAATCTAAGTGAAGGGAGGCTCAGAGCGTCCTGCAGAGAGACCTTTGGCCCCGGTCTTAAGCCTTCAGGTAGGGTACGGCAGTGACTGAGCGGCTGCCTGACTTATTACTGTGCATCAGAGAGGCTGTCAAGGTCATTTTTAACCAGCAGCCGCTTCCTTTCTCTTTCTGACTCATACATCCAACAAATGATGAGTGTGGAGAATCAACAATTTAGTAAAAGCACAGTTTCTCTTTGATAGACTCCCATGAATCAAAGTGAATCACTCATTTTTAATCAAATATCTCTGATGCAGACTCTTCAAGGACTGCTGACCGTTCACTATTCTTCAGATTCACTTTTCACTAAAGACATTTCAGATGCAAAATTGCCATTTTATTTTTTTTTGCCAGGTCTGGTTCCTGTGCTGAATGGAAGTGCTGACTTCTCACTCTGGTATAATTGTGAATTGAAAACTTTGAGTAGAAGACTGTTGGTGAGCGAAACAAGCAATTTGAGGACGGCACTGTGGACCGGAAAATTGGGTTGGAAAATTTTCAGCCTTATGTCCTAAATTAATGTTTATGTGGCAACGATGCAGAGTGAGGGAAACAGTTTCTGCATGAATCATCAGAACCAGTAAATAATTTTTCTTCCTGATTTGCACAGCAATTATTTTTAAACCACAGTCTGAACGCTGGCGTCTGAATGAACCGTGGGGTTACATAACTCTGGACAAGGACGGGTTGAGCTTCACTACAGATATTTCAGGTTTACAGACAGTCAGAGTTTGTCTGTTGGCATTTTCTTCTCATATATTAACTATATTGATATATTGTTATGACTAATGGTGTGCTGATCAATCTGAAGTATTGATAAATTGATGCCAACATTGGGATCAGCATCGATCAATACTTTGTTGTTGCTATTGATACTTAAGTTTCAGTTTCACTTCTCTTCATGTGCTCCCCTCAATCGCTCATGTGCTCATAGCTGTCAATCTAGATAGATAGATAGATAGATAGATAGATAGATAGATAGATAGATAGATAGATAGATAGATAGATAGATAGATAGATAGATAGATAGATAGATAGAACTTTGTCTCTTCTAAAGTAAAAACAGAAATTTGTCTTAATTATTAAAATGAAATAAAATAAAATAAAAAAAAAAATAAAATATAATTATCAAAAAATATTAAAAATAATATTATAAAATTATTATTATTTTTATTTATATTATTATTTATATTTATTTGTATAAGATTTTCATTTTTTTTTTAAATTATGGTACAATTTCTTATAATAAATAATATTAGATGTGGCTCCAGGTACAAATTTAAACACACTTACAAACACAATAAATCTCACTTTGAAAATTGGAAATGTATTGATTTTCATTTTATGTCATTTGTGGCTCCTGGTCTCTGACTGGTTGGCCACCCCTGACATAGGATTCAGACCTTCCCCCAAACCACCAAACCCACCAAAGATCTATGAGTTATAGTCCCCACTCTTCTTGCCTAATTTGAAAAAAAAATCTGGCAGCGTGTTACTCAAACCAAAGTAAAAGCCATTAAGTCTTGGACCTGGTCCAGTTTCTGGAGCAGATCCAGATCTGACTCATGAATAGTGTATAACTGAAGGTATGAATAATGAAAAACTACAAATTTCCTCCCTTTGAATCTTAAGTTTCTGTACTTTTTTGGGAGGAAATCCAATGTCCATGATGAATTGGTGTATATATCTAATCAAATGCATTACTGATACAAAAAGTGAACTTTTGGTCCCAGACTTTAATTTTCCTGTGAGCATAATCATCTTACCGACTCAGTTCATGAAGTTTAGGATGTAGATTGTTGAAGATTTTTGTCAAAAACTTGTTGATGGGACAGATCAAAGTTGTATAGTGGCTTAAATATAGCAGTGAGCTGACCAGCTCCTGTCCACCAGGGACAAAACCATAAAACCCTCTGCCCTTTGCTCTCTTGTAGAGTTGGTTGACACCAGAGACTGTATAAAACATGGACATAGTCTCCCTAACGTCACCTGCCTGTTTCTGAAACGGAATATGAAGCAGATCGGCTATCACTGCCATATTAGTTGTGGCAAAGGCTGTGCCTCTGATTGGGCGAGTTAGCAAAAAACTCACCCTCTGTACAATGTGTGCCGATTGTGAAATTAGCGACTCAGACAGGAGACGTTTTTTGAACCAGGCTGTAAAGAGGTTAATTTCTGCCGTAAAAACAGCTTTTTTGCTTGTTGTGGATGTGACTTCCTGTACTTCCGGAGCCAGCCTCAAGCAGACACTAGAGAAACAGCAGATTCTAGCACTTCAGCACTGTTGCATATCCTCAGACTGGATGTTGCCGCTTGGTTGGCATGCATGTTTGAGGCCAGCTTTGGCAAGAAATAACTTTATTTGATGGTTTATTTGTCTTGTTTATGCATATGTCTGTCTCCAGCTGAAAACAAATTTCAGTACGGCACGCATTTTGTGGCGTTTCCTTTTGACCAGAACCAAGACAGGTCCCCAAATTACCAACTCGTACCGTCCCACTTTTTGGTTTCCTCCTTGGATCCAACCCCAGGAGGTGGAGCTAGAAACACTGCAGTCTGTTGATTGGTCAAAATAATCTTCATGTCATGCCATGTTTTAATCTCTAATCGACTTTGTAAAGAGAATTTTCCTCTTGTTTGGAAATTGGCGTCACGAAACATGAAACTATGTCGTGTTTTTCTCCGTTGTTGGATTTATTAGAACATTACACTGTTGCGCTATTACGTAGCTGACGCGGCTATCACCAATCGGCTTACACGCCGTCTACCAAGAACGGCACAGTTGGCTGTGGAAACACAAACAGGATCAGACTTTACTGATCTGACCTGTACCAAACTGTACTGATCCAAACCAGACCACTTGGTGGAATCTGGGCTCTAGAAGTACACTGCAAATTGATGGTCCTATAAAAAAGGTGTTTTTTTCACCAAGCAGTTAAATAGCACACACCTCATGATGGGTAAAGGCAAAGAGCTCTCTGAAGACATTCACAACCTGATTGTTGCTCAGCGTCAGAATGGAACTGGTTACAGACTTATATCAAAGCACCTGAATATTCCAGTCAGCACCGTTGGGGCCATTATTCACAAGTGGAAGAAGCACCACCTTACCATCAACAGGCCACGCACAGGAGCTCCTTGAAGATTTCTGACCAGGGAGTCAGAAATATAGTCAGAAGAGAACTCAACCAGCCAAGGACCACCCTGAAAGTGCTCCAGAAAGACTTAGAGGCAGCAGGTACAATTGTTACAGAGAAAACAATGCACTCCACCGCCATGGCCTCTATGGACGCTCAGCCCGCAAGACTCCATTCCTCAAGAAAAGGCATGTTGAAGCTGGTTTAAAGTTTGCTAAACAGCATCTTGACAAGCCTGTAGAATACTGGGAGAATGTTGTCTGGTCAGATGAGACCAAAACTGAACTTTTGGGCTGTCATACTACAGACCATGTTTGGAGGAGAAATGGCTCTGCACATCAGCCAAAAAACACTACACCAACAGTGAAGTTTGGAGGTGGAAGCATCATGGCATGGGGTTGTTTCTCATCTCATGGTGTTGTACATATTAACTTTTGAGATTATTATATAAAAAATGTGCCATACAAAATTGTGAAAGCCGTGTTGTTTCCATTGTGATGGTAGTGGGAAGCAGGAAGAAACTGTGACAACTAACTATGGTGTGCCAAAGAGGACAAAACAGCACCAGTTGGAGAAAAAAGCTGAATTTTTGGCCTTTTTCACATAAAAACCACAGAGTTGAAGCTGAAAAACTGCAGTTTCAGTTTATTTATCAAGAGAAAAGGGAAACTTCAGATCCAGAAGTTAAAAAAAGCACCCATCCTGTTTGGATGTTCATCATTTCCTGTGCTCAGTCTTCCCTTGGAGGGACGGAGCTGAGCCACACGGTGCCACTCGATACACCAGAGCACAGAAACGTGGATTTAAAACTCAATGACTCCGGTCTGTCAGAGCATTGATTCTCTTTTGTTGTTGCTGAGCGGTTTTTGTTCACGTTTTATCAGCCGTTCCACTCGTTAAATCTCCAAACTTACACCTGATATCTCGTGTCAGAAACGATTTGCAGATACTTTCAGCGCCTCTCCCTCTCTGCTTTCACGTTGGAGTGTGAGATGTAAATGAGCTGATTGTAAACTTTCCTCTTGTGTATAACAGATTGACACTTGACTTTCTCCCCTCCCTCCCAGCTAGCAGAGTCTGTGTTTGTGCTGTTAACCAGATCTGGTGTATTCATAATTAATGAGAGTGTAAATCATGGGTTGTGGGTGTGAAACCCTTGAGATATTCTGAGACAAAATATATATTCATCAGCTGATGGAGACAGGAAATGCTGCTGTTCAAATCTTTATTTTCATTAAGACTGAGATGTTTCTGATCATGTCGTGTTTGACGCACATTTCTGAACATCGAAATATTCATTGTTCACATGTTGCATAAACATTTGTTCTGCAGAGAGACCGCCCGCCTTCGAGAGGCTGCAGATTTCTCACCAAAGCGTTTGATGCATTTTAAAGAGGACACAATATGTTTTCAGAGTCAGCAGCGAAAACAACTATTTGTTTGATTTCTTTGCTGCAATTTGTTTCGGCCGCTCGGTGCTCATGGGTAACAGTGCTCACAGTTTTTATCACGCAGGAAAAGGAAGAGTGTATAGATTTCTAACGCCAGGGCGCGGCATAACCTTGATGGCCGTCAAGCTCATATAAATTAGACGTGTTCCAGGAGGCAAACAAATCCCCAGTCCCACCCTGCTGATATGTGTCTCCCAGCAGCAGAGCCTCCTGCCTCCACCATTTGTCTGTGTCCACAGCAGTTCCTGCGCACACACCCACCCGAACCAGCAGCTTGAAATGAGATTCACTCAAGTGCATAATCCCTCAGTTCTGCTTAGCTGTGATTAATTGACCAAATGTCTCTCATATATGGAGGGTCCACAGAATCCACAGGACCGGCTTCTAAAAAGGAAAAACCCACAGTGGATGCTGGGAACGCCGCAGGAGCAGCCCTCGCCGCTTAATCGCTTGCAAACTTGTCCGAAGAACACATTGTAATCTGGGTGTATCATTAAGGGCTCTTCAGCAATTAGCCCCCCCGGCGAAATGATTTACCGAGCTGTCATTAAAGAGCCGTCAGGGAAATAGACATCATGCAGAGAAATGGCCCTTTGGATCAATACCTGAGTAACCCTTAAAGCACTGTGTGCCTGGTCGTTCTGGGAGAAGCGTTTGTGTTTACAGACTTTCACACTCGTGTGAGAGGAAGCTCTCCTGACCCTCATTAATAAACCATCAGTGGACTGCATGCACTTTGTGTTTTAAACCCTTTCACCACACTTTGACCGCTGGTTTCCCTCTAAACCCTCTTCAAATTCACACAGTAAAAAGTCTCACATGTAGCATCAAACCAGAAGGTTCTGTTCAAGATAAAAAACAGACGAGTATCAGGAAGCTGTAAGGTGATCGTGTTTGCTAATCGACAGGAAGTTGGTGCAGTCACAGTGGATGTCAGCCATTAGTATAGTTGACGTATAGAGGATGTATACAAATGAGTCTGAAAGGCTAATTTGATCGGCTAAATGCAAACGCAACGAGGAAGCAGAAGCTAACTCATGGTATCATGTTATTTTTGCAACCAGACGACCAGGCTAGCATCCAAGCTTTGTAAACATACAAACAGATAAAAGCACATGTGACTTAGCAGTTGGCTGCTAGGTAAACAAGCTACACCACTTGAGTTTTTTTGAAGCTAGATGACTAGCCTACCTACTGGGTAAGGCGCCACACTGCTGGGGATTTTGCTGGGCCTTTTGACAACTGGCCTAGCATCCAAGCTCTGTAAGAAAAGAAACAAAAAACACACACACAAAAAAAAACCACATGACTTAGCAGCTGCTAGGAAAAATCTACCCTTCTTGGGTTTTTTTTTGTAGCTAGATGACTAGCCTAGCATCCAAGCTTTGTAAGAAAAGAAACAGACTAAAACACATGTGAGTTAGCAGTAAGCTGCTAGGTAAAGAAGTTTTACTTCTTTAGGTTGTTTGCAACTAGACAAATAGCCTAGCATCCTAGCTCTGTTAACAAACAAACAGACAACACAACATGTGACTTAGCAGTTTGCTGCTAGGTGAGAAACTCCACTTCTTAAGGTTGTTTGCAACAAGACAACTAGCCTAGCATCTTAGGTCTGTTTACAAACAAACAGACAGACCAAAACACATGTCTTAGCAGTTAGCTACTAGGTTAAGAAGCTACACTTCTTGTGTTTTTTTTTTTTTAACAGCTAGGAAACTAGCCTAGCATTCTAGCTTTGTAAGAAAATAAAATTGACAAAAACACATGTGACTTAGCAGTTAGCTGGTAGGTAAAGAAGCCACATGTCTTAAGGTTATAGGCAACCAGACAACTAGCCTAGCATCCTAGGTCTGTTAATAAACAAACAGATGGACAAAAACACATGTGGATTTGCATTTAGCTGCTAGGTTAAGAAGCTACATGTTGTAAGGTTTTTAGCAACTAGACAACTAGCCGAGCTATTTGGTAAGAAGCTACACTTCTTGTTTAAAAAAAAAAATAAATCAACTAGATATCTAGCCTAGCAACCTAGTTCTGTACGATAAGAAAGAGAAAAAAACACATGTTTATAATTAGCAGCTAGGTAAAAAGGCTACACCTTGTGAGTTTTTTTGCAGCTAGACAAATAGCCTAGCATCCTAGGTCTATTAACAAATTGACAAAAACACATCTGACTTAACAGTTGACTGCTAGGTAAAGAGCTACAGTTTTTGGTCTTTTTTGCAGCTAGATGACTAGCCTAGCCTCTAGGTAAGGAGCTACACTTTTTAAGGTTGTTTACAACTGGTCATTAGCCTAGCATCTTAACTATGTTCACAAACAAACAGACAGAAACACATTTAGCAGTTGACTGCTAGGTAAGAAGCTACATTTCTTGTGTTTTCTTTGCAACAAGACAACTAGCCTAGCATTCTAGCTCTTTAAGAAAAGAAACAGAAAAAACACATTTGACTAAGCAGTTAGCTGCTAAGTTAAGAGGCTTTACTTCTTGAGGTTGTTTGCAACTTAACAACTAGCGTAGCATCCTAAGTCTTTTTACAAACAGACGGACAGACAGACAAAAACAGATGTGACTTAGCAATTAGTTGCTAGGTTAACAAGCTGCACTTCTTGAGGTTTTTTGCAACTAGACAACTAGCCTAGCATCCTAGCTCTGTAAACAGACGGACAGACAATAACACATGCAACTTAGCAGTTGATAGCTAGGTTAAGAAGCTACACTTCTTTGTTGTTTGTTCTTGTTTTTGTTTTGTGTTTTTGCAACAAGACAACTAGCCTAGCATCCTAGCCCTGTAAGAAAAGAAACAGAAAAACACGTGACTAAGCAGTTAGCTGCTAGGTAAAGAAGTTATACTTCTTGAGGTTGTTTGCAACTAGACAACTAGCCTAGCATCCTAGGTCTGTTTACAAACAAACAGACAGATGAAAACACATGTGACTTAGCACTTAGCTGCTTGGTAAGAAGCTTCACTTCTTGAGTTTTTTTTGCAGCTAGACGACTAATGCATTTCTAGCCAATCAGACCTCATTTTTGTCTCTAAATAACTTGAAACAAAATGTTTTTCTGGACTTGTGAAGTGAATGTAGCTCAAATTAAGTTTAAAAAGACATTTTCTACTGAAACCAGACAAAATCAGCAGAAGATTTCTTTTTTTTTTGCTGTGTAGCTCCAACATCCAGTGGCCTGTAGATCAGGATTATGAAAGAAAAAACACCAACTTTAAAAAATCCTGCATGTTTCCTTCTTTTGTGTTGTTTCCAATTGTTCTGTACTATTTGCAGCCATCCCCAGCATGGAGGAACCAACAGAAACACCAATCTAAACAAACCTACACGCTCCACTTTCATTTTCTTTCGAGCGCTACCTCTGACCTGCTCCTGCAGCGCCTTTACAGCCTCCAAGCATGATGCAGTGAAGTGTAGTGATGCAGTCCACTCTTAACACTGATCTGAGCTCAATAGCTATCATTCAGTATCCACACCAGCATTCAGCAGCTGTCACTGTGCACAGAGACTGTCAGGCTGCACAGTACATGTGAGCATGCCCATTCAGCTTATAAAGACCGTCATAACAGAGAGCAGTGAGTGTTTGATTGCATCCAAACATGGAGATTTCATCTGCTTTGAAATCTCAGCAGGGATTCTGAATACATTTCCAGGAATAGGCTGGAAGCTGTGCTGACCAGGTCCTGCTTTATGTATTCTCCCTTTCCTTCTGTGAACATTTACATTCTCTGACTCACGCTCATAGCCAAGCCAAAGTCTAACTAGAAACATCTCACTAAAGCAGGGGTAGGAATACCTCTAAATTATCTCTGGTACTATTACCAAAACCTTCATCTCCCTCTTACTTCATGCATCTTAAAAAAGCAAAGTCAAAACCCAAACTAGTATTGAAATTCAGGCAGCCAACCACAAGAATCTGTATAATTTTGTTGCTGTAATTTATTATCCGTCATATGTCACCACTCATGCACACGTCACATGCACATGAGGTGTTAGCTCATCAGCACTTTCTTTGTTCTGTGTTGTTAAAACTGAACAGAATAACATAAAAAAACAGCTGCTTCTTCTCCTACTGATAATTGGGACATTTTGCAACAAACATAAAAATGATAAACATGTGGTACGTGTTTTGAACACGAAGCACAGACATACTGGTCAAGTTTTGGATTTGAAAGTAAGAAACATTTTCTGGCACCTGCTGCGAGCTGTCCCACCGAGGCATAAAGGAGTAAAGCATGGCATTTTTTCTTACTTGTAAAGCAAAGTTGTCTAAAAGTAGACAGTTTCTTGCAACTAGTAGTACGAGTACAGCTTTGAGTTTTTAGCAAGCAGCAACCTCCAGTCTAAGAATGTGATACAATGCTGAAGTGCTAAAATCTGCTGTTTCTCCAGTGTCCACTTGAGGCTGGCTCCAGAATATTTGAATATTAAGATTGCAAGCTCGCCCAATCAGAGATACAGCTGAGGGTCACGTGATGGACAGGCGCCCAATGGCTGTAGGCGAAGCCCTTGCCACAACCAATACAGTTGCTACAGCCGATCTGCTTCATTTTCCATTTCAGAAACAGACAAGTGACGTCGGGGAGACTACATCCATGTTTTATACAGTTTATGGTTTTTACAAGTAGCATTTTCTACTAGAGTCTACGAGTGCTACTAGAAACACAGAATTGTCTACTAGAAGACCAGTTTGCTCTACTTGTAAGATTTACTAAGTTTTCCCATCCCCTTATTAGCTCTAAGGCTTACTAGTAGTAATAGTAAACATGTTTAAGTTTACTAGTAGTACTGGTTAAATTAAAACAGTCTACTAATACTACTAGTGCACATTTTCAGTTTATTTTACTACTACTAACACTTTTGCTTAACTAGAAGCAAGGGCGGAGAGGTTAGTGGGAGAAAGAATTGAAGGAAAGACTTTTTATTTTTCTTACAGAGGGTATTGATAATTAAAAAAACATTGACACTAAATAAAATAATGCATTGACATTTTGTTGAACTAATTATGCATCACTTCTTGCAATAAATCAATATTTGGAGGTATTTTTTGCTTCTTTTTTTTTGTCTTTTTTTCAGATTTTAAAAACCCAGCAAGTTTTTGAAGACTTTTCTAATTATTTATTTTCCTTTTTTTATTTGCATTTTTTATTTTATTTTTTTACAGATCAATCAAGTTTTTTTAATTATATTTTCAAACATTTTTTTGCCAATTTGTTGAAATTTCAAAATTTATTAAAATGTGATAAACTTTGCAGATTTATGGAATACTACATAATTTCGTTTTTTTTTTTTTTTAATCAATTGCAAATTTGTTAGAAATAAAAAACGTAGACACCACATATACAATTTTATAAACCCAAAAAAAAATCTGGTTTAGATAACCATTCACTGGATTTTACTATGTAAAGAATTTTACACACTTTTTTGTCTTTAATGTGAAGATAGATTTTGTGGCTCTAGAATGACTTTAATCCAGGTGAGCTGAGGAAAAATGGCTCCTATGAAAGTAAAGGTTGCAGACCCCTGTAGTAGAGGATCAGCATCAGTCAGGAAAAAAATCTAACCTCCGTTTTTACCATCTTTACCAAGAGTGTGTCTCTGTTAGTTTGGAGCTACAGGATTTATACTGAATCATTCAGCACAACGTTTGACAACCTTTGTTATCTCTGCTATTACAGATAAGGTAATGAAGCTAAGCTCCAGAGGCTAATGTTAGCTTAACTAGAGCCCTTTGATGTACAGTCACCAAAGAAGAAAAACTAGAACAAAACAGGCCAATGAACTCCCAACAAACAAAGAGACATGATGAACAACACAGCTAAGAGCTAATGCTAGGCTAACTTTAGAAACTTGGTTTTATAAGTCTGTAACAATGGCAGAAGGATGTTAGAGCACACTCACTGACAAGAAACGTTCATTTGTTGATGTTTTTTTATTAATAATTAATCTGTCAGGAATAGTTTGGGCTAAAGTTGAACCTCTGACTCCTTCAGGGTAGACTATTTCTTCGTTTTTCCCCTGGATCCACACTCATTCATGTGCCCGTTACAGCCGACAGACATGATTAAGAAAATAACAACTGGTCCAAACTCCATCACAGTGTTCAGCGGGATACTTCTGGGACTCCTCAGACGGAGAGGATTGCTTCATCTTTCAGCATTAGCTGAAATAACACACCACAACCTTGTTCCTCCAATTCCAGATTTTACACAATTTCCCGGGTCAATGAGGTGTATCTGAAAGAATGAACAAACAATTTGGGGATACAATCCTCAGATGAGAACTAAAGTGAAAGATTAAGCAGCTCATGAAATGTCAAGCTAGGAGGAGCGTCTGCGCAGACAGACTCATGAAACAGGCCGCGTTAGCAGCACAGGGAGCGGATGTTATCGTGCTGCTTTGGTGCATATGTTGTGGTTGGTAATGTAATCTCTCTCTGCGTTCAGTCCCTCAGCAGCACAAATTAATGAAGTGTCCTACAGAGGCGTTAAAGTGCAGGTCTGACACCTGAGACCACCTGAGACCAGGGTTTGCATCCTGAACGTTTGTGGTCACTAAAAGCAGATCAGTTAAGGTCGGTGGAAAGGGCTGTAGAGTGTTTTTTACATGGGGCGTCAGTACGGTAAACACAGTGTTGATCCACTGTGTTGATCCAGTTTATTGTTTGCAGTATTTTAATGAAGTAGATCTTTTTGATATTTTTTTCTAGTGTTTAGTTTTACTCATACTTAAGTACAATTTTCAACATATAATCTACTTCACTACTTTTGAAATCACATCCCCACAGTTTGGTCACCATCTGATGTAATATTCAAACTTTCCATCTGCAGATTGTAGCCAGTAAGGCCGTCCCATTACAACTGCTCCATTGGCGTAATAAAAGGAAAACTCCACCATTGCAGACTCATGGGTCAGGAGGCAAATTATTGAGTTGATACTCGACAATATTTTCGTATATTCTCCCAGTATTCTACAGGCTTGTCAAGAAGCTGTTTAGCAAACTTTAAACCAGCTTCAACATGCCTTTTCTTGAGGAATGGAGTCTTGCGGGCTGAGCGTCCATAGCGTCCATGGCGGTGGAGTGCATTGCCTATTGTTTTCTCTGTAACAATTGTACCTGCTGCCTCCAAGTCTTTCTGGAGCACTTTCAGGGTGGTCCTTGGCTGGTTGAGTACTCTTCTGACTATCTTTCTGACTCCCTGGTCAGAAATCTTCAAGGAGCTCCTGTGCGTGGCCTGTTGATGGTAAGGTGGTGCTTCTTCCACTTGTGAATAATGGCCCCAACGGTGCTGACTGGAATATTCAGGTGCTTTGATATAAGTCTGTAACCAGTTCCATTCTGATGCTGAGCAACAATCAGGTTGTGAATGTCTTCAGAGAGCTCTTTGCCTTTACCCATCATGAGGTGTGTCCGGATGGATCAGTTTTCCCTGGTGCTTTCCATTATTCAGCCTGTGTGTTGGAGTAAGTTACAAGTGGAAATCGATGTTTCACTCTCTGTATCAATCAATCATTTTGTTAATCCGTCTTTGGACATTTGTGTCTTGGACAGTTTACGATGTTGATGCGAGTTTCCTTTACCTCGCTGTCAAACTCTCAGACACATTGAAGCACCTCGCAAACAGGGATGGGGTCACAAATTGTGACTGGTTGCAGATTTTTCTTTTTTATAATTTTCAACATTTTTTTCCTAGCAAGAAGGCTACATGTGCCCATGTTTCCTTTGTTGCTAACTACAGATAAAGTCATGTTTGATTATGATGTGTGATAGTTTACTTATCTCTAGAGGAAACGTCCATTAAAGTTGAATGTGAGCTACTGACAACGCAATGAAACTCTCTCCACCTCTGGCGTTACTGCAGGACTGCATCTTTCTCCAACCAGCAGGGTCATTTTGAGGAAAACAAGCATCAAATGTTGTTTTTTTCCTTTTTATGATAGATTCAGTATCAGTTTGTACCGTACGCTGTAAATCCTGCACAAACTGTAAAACCCAAATCGTGCATGCTGCTGCCAAACTGTTATATAAGCCATTTCCAGGAGACAGGGTTGTCTGCCGCTTGTTTTGACACCGTACATTTCTAGTGTGTGTAGACATATTTATACATCAGGATGACCCCGCTGCAAGCGAAGCGCGTATTTCTCTCCAGATTTGCTGGATTCTTGCAAACACAAGCAGGATGAGCAAAATACAAGAGGAAGGAACCAGAGTTAGCATGAAACTCTTTCTTTAAATTCTGTCTGCAGCTTGAAGGAGCGCCGTCTGTGTTTTAACACCAAGCACATCGACCTGGGTGTGTTTCTGAAGCAGGGCGCCAGCTCTGGATGTGGACCAGAGGCCCGGCGGTGCTGGCAGAGGGAGAGGAAGCTCCGCCCGGATGATGGATGAATCTGGAGGCAGCGCGCTGAAGGAGACTCTGATGTCTCAGAGACCCTTGTCTCTGCGTGTCCACTCCCTTCCGCCTCTCATCCCTCGGCTCGCATCCTCGTCTCTGATGTCTAATCTGTCTCCTCAGCGAGCACGCTCTTTAGTTTATAGCCCCCACCTCTCCCACCTCCCTCCTCCTCCGTGCGCTCATGACGCATCACCCTCCATTCTCCTCATGTCTCCTCCGTGGCCTAATTGATGGCTGAACACTAACAAGTTGCCCTCCCTCCATCTCTCCAACGTGTCCTGGTCCTGAAGGGCCTCTCCTGCGCTCCCTTCTCTCTGTGTAGCTGCCTGTCTCCTCCTCCTCCTCCTCCTCCTCTTCCTCTTCCTCCCCCACCCACCTCGTTGACTGCTCCGTTCATTATTCATTAAGTTTCCCTTTGGATCCAGGGAGAGCCAAAGCATGGCTGAATTCATAGGCAGACTTAACGGCTGGCCCCAGGGTACCTGAGTGTGTGTGTGAGAGTGTGTGTGAGTGTGTGTGAGTGTGTGAGGAGGAAAAGGAGGCAGGAAGAGTGAGTGACAGACTGACTAATTGATTGACAGGAATAAAAACAGAGACAAAGGGAGTGAAAGTCAGCAGATTGCAGCGATGTACAGTCGGCTCATTCTCTCCTCATCAGATACAGGAGCTGGGTCAGGATCCAGAGCTGTCACAACATCTCTCTGTAGGTCGCTCTTTACTACACGATATCTGAGAGCTCTTTGACGTTAAATACGTAACATGAAGTAGACTCAAATTCTCCCAAAAATAATGTTGATAAAAACAAAATTAGATGGTTTGCAAATCATTTGATTTGACGACTCTAGTGCAGAGAAAACACATCAGATCTTGGAAGTCACAAATACATATCTGCTCATTTCCTTACGATGCAAGCAACAGGTTAGGAAAAAACTGGGTCAGGGACAAAAAAATCACTGACAAACTTCCAAAGAATCAAATTTTGATTTTATATTAAAGCTGTGGTTTATGATCTGAAACCCAGTTTGGCTGATGAGACACATTTGAAAATCGCAGCCATCCCTCCCCTCTGTGTTCCAAGATCCCGCCCCCCAGCTCGTATCCCTCTACCTCGCCTCGCCTAAGAGCAGGAAGCTAACCAGAAAATTTAACAAACACGACCATCATCCCCCTGTAGCTTACGGTGGTAGCTTTTTCAATTGGACCGGCGCGATCAAAACCATGAATTAGCCGGCGAAGCAGGTCTGGTGTTGCCACTGCCAGCTGATCAGAGCAGAGGGGACTGTGGGCAAGGCTTTACCTTTCTTGGCGTGTCTTCACCAGCTCAGTTTACAATGCTAAAGATGTGTGGCTAACTTATGCTAACATCTATTGACAGAGCCTACACCAGAGCCAGTATAGGAGCAGACTAACCAGATTCCCAGAATTCGTCTGTCTCGGCATCAGTCTTCAGTCCCAAATCCCTCTGCAGCTTTTTCCACCTGTCAAACATTTCTCATATATTCAGTCTCTGTTGGCACCTGTATCGCTCTTCTTCCATGCTTCAGCCTTTTGCTCAAAACTTTTCGTCTTCTTCCCTTTTCTGTGGAGGGTAACAGTAACAGCTTCCTGGTTTCAGTCTTCTCTGGCTCCACAACGCTTCAGTAGCTGAGCGGCTAGCTGACGTGAGAGGGGTAGTGGGGAAGGACGAGGTGGGACGATGCAGAGCAGGGGAGACTGGGGATCTGAACCGCGGACCGGATTGCTCAATTATTATTATGCTGTTTTGCAGCTGATGTAATAAATGGATTCTTTCGTTCTTTTTGAAAAGATTAGAACTTTATTGTCATTGAAACAAGTACAGCAGTAATCAAGAAAACAAAAGTAAGAAAGAGTATAGAAAGTGCAAAAAGCTCCATAAGGAAATAGATGCTGACAGCTTGTCCATCATTGTCCAGTCAGCCAGCCTCCACCTCCACAGGGTCCAGGACTGAGCTTCTTCAGCAGTCTGTTCAGTCTCTATCTCCTGGATCCTGTATCCTAGCATGATGCTACTCTGCCTTCTGGTATTCCCTCTGTTGCTGGGTTAGCACAGCTAGCTCGTCCATCTTATTGGAGATAGACCTTACGTTCCCAATAACGATGGATGGAAGGACAGGTCCATGTCGTCACTTCTTAGCTCACACCTGAGAACCAGAACGTCATCCTCACCTCCTTCTCCTCACTTTGTGGGAAACATCCGGCCTTGCACCAGTTAGCATTGACATGCTACAGGCTGCTAACAGCTGATTTCACACGTAAACAATGCAGCCATGGTTACATGTAGGATCTCCAGACAAACACAGGAGAAAAAGTAGTAAAAATATCACTGAAGACACAAAAGATGATGAAAAAGAGACAAAAAAATATCACAAGATACGGACAAAGAAGAGAGAGCTGCTGCAAAAGGCAGCCATGGCAAACAGGGCGGCGCCTAGCAACCCAATTGCGTAGATGGGACCATAACGGCCTCTTTAACGGTGTCATTAATTATTACCAAGCTTCCAAATCGTAGACCATTGCTTTGGAATAGACTTGACTCTGTAGTGGAACTCACTGCAAACCACCTCCAAAAGCCATGGCCAGGAAACACAGTCTGTTGCTGCATTGGTCAATAAAGAATTAACCACAGATAAACATAGTTACACAACTTCTCTGGACCTGAGGCGAAGTGGAAAACTGGAAAACTGTCTCAGGAATTATTCTCTGCTGTTTGTTTCTGAAGTCACGGAGGCGGAGGACTGTAGCGTGTTTTCTCCTCCCAGTTCAAAACCCAGCATCCCTGATGGTATGCAGAGCTCAGATCATTATTCAGTGAAGCTAGAGGCCACAGACCAGGATATAGCATGAAGAAGACTAAAAGTCTGATTTTATGTCGTATTGGAGAAGACGGGAGAAGTGCCATAAGCTCAGTCATCCTCCCCAGACTTTATGAGAGACACTGAGTAAACCTTTGTCCTGTGAGGCTGTCAGGACACATTAGCTGTGCCTTGTTGCTCATGTTGCATCAAACCATCTTCTTTTTCATCGGTTTGTTTGCTGTCAGTTTCAGGTCTGTTGAGTCTGCATGCAGCGTAGCATAAAGACGGACTGTAACATATCTAATGCAGCCGCTCTTTGAGTTTTACTGGGCACCAGAGAGCAGACGCAGGAACCACAGCATGTGGAGGTGAAATGTTCTCTGTTAACACAAACATTGAAACATTTTGTCTGCGTCACGGAGCATCCAGAGCCGTGCTGCGTCTCGTCCGCTGTGCTTTCAATCCTGGCTCAGATTATGGCCTCAGACAGGGGAGCCCCCCAGGGAGCGGACCCTGTGATAGACTCGTGGTGACACCAGATGTGTCAGGCACTTGAAGAGAAAAGTGTTTTCATAGATGCACACGGCTGCAGATCCAGATTTGTATTTCAAAGAGGACATGCTTCAAAACAAAACATCATGCTTTATTGAAGCCTCGGCGCATGACTCCAGCATCTTAAAGCTGCACAGAGCAACGATGCACAAACTCAGGAGTTAGTCACAAGGTCTGAGTTAAACAGAATGTGTCATGTTCGTCATAAAGGCGGGAAAAGGAGCAGCTTGATTTGTAATAATTACTGTGAAATCTCCACCGATGATGGCGAGCATTGAGACCTGATTCCCTTTGTCTGAGACTCTCAAAAGCCCCAAAAAGTTTCACGATTAACTTTAAAAGATTCATTTTTCTCCTCTTCTCAAGCACGGCCAGGACGAGCAAATTAAACTCCATGAATGTTCATCTTTCTCTCCTGAAATCCAGCGCTTAGATGTTGACCCCACTCCTCTAACTCCTCTGAACTCGCTGGAGTAATTGGCAGCCGAGCTTTGCTGATGGCGCTATTGAGAAATCTGGGGGATGAAAGTTACACTCAACTCTTTAAAACTCAAAAAGGGGATAAAAAAAATCAAGTTTTCAAGGAATTTCTGGTTGTCGGATTAGTTTCTGACTCCAATACATGATCTCTGTCAGCGATCACATGAATCCAGAAACCAGAGCCCACAGCCTGATAAAACTTTGATTACGACATGAACTATGTATCGTTTTCTCAAGTGCATCCATTTTTATTTCTACTGGAGCCTGTGCAGCAAAAACATCCAGTCTTTGTCCAACAGAGGATGGGTAAGGAGGAAGGGGAAAAGCGCTGACCTCCTCGGTGAATTTCAACCATCCAACTGTTTCTTTTCTATCTCACAAGTGTTGGTGAGTGGTACATTAGACGGCACACCAACATCAGGATCGAACCATCAAAGAGGTGCTGCTTTGTCCACAGGGGGCGCAAGAATCAACACTGATTCAGTTTGTTTGACATCAAGCTGTTTTAAAGATGGGGTATGTATGGTGTTGCTAGGCGCCGCCCTGTTGGCTATGGCTGCCTTTTGCAGCAGCTCTCTCTTCTTTGTCTGTTTCTTTTTTCTTTCGTCTCTTTTTCATAATCTTTGTATTTGGAGTGGATCATTACTTTGTATGGTTCATTGTTGGTCGTGGACACCAAACTTTTTGTGTCTTCAGTGATATTGTTACTACTTTTTCTCCTGTGTTTGTCTGGAGATCCTACATGTAACCATGGCTGCGTTGTTTACATGTGAAATCAGCTGTTAGCAGCCTGTAGCATGTCAGTGCTAACTGGTGCTAGGCCAGATGTTTCCCCACAAGGTGAGGAGAAGGAGGTGAGGACGACGTGCTGGTTAGACCTGTCCTTCCATCCATCGTTACTGGGAACGTAAGATCTATCTCCAATAAGATGGACGAGCTAGCTGTGCTAACCCAGAAACAGAGGGAATACCAGAGAGCAGAGTAGCATCATGCTAGGATACAGGATCCAGGAGACAGAGACTGAACAGACTGCTGAAGAAGCTCAGTCCTGGACCCTGTGGAGGTGGAGGCTGGCTGACTGGACAATGATGGACAAGCTGTCAGCATCTATTTTCTTATGGAGCGTTTTGCACTTTCTATACACTTTCTTACTTTTGTTTTCTTAATTGCTGCTGTGACTCCTCCTAAATTTCCCCTCAAGTATAAATTAAGTATTTTCTATTCTATACTATGATGGTTTCCCATGGTTTTAAAGGGGCTGTGACGAGTTTGAAAGTGATCTTGAAAAAGTCTCCACACTTTAAAATGAGATAATTAGTTTAGTAAAGAGAAGAGAAAAAACACAGAGATCTGTGTTTTTCTCTGCTGAAAACGATTTCTGTGATTAATTTTGTAGTGGTGGTGGACACTGGAGCCTAACTGTCAGACAGAAAAAGGACAGAAGAGCAGAAGAAAGAGAAACAGGAGGGAGATAGAGCCCAAGCTAAAGGCTAATTAGCTTTTAGCTCGGGCTGTGTCATTCTATAACACAGAGGCTAAATATAGACAGCTACTAAACTACTTACAAACTGACAGTGTACAGATGCATCAGAGCACCGGGCTGCCGATAGCACTACATATAGCCCGCTACTACAACGTTTGCTTGGTGTCACATTTCAAACTGTAGCGCTACGTAACTGTACTGATAAACACCTTACCTCAGCACGTTGTATCAAGTAAAAAGTTATCTCAAACATATAATATTGTTGTGTTTAAATACAGATCTGTGACAGAAAATAACAGTAAATTACTGACACCCCTGCTGTCAGTAATTTACTGTTATTTTACAGCAAAGTCATTTTTGTTGTGATGGTGTTTTGTAACCGTGAGGAACAGGCTGTCTGTGCTCCACATGGCATGGACTGTGTACTTGATTTTTTTGTTTTACAGTGTGTTGTCCACTTTTAAAATGGCAAAAAAGCTATTGTTACGTCGTCAAAGCTACGCGGCCTACAGCTAGCTTGCGGGTAACCTTACCTGCTCCTCTTTTTCCTTCTGTGTTGCACTGGACGTGGACGTGATGACTGCTTTTCCCTAAATGTGTGTGAGTTTCCCTGCTCTGGAGGCAGTTTGTGTGTGTGTGTGTGTGTGTGTCACTCCAACATCCTTACAGGTCTTCCAGGGCTGGCCAATCAGGGTGAAGGGGGTTTGTGGAGCGGGGAGCCTTAAAGAGACAGCATGTCAGATAGAAAAGCTGAAACAAGAAATAGAGATTTAATTCAGCTGTAAATCATTTAAAGATACTACGGCGGCAGCAAAGGGACATATTAAGGACATAGACAGCACATTTCTCCCTCTTTAAGTGTATTTTAATGAAAAAACTGGAAACACATTTGTAAAGGCAGGAAAACAAGAAACGTGTCATCAGTCGGTAACAGGAATTAAAGTGGATAAGCAACGCTGGATTGGGTGTTAAGGATTACTAATCTATGATAAGAGGATGAAGTGAGATTAAATAGGATTACCAAAGTTAGTTTTGTGTCTATCAAGTGACAGAGGAGAATATTTTGACTCGTTTTTTTATCTTGTAACTTTAAAAAAAATGAAGTTTTGGAGATGTGGAAACAGAAATCAGCTTTTCCAGTCGTCTCTGAGGAGAACGCTCGCAGCCTCTCATGCCATTGGCTCGTTCCAGAGCCTGAGGTGGCGGTCTGAGCAGCGTGGAGCTGTGATTTCTAAATGTGGTTACACACAGCGTGTACTTCTTGGTTTCAGAGCAGCTGGACGCTCTTTCCAGGGAGGTTTTTAGAGCAGCTAATGGAAGTAGGACAAAGACACGGAGAATGAAAGGATTTCCAACACTTATCTCCAGTTGTGCTGCAAAATGGAATAAAATCAGAGCATCATTAACTCTGCAGCGCTCGGTCAGTGTAATTCACACGGTGTTTGAGGCAAAGCCACTCTAAGCTTTCACAATAAAACTTCAGTTTGAGCCAAACAGGGGTCTAAATTTGCACTGATAGGATTCAACAAGAGGAGAGTGAAAGGAGGTGGTGATAGACTCCTGGAAACTCAACAGGAGATCCAGCAGACTCCTTAAGGTGCAGGAATTCAGACGTTTCTCCACGACTGAAGCTTTGAATCCCACCGGGACTACGAGGCACCGATTGTACAGTTGCTCACACCAAAAATAGAAACAACATTTCTCCACATTTAGCTCTATAACATCACTTTTAACACAGATTTAGAGAAATGTTTGTGAAATATATCTGTCAAATATTGAATATAAATGTTGAATGTTTTATCTAAATGTGACATGTTCTTTATCAAAATGTGATAAATAAATACCTCGATTCTAAATATTGAGCTATGTTTCTAAACATTAAGTTTTCATTCTAAACGTTAAGCTCAGACTAGATACTTATCTAGCATTTCTGAATCTTGAGCAAAGATTTCTAGATATTTAGTCAAGATTTCTAAATGTTGAACAAGATTTTTGAATTTTTGTCCAAGATTTTGAAGAAAAACTTGATAAAGATTTCTAAGTCTTTAGCAAAGACTTCTAAATCTTGCGCAGATTTCTAAATCTCTGCTCAAGATTTTAAACTTTTCAGTCAAGATTTCAGTCTTGCGCAACAATTTCTACATCTTGCACAGACATTTCAAAAAACTTAAGATCAGCAAATAGTCAGAATTTCTAAATCTTGTGCAAAGATTTCTAAATGTTGATCAAGATTTTGTACTTTTTAGTCAAGATTTCTAAATGTTGCGCGAAAATTTCTAAATCTAGCGCAAAGATTTCCAAAAACTTAAGATTAGCTAGTATTCAGTCATGATTTCAAAATCTTTCGCAAAGATTTCTCATTCTTTCATAATTTCTAAATATAGCACAAAGATTTCAAAATTTTTATTCTAGATTTTAAAATATTTTTGTCGAGATTTCTTAATCTTGCGCAAATATTTCCAAGAATTTAAGATTAGCAAATGTTTGTTCAAGATTTCCAAATGTTGAGCAAAGATTTCCAAATTAATAAGTCAAGATTTTTTTAATCTTCTGCAAAGAGTTCTAAAACTTGAGCAAATTTTTGCTCAAGATTTTAAAATATTTAGCCACGATTTCTAAATCTTGAGCAACAATTTTCCAAATCTTGCGCAAAGATTTCTAAATTTTTGTTTGAGTTTTAAGATATTTCGTCAAAACTTCTTAATCTTGTACAAAGATTTCCAAGAATTTCAGATCAGCAAATGTTTAGTCAAGATTTCTAAAACTTTAGCAAAGATTTAGACATTTTTGCTCAAGATTTTGAAATATTTAGTCAAGATTTCTTAATCTTGAACAAAGATTTCCAAGAAACTTAAATTAGCGAATTTTCATTCAAGATTCTTTAATCTTAAGCAAAGATTTCCAAAATATTAAGTCAAGATTTTTTTTAATCTCCTGCAAAAATTTCTTGAACTTGAGCAAATATTTCTAAATTTTCCCAAGTATTAAGTCAAAATTTCTGAATCTCGAGATACAATTTCTGTGTTTAGCTAACATACAAAATTCACGCTCTGGCCAATCGGAACCACCAAAATTAATTTGAGAAAGTCAAACACAGTCGGCTAAATCAGCCGTTAGTAAATAAATGTACCAAGTGTTGTGGTGGCGCTGTTGAAGATCCTGTGGTCCACACTGAAGAAGTAGAGATGAACATTCTCAAAATCGCTTCCTCCAAATTTAATTTTGGTGCATCTGGTAGGCGGGAGTGTGAATTTTAATATTAGCTAAATATTTACAAATCTTCATCCTGATTTTTGCCTAAAATTTAGAACCAGGACATTTAGATATGACATTTAACTCTTATTTGACAAATTTATTTCACAAATATTTCTCTAATTCTGCTAATAAAGTGGTGTTTTGCAGCAAAATGTGGAGAAATGTTATTTGTAGTATGTGTAACTTTACAACCAGCACCCCACACTGGGACAGTCAGGAGTGGCTGGTTGGGTCCAGCATGGTGTGTGTTTTTGTGTGTGTTGGTGTAAGAAAATGAGGTGGGGATAACGTATCTCCTCCTGATCACTATCTTATATAATCACGTGTTAACAGAGGAAGAGAGGAGCAGAGAGGAGAGGGAGATAATGGAGAGGGAGGCAGGGGGAGCTCGGGGAGGCCGGTCCGAGAGGCTGATAACCGAGGATTGATCCGCCAGCCGACCAATCGGACGCCTTCCTCGGCTTGAGCCGCCGCAGTAGCCGGGCAGGATTGGAGGATGCCTCGGAGGAGAGATGCGCACACAAGCACCGGCTCGGCTTGCTCGTCCCGTCGCCCGCACACACACATACACACACACACAGTGCACACACACATTCACATACACACACTGGAAGCGAAGGGAGAGTATCGGCTCTCCGCGAGTCGTGCAGTCAAGCTCTGCCCGGGAAAGGATGACCGCGGTCGGGGGAGGAAATTGAAGCAGAGACGGAGGGAAGGAAGGAAGGAAAGCAGGAATGAGGAACAAACTCGCGCCAATTTTTTCCCTTTAATCAGCTGGCATGTGTGTCCGGGGAGTGCGCGCGGACAGGTAAGCGGGATGAACAAGTTTGCCTGGCTTTGTCATGTGTGTGAGTGTAAGTTTTGCGTTTGCACCTGTGCGCGTGACTGTCCGTGGCGCGGGCGTGCGTGCCCCCGCCTTTACTGTGTTGTGTTTTTTTTTTTTTTATAAAAGGAGCTGGAAAATACACGAGTGCTGCGCGCGCTCGCAAACACCGAGTTTGACTGCATTTCAGCAAATGCGCCCCGTGCAATTTGGCACCGAGCAGAAAGAAAACGGGAGGAAAGAGGCAAGGAGGGAGGGATGGAGGGGGGAGAGAAGTGGAGGAGTGCGCACTTTTTCCCTCAAGTCATTTTGCGGCTGTAATGAGTGTGCTTGGCTCGCACGCGCCTCTGTCTCGTCCCCCGGGGTGTTGTTGCACACAGCGCCTAGGTGTAGTTATGAATGATAGACAGGCTGCCGGGAGAGAGTGGGAGTTGGAGGTTTATCCGAGCCCTCTCATGCGCCTGCCGCACCAGTGTAGCCAGACTGGAATTTACGCGCACTGCAGGAAACAGGAGTCCACTCATTGACTGCAGCCTCTGTACGCACAAGTCCAGCTCCCTCTGCCCGGTGCAGCGCCAGCACAGAGGAAGAAAGAGAGCTCTGACTGGGTGCCTCAGTCATCTGAATGCTCAAACGCTCTGACAGAGGAAGATGAAGTGCCAGATGCTTAGCTGTCCCTCTTAATGTTGCATTGATTGGCTGCTGGTGAGCTCAGGGAGACTTGCATGGCTGCCAACCACCACCCCCCTCCTCCTCTTTCTGCAAGGTGATCACCTCTGTGGTGTGTTTGCAAATGTTTGAGAGGAAGATGGCATGAGTCATGTGATCCAGTGGCATGTTGATGAGGATCTTTCCTCTCTTAAAGCCCTGCTATAGGGAGCACGCTATGAGCTCTGACATTGATGCAGACAGTATGCAAATGTTATCTCCATGTATGGTCTGAGAAGCTGTGCTAAGGGAGAGGGTTTGATTATTTTCCCTTTTAATTGGTGCCTGTGGATGCACGCAGCCAGTGCTGTGGTTTACAGCTGTGGTCTTTATTTATCCGTGTGGAGCAGACCGGGGCTTTGGTGTATCATACTTTATCATTACTCACAATCACAGCCTGCTACACAATTATTTTCCATTTGCAGATTCACCCCAGGTCTTCAAAATGTCAGATTCACCTTATTTGCAAGAGTGTAGTTTTGGAAAACCTGCAAATATCTGTAGTGTACGGTGGCCCTGAGAGCTCATGGTGCTGCAACTGAAGAAACACATGCAAATTCAGGAAACATCTTCATCGATTTGACAACACGTGTGCAGCATTTGGTAAAGACTACAACACAGCAGAAGTGTTTCCAGAGGACACATGTCCCAACATTTCCAGTCACAGCTCTATCAAGGCCTTTGCACACCAACAGTGACGTGAATGTCAAAGAAAAAATGTCAGTGTCTGCAGCTGTTCTCCTCCAAACATTGTCTTTCTAGCGTTTTTGTCTTTTGTCGTAAAGAACCATGTGCTGGGACATGAAGACAATCAAGTGGTTTGCTGTGTTGAATGTTTTGGTAAGTGAAGTGTCAAGGAGCGTTTTGATTGGTTGGGTGTGTACTCGTTGCAAGCAAAACTTTGGAAAAATCGACCTCAGCCCTTAAAAAATAAAGGCCACAGCTTCGTTCAGCGAACTAGCGTTGGTGGTTGCTTTGGAAAACAGTAGGTTTGAAAAAATAAATGAGGTGCAAAATATTTGCCCAAAAAATACAGTTTATAAAAGGCTTTATGGTCCTCTTTCGGTCAGTTATGTCTAGCAATGGGTACCGAATTAGGTACTTTTATAGTTGCCGAATGTATTCTGTCAAAATGTCCATACTGGATATAAACACAGCACTGCAAGGATATATATGTAGGAGCCATAATGCAGTTTATATGTCAAGTGGTGTTTGTGGTTTCTATGGTAACTAGCGGAAGTTTGGGTCACGGGACACAAGTGGTGAATGCCGGGTACATTTAGAGGCGTGCTTACCTGTGGTCGGATGGAGAGAGGGGAGCGGGGTAGCCGTAATTTTTGTTGACCGCAACGTTTTGTCCTTTTGATTGTTTGATACATGGCTGTGCCTGGATTCATTCAGTGTGTGTTCCGTGCCTCGGTGTGTCTCTGTGGGCAAGGCGGCAGTGCGTCAGACAAAGACAGGACCCTTCACTTTGCTCTCAAGCTACAAAACAGGTTGGAGTCGCTACAATATATTCCGAAGAATAAATACGTTACATTATGATTAAACAAATTGACATTTTTCACCTCATAAATACAAAAAAGTACCAAAAATTGGTACCATTGGGTACCAATACTGACTGTACTGGGCATTGGTAGTGTATCATTTAAACTGTACAAGGTACCCATCCCTAGTTGTGTTGGAAAATGAGGTAAAACGTACAAGTTTTTTAATTTTGATCCAAGCGACAACCTCCGGTCTGAGAATATGACACAATGCTGAAGTGCTAAAATCTGCTGTTTCTCGAGTATCCACATGAGGCTGGCTCCAGAAGTACAGGAAGTCACAAACACACCAAGCCAAAAAAAAGCTGTTTTCAAAGCAGAAATTAACCTATTTACAGCCTGGTTCAACAAACGTCTCCTGTCTGAGTCGCTATGTGGTGAATTTTTTCCTAACTCGGCCATTCAGAGGATATTAAGATTGTGGGCTCGCCCGATAAGAGGCACAGCTGAGGGTCACGTGACCAACAGGTGCCCTATGGCTGTAGTTGAAGCCTTTGCCACTACCAATATGGCCGCTATAGCCGATCTGCTTCATTTTCTGTTTTAGAAACAGACGGGTGACGCCGAGGAGACTACGCCCATGCTTTATACAATTTATGTTTTGATCACATGATTCAGATATTAGCCTATCGCAGTGACCTGCTGCTAAGCTATTGTTAGCCTTTAGCTTGTAATTAGCCTGCCATTTATCACGAACTTATTAAATAGATTCACGATCAATTTACTGTGAAACTGTGTCAACAACAAGCTTGTCGGGACATGTGCATCACTTTTAAGTGTCCTCTGGAAACACTTCCTGTGTGTTGTGTTGTGGTCACAAGCTCCACTCTTATTTGATTTTTTTCTTTGGCATTATCAAAATTAATACTTTGTCAAAAAATCATTTTTTTTTTTTTTTTTCAAATTCTTCATTTCAGTCTTTGTTTAGATCGTAAAAAAGTACCACTTTTCTCCAGCAGAGGGCGAAATGTTTCTCTATGACTCACGAGATGTGCATTTTATGGGGAGATATGGCTCCTGATATAGTCTGTAGACATTATCATCATCTTTTAACTTCTTCACATGGTCTGGTGTTACAAAAACTGGAATCAAATCAAATTGTGAGAATAGTATATCGTCCCAGCCTTTTTGCATTTGTTTTCTTAAGCTGCAGTGCTGTGAGCTCTCAGGGCCACCGTAGAAGTCGAGCATTTGAGGATGAAAGCTCTTCAAAAAATGCCTCCAAGTACTCGTCTTTGCATCCCCATATGATATGATTCAGGACTCATCCTCTGAGGACCCAGCAGAAAACATCCGTCCCTGTCGAGCACGGCTCTGTTTTGGTTGAAGGCCTGACTTGAGGACGCGCAGCCTCTGAAAGCAGCGGGTCTGTCTGTCTGTCATCACTTCCATGGCCGCTGTTAAAGCAGAACGAGCAGCTGACTGAGTTCCAAATGAGCCCTAATAGCTGGTGCTTGAATTTGAGATGTACTGGACATAAAATTGCCTAATTTAATCTGGCAAGTGGAACAGTCTGAAATTGCACGACAACATATGAAAATCATAGTCCACCAGCTGCCCTGGCAGTGAAAACCCAAAACACTTAAAACTGGTTCTGCAAGTAATGAGTCTTTTCATTACTAATTTATCTGATAAGAACAACATCAGAAAAAAAAGCTCTGCAGCAGAAACCAACAGAGAGGCCGGGGATCGCTTCGTCAGGCCGGCCAGGAGAGGAAAACACTCCCATATGAGGAGCGTCACAAACAGATGGCTTTTTCCTACTTGATGTATGGAGCAAATTTAACTTCATTAATCAATTGATTAGTTTTCTAGACAATAATTTAATTGCTTTTCTCAGCTCTACAGTGGGGAACGTTGGGCCAATGCTACCATGGGATTCAACAATTAGCAGAGGAAGAGGGAATAATCCCAGATAATGGCTTTTTATGGACGGTCCAAATGACATATTCGCTCCTAATGTGCAGAAATATAACTGCTTTTGAATAAATGGAGCTATCGTTTGTTTATTTTATGCATTACTTTGTTTTTCTGACGTGAAGCCATGGCTTATTTGCAGCCGTCGACCCTGCAGGCGCCCAAACAGAAGAGCTCAGGACAAAACAACCAATAAAAAAAATGCACAAAATGATCAAATATGCAATATAATGAGACTCTATGAGACTCTAAAATTAAAAGCTCCTCTTCCATCTTACGTCACAGATTTGTGAGAGTACCAGAAGAAGATGGAGCATCCCAGACGACAGAGGTCTGAAAACGATCCTGTGCAGACTGCAGGGACCTCCTAAAGGACAAAGGTGTCCGTGGCGTCCTCTTTACACACCGCAGGTTGATGTAATGGTACGCCTGTTTGTCCAGCCTGTGATCGCTCCCTCGTTTGAAAGGCCACCGAGCTAATTACACCATTATTAATCTCACAGGAGACCGCAAGGAGAGGAAATGTCTGTGGTACTTACAAATAGACTCTGCTGTTTGAAAATCACACCCTGAGTGCTCGATGTGGATGTAGTGTTAACTGCGTTGAGGACGAAATGTACTCGTCCAGTGATTCTTCCCAATTTACTGATTCTTTTTCATCTCAGAAACCATTTGATTGAGTTTTTGAAGTGTATGTTTTGTATTTCCTGTCTGATCTGAGAAGTTCCTGTGAGGAGTTTGAGTCATCTTGAAAAAGTGCTAGTATTTTAGGTTACAGGTTATTTTAGATTCCTACTTTGCACGTCTAAGTCTCTATGACAACGCCACATCAGCTGATGAAGTTTAGTAAAAAGAAAAGAGATCTGTGTTTTTCTCTGCTGAATTTCTGTGATTAATTTTGAAGTGATGGTGGACACTGGAGCCTAACTGTCAGACAGGAAAAGGACAGAAGAGCAGAAGAAAGAGAAAGAGGAGAGAGATAGAGCACGAGCTAAAGGCTAAAAGAGCTAATCTGTTTGTGCTAATGTTGATTCCAACCCACAGTGGTCTATTAAAACTTGAGAGTCTATCAATGAACTAAAGCACCACGTCATCCTCAACCCAAAAAGGCGCCACTACAGTAACACGTGTAGTGCGACCTTTCCCTAACTATATAATACGACGAGTAAGAGTGACATCTAGTGACAACATTTAACAGAAGAAGAAATGCATCTGCAGCTTTAGCAAAATCGAGTACAGGAGATCGTTGACTTGCATGGTTTTTGACTTACTTACTGACGCCAGTAAATATGTACGTAAGAAAGAATTAAATTGATTTGATGATGGTTGTGTTCAGTATTTTCAGCTTCTATGCTCCAAATATCTGGAACAAGCTGCCAGAAAATATTAGGTCTGCTGAAACTCTGAGCTCCTTTAAATCCAGGTTGAAGACCCACCTTTTTACAGCTGCCTTTTATTAGAGCATTTTAACAAATCATTTTAATATCTTGTCTTTAATTTTGCACTGCAAATTTTATCTTAAAATCTGTTTTTCAAATCTGTTTTTAATTCTGTTTTAAAATCTGTTTTAAAATCTATTTTAATCTTGTTTGTTTGTTTTTTGTCGTTTGATTTATTGTATCTTTTTAATTAATCTCATTTCTAATTGAATTTTAATTGTTTTCTATAACTTGTTTTGTCTGTAAAGCACTTTGAATTGCATTGCTGAAATGTGCTATACAAATAAAGTTGCCTTGCCTTGCCTTGCCTTGCCTTTAAACTCACAACAAACACTTTATTACCAGATTTATGATCAGTTTCTGAACGATCCTCTGTGCCTGCTCTCAGCTCGTCTTTTCTCTCATTAAACTCTGTTGTGCTGATGAAGTTTCATGTAGAGAAGTCTGAGCCGCTGCAGCGTCCAATCAGAGAGTGATATTCCATATGGGGGGCATGTCAGTCAGTGAAAAGACTTCCCCAAATCCAGCTCTCGTGTTTCCTCAATCATAGCTCCTCCGATCAGTCTCCTCCATCCTCTCTCCTCTCTCCTCTGAGCACAATTATCGCTTTGGGACAGTCTTCAAAATGGCAACTAAGGGTGTATTCAGACCTGGCCTGTTTGGTCCACTTTTAACGGACAAGGGTTCGTTTCCCACGCTGGTGCGGACTTTTCATGCAGGTGTGAATAGACACAAACGAACTCTGGTGCGGTTCTTGGTTCTCCGGTGCAGGTCTGAATACAAACCAAAGTCCATCCGATCTAACTACAGGACACATGCTCCTTTTGGGCCTATAAAGCCACCGTAACCTAACCGTCTTTGGTTCATACCTGATCCTCCGTCTTCTGTTTAGCCACGCTGTTGCTAGCATGTTGTGGGTCAGGACACGCAGAGCATAGCGCCTCCTTGCTGCGATCATTGGTCTTCCTGTTCCTAAATTGTAAACGGTGTTGTTAAGCTGCTTTGAAGGAGCTGCTCTTGAAACTGAAAATGATTTAGCAGCTCTAATAACAGCACAAACACATGTTTACCTCCATTTCCAGGTCTGTACTCTGTGTGCCGCCCTTTGTCAGTGCTGTCCAATGAGAGCACTGATCGTCACACACCTGGATGTGTTTACAGAATATAGTCCACTTGATAAAAGTACAATCTGGATACGAACCGCACCAAACGAAAAAAATAAAGTCTGCTTTTGGTCTGGACCAAACAAGTGGACCAAAGGACTTTTCTGGTCTGAATACAGCCTAAGAAAGTCTTCTAGTGCCACGGAGGAGATAGGATGAAGGAAGCACAAAATGAAAGCATTGAGACGCACCCTATGTGTCAGCCCTGTGATTGGCTGGCGACCAGTCAAGGGTGTACCCCTTCTCTTGCCCAATGACAGCTGGGATAGGCTCCAGCCACCCGCGACCTTGAACAGGATAAGTGGTTCAGAAACTGGATGAATGTACTGTTTTTCCATGAATATGAAGTGTAATACATGTATTTGGATAGTTGTCTAGAGATTTAGGGGGTATTTAGGGAGAAAACCAGACTTAGCATTAGCATTAGCTTTCCTTTCTTTAGTTAAGATATCTTGATCATGTGCTTTGTTCATGGGGCGGGCAGGGTCATCATAATGTGGAAGTTAATCCTTAAGTTTCACTTTCATTTGATTCATCTTCAGGACTCATGAGCTTGTTTTTTAGTGTTTAGGAAGGAATTTGTGTTGCACAGATGAATGTGAGTTTATCTAAGTTAACTTTGAGTTTGTTTACAACTTATTTATCCAACTAGTTGACCATAAAGTATATTTCAGTATAACCTGGATAACATAAGCTCTTTCAAGTTGGAAAAACTTGGTCGAACTATCGTAGTCGCCAAACTTGACGTCCCAGACTGAAGCACCCATTGGACGTCATCATTCTTGTTTCACGTTTTTCTCACAAGTGCAATAACAAGCTCAAACTGTCTGTTCTGGGTTACTAAGACTATTTCTGAGCAATAAAATACAACACACCACCTCGACTCGTGCTCGGTCCATTCCTGGACTCTTTATGAATTCCTGATGAGCACATAAACCCAGCGTTTATCCCTGGGTGTCTCTGAAACTGACGCTTTCCCCTCTCTCAAAAGTCTCCTCATTTCCTGGAAATGGGAAACCGGAGCATCAGAGCACCTGTCATTAGGAAACCTGCTCGTAATGCTTTCATAGATCATGCTAAATCAATCCTTAAAGCAAGAAAAATGCATCACGGAGTAATGGTCCATGCAGAAATGGTTCACCCCAGGTGGATACCGCGCGATGGCCGCCATTTCTGTTTTCAATCATATCACTAGCAGTCCAGACAGGGGAAAGCACAGTGGATTATTGTTCCAACAGCACATTGAAAGGGCCATTCAAAAGATGAATCATGCCTCCCTCCAAACATTAACATTAGTCTCTTCAAAGATAGCGAACAGAAAGTGGTCATTCAGCGTCTCTGTCTGCCAACGGAGGCTGCCAGAGCAGACAGAGGTTTTCAGCGACGAAGAATTATCGCTTTGATAAGTGTGTGCCGGTGCTGTCAGCGATGCCATCTTCTTTTAAAGCCAGGATGCAACAAGATAAAATAATCCTCTGCTTCTAATGCTGCAGCGCCGTGTTGTTGTGAGGCTTACAGAGATAAATGGATATATTTTGTCATTTAATTTTTTTATCAGACGAGCCATCCCGATGGGAGCGTCGGCACAGACGCATAAAAACTCAGCAGAGTTAGAGACTCACAAAACTCCGTTTTTATCAGGCTGAAGAAAAGTTGAGTCAGGATTTATAATCCTCTCTTTTTAAGGCCTCAAATGGAGCAGTTTGGCATCCCATCAGGGTTCTTACGAGTACAGCTCTCACCCACCAAGGGAGGGCTCCCCCTGCTGGTCTGTTAACAAAACACTGTTTTGCTGACTCTCCTTTGGGCTGAGTTTGATCCTTTTTGGCCCTGATATGAAAAGTAAACATCCAGGAAAGACTGAAGAAGTAACAGACTTCCAGATCCCTCCCATTGCCATAAGTTTCAGGTCGTGACTGAAACATTAAAACATGATCTCTGTCCTTCTATGTGTAACGAAATAGTCAAATCACGATATGAAACAACTTAAAATATCACAAAAAAGATTCATATGCAAAAAACAAAACACAGCAGCATCACTTCTTAAAGGATTGATTCTTACATCTGACTGATAAAACTGGCATTGCATGAGAAAAAGCGCCGTTTGCCTTTGAAGTGAATGTCCTATCTTAATGAAAAATGACAGCCATCCACAAACAGGGCAGAACAGGTTAATAAATCAAACACACCCTTTCCAACATGACAGCTCTCAGTGGAGCAGTCTGACAGCAAACAGTGAAGTTATATCTTCAACTGAACACCATGAAACAACCACCACTTGCTAAAACCAGCTAATAGTTTAGCGTGAGTACATTAGCTTTAGCTCACACAAGCATCAGCTGATGAAAAGGAGGATGATTGACAGAGTTTTCTCAAACGCTGATACAGAGACATGTTGAAACAGGCAGTTTGAAGCTGCCTTGTTGTAGATTTAATCAAATGTAACTTGTGTTAAAATTTGATTGAAGAGATGCACTGATCCAAACTGATGCGTCTTTGGCTGAACCTTGCAGAAACTCGCTGGTCTCCAGAGCTATTGTTTGAACACATATCTCACATTTTCAGCAGCAGACTTGCAGAAACTGAATATTTTTGCAGAGATCCCACTAAAATCGCTGTTTTTTAGTTCATGAAATTTAATGCCACTGAATTTTGTTACACCTCTAAAAGATAGGGTCTAGGCCAAAGGTGCCCAATCTGTGGCTCTTTGACTCCTTTACAGTCATCACCTCTTGCAATGACGCATTCAAATTTCCTAGAAATTTTTGCCACTTTTTTCAGAACTTTTTGCAAATTTTTATTTTGAATTTTTTCTTTGAAGTTTTTTCAAAAACAGAAAAATAATTATTATTTGGAAAATTTAGATTTTTTTTGCAAAAGATTTAATTCTATTTTTTTGAAAAATGAAGCAGTTTTTTTTTCAAATTGTTGAAAATCGAGCAAATTTTAGAAATTACAATGTTTAATTTTTTTTGCAAATTTATGAAGTTTTCGTGCATTTTCTAAATTTATTTTTTTTAAAAAATTTTGCAAATTCTTGAAATTTCAACTTTTTGAAAAATGTTTCAACTTATTGAAATTTCATCAATGTTTCAAATTTGTTGAGTTTAAATTACAAATCTTCAATTTTCATTTCAAATCATTTGCAAATTTATCAAAAATAATATAAAAAAATAAAATTATTATTTTAAAAAATCAGACAATATTTACTAGATTTTTACTGTATTTTATTTTTTTTTATTTTTTTTTTTACACTTTTTTTTAACACTTTTTTTGTCTGTATTTAGAAGATAAAGCAGATTTTGTGGCTCCTGAATGACTTGAATCCAGTTGAGCTGAGGGAAAACGGCTCCAATAAAAGTAAAGGGTGCAGACCCCTGGTGTAGATCTTGGACTGTTTGTCCCTTCAATCATAGGATCAGGTTGGGCTGCCTTGGGCGTGTGGTTAGGATGACTCTTGGATGCCTCCTTAAAGAGGTTTTGCAGGTACATCCACCTGCTATGAGTCCTGGGGTCTACCTGGAGCTCCTGTCAGACCTGGGAACACCTGAGTTGTTGCTGAGGAAAGAGGTGCCTGGGATAACTTGCTTGCCCTGCTGGCACCGTGACATGACCTGGATAGACGGAAGAAAAAGACGGATGAGTTCACCGCTGTATGGATGGAAAAGTTGAGTTTTGATAAAGTTAGCCTGGTGTGTCTGATTGAGGAAGGTGAAGGAAGCCAACCTGTGTTTCTGGAACCATGAGCAGCTTTAAAGAGACGGCCTGTGCGAAGAGTCCAACATCATTCAGAGATTGCATCCTGGGAGAAAAGTGCTCAGTCTTCCTGTATCTCTTAGGAAATAGCATAAGTGGTTTGAAGCTGCTGTGTCCTGCCACTTAAAACTAACAGAGTCTATTGAATTGACATTCAGGGCCAATTTTCTGCTGTTACTTATAATTTGTTTCTGGATGTTTCTTTATGGGTGTGACCTGACGAGGTGGAGGAACTCCAGAAATAACTTTCAGAGACAGAAGCAGCTGATGGTCTGGCTGTTGAAGACTGTCTTTAAACGGGAAACTGGTCAAAGCAATGATTCAGCACAGAGAGATGTTCTCTGCTCTTCTCTCGGGTGATTCCCAGTCGGGAGTTTGATTCTTCACAGAACGGTTCAACCAGACAAAACAGAAGCCCACACACTAAAGATCAGACTTCTCACCACAACTTGGTTTCAAGACTTGAGTAAAGAGGTCCACAGACTCTGATGCTGGGTAGGTAACAGTTCGATGTCTCTTAACAGGGGGTCGGCAAATCCATGGAGCTATTATTGTAGAAAAATTATTTGGGTGTGTTTAAATGCATCAAATGTGTCAACAGATTTGCAAATAATATACAGTCTTAAATGTCTGAACAGTCTTAGCGTTTTTTCTTGAAGACCTGAAAATCATTGGATTCAACTGAAGGAGGCCTCCCGATTGGCTGTTTTTTTGCGCACACATGGGTTTTGCTACAGTAGCTCCACCTGGCAGCCTGCCCCTGTCAGCCTGAGCTCAGGGCAAAATAACCAGTTTCTTTATGCATTCGCAGATCACTCACATAGCAAAAACCATGTGCACGCAGACAGCCAATAGGAAGGCCCGCCTCAGTTGAATCCAATGATTTGCCCGTCTTTAAGAAAAAACACTAATGCCGCGTTTCCACCAAGCAGTCCGGGTCGGTTCGTCTCGGTACGGTGCGCTTTTAGCGGCGTTTCCACAGACTCATCCCGGGACGGATCCCTAAAAACCGAGACGAGCCGTCCCACTTTTTTGGGACCCTTTCGTATGGGTGCCAGACTGAACCGATCCGCTCTTGTGAGGTGGAGCAACACACTGCAGACCGTTGATTGGTCAAAAGAATCGTCACTCACCCCGACAGCGGCTGCATTTCTCCTTGCGGCTCACAGACTTCCCTGAAACGAAGCTTGATTGCACTTTGTAACAGAGAGTTACATGAAAATCACAGAGAGGACGAAATGCTGCATGTCTTCCATCCGTGCTCTTTGTTTACTGTGTCGCGTTTTCTTCTTTGTTGGATTTAATCGCGGGGTAAGCTGCTACGGCGTCGCGCTATTGTTTACCAGCTGTGGCTTCCGGCATGCGGCTTACACGCCGCCCACCATGAGAGGGCACAGTTTGCTGTGGAAACGCAAACGGGATGAGACTTTACTGTCCCAAACCGTCCCAAACCGTACTGAACCGACCCGTACTGCTTGGTGGAAACGCAGCTTAAGACTTTTCAGCCATTTAAGACTTTGTATTTATTTGCAAATCAGTCCTTACATTTGTAGAGTTATGCATGCATTTGTAAATATTTTTACACATTTGTGGATCGGTTTTGCATTTGTGGATGCATTTACACACACATACACACATACAAACACACTAATAATTTTGCTACAAATAATAGCTCCACAGGCAGTTGAGTGTGTTTTTCCAACCAGGAGGGTAGGGATTGGTCGAAAGGTTCCATGTTTAGGTACCTAAACGCATCATTGTGACTGTGAAGGAGTGGAAGAGTCGCTGAATTTCCATGCTGGACATGAACACAGCATTGCAATGTTATATATTCAAATATAAATATGTTAAATTGAAAAAATAAAGATATTTTACGATTAACAAATTGATATTTTTTACCACATAAACACAAAAAAGTACCAAAAATTGGTACAGATGCCCGGTACCAGTTGCTAGGTACCGGGCATCTGTACCGTATCGTTTCAGATGTGAATGGTACCCATTGCTATAACCTACACATCTGAATCGATACGGTACCGATACCTGACAATTGGTATGGTACTCAATGGTACCAATTTTTGGTACTTTTTGGTGTTTATATGGAAAAAAATATCAATTGTTCAATAATAGAGGTTTTTTTTTCAATTTAACATATTTATTCTTTGATATTTAATCTTGCAATGCTGTGTTCATGCTCAGCATGGGAAATCGGTCAGTCAGTTGGTACCTATAAAAGTACCTAATTCATTACCCATCCCTACAGGAGGGCACATATTGGCTCCCAAGAGGACATTTAACGCAGGTTTTGACCTCAAAAAGGCCACTTCAGCATGCATTTTGAGTCTAAAGAGGACACTTTAGGGCACACTATGGCCCTCAAGAGGTCACTTAAAGCACATTTTAGCCCCCAAAACGGCACTCCAGTGCATGTTTTGGCTTCCAATTGAACATTTCAGAGCACGTTTTTTTAACACTTGGGCCATTAGAAGGGCCAACCCCCGCCCCAGGACCAGACATTGGGTTTTAACTCAACCTAGAGACATGACAGACTCCAACCTGATGCTGGAAGGAGCAATGACTGGGTGAAACAACAGCTTGTTGTTGTAACCCCTCATCAACCTGGAATGTTGTCACCAAACCTCAACAAATGTGTCCTCTGCTCCATGGCTCCATCGTTCTTCTTCCCCCTCGCCATTTTGTTTGTTTACGCTTGTGACTTTTTGCTCATGCAGAGCGCTCTCCATGGTCGATGATGCTGATGTAACAGAAAGCAGGGGGAGAAATCAAAGATGCTTGACTCTTCCTACTGGGAGGTCGAGAGGCGTCCTGACTTGGCTTTGATTGTCATTCATGAGGACACACCACATGGAGTGAGGGGATTGACTGCTGGGGATGGTGGGCCTTGAGACCCTACATCTGCTGGATCCAGCTCTGACCGTGTTGGAAAGTCAGCTTCCCGGAGCTTTGGCCTTCTCATTGTGATGATAAACCTTTAGATTCTTGTTTGAATAATCACAGATAATTCTTACTTAGTGTTGGTTTGAAGGATTTCTGAACCACAGCTCTCCTCACCTTGTCTCAAGGTCATTTTCACGTCTCTTTTGTGAAAATCAAAATGTTTTTGTGTCCTCCGTCATTCAAACCCCATCACACATGACTCATCAAAACCAACAGGAAGGGAAAACATCCGTCCCTCTACTTTTAACTCGCCGTGACTGGCCTCAGTTGTCATTAAGCATTTCCTTTTGGTTTGATTTAGACTTTCATTTCTCACAGCAGGACAGAGAGCAGTCTGCATCACACTGACATTATTGCACTCTGGAGTTTCTTGGGTATGGGTGAAAGCAACATTAGGATGATTCATCTGCTGCTCTGGCTGTCAGTGACGAATGGGCAGCAGAGCATCTCCTTAAAGAACACTCAGCACCGTGAGAGGAAGTTAGAGATTGATTGTGACTGAGCGTTTTTATGAGGCCGTGGCAGTGTTGTTACAGCAGAGTTGTGATTATAAACAATAAGATGAGAGTGCATCAAATTGGCTGAACTGATAAGAATAAAACTACTTTAAAGACGTTTGTCTTATTGGAATTCTGTGTTTTCTAGACTTGAGCAAAGTTTCTGTGTCATTGAGATGTTACACTGCAGGGGTACAGACTGTCTGTGCTTCACATGGCACGGAGCATGAACCCAATGATTTTTACAGTGTGTTGGCCAATTCAAAAATGGGGAATAGGACAAACTGAGTTTTGTTTTTCATTTTTGCATTTCCAGTTAACTCTAAAATAACACTGTTTGTGCTTCACATGGCATGGACCGTGTACCTGATGATTTTTACAGTGTGTTGGCTAGTTTTATAATGGGGAAAAAGATAAACTGGGCTGTCTGTGCTCCTATTAAAATCCAGTCCCACCAGTGGTATTTTGAAGGTAACAGGTAAAAATCATCAGGTACACGGTCTATGCCATGTGAAGCACAGACAGCTCAGTAGTGTCACAGCAGTGGTATTTTAGAGTTAACTGGAAAACAACAACAAATAAAAAACAAAACTTAGTTTATCTCATTCCCCATTTTAAAATAGTCCAACACACTGTAAAAATCACTGGGTTCATGCTCCGTGCTATGTGAAGCACAGACAGCCACTCTTTGCCATGTGGAATGCAGACAGCCATTGCGGACCATGTGGAGCACAAACAGCCAGTCCGTGACGTGTGGGTCACAGGCAGACAGTGCGTGCCATGTAAAGCACCGACAGCCAGTCTTTGCCATATGGGTCAGAGGCAGCCAGTCTGTGCCATTTGAAGCACAGACATCGGGTCTGTGCAATGTGAAGCACAGAAAGCCAATGAGTGCCATGTGGAGCACAGACAGCCAGTGCATACCATGTGGAGCACAGACAGCTGGTATGTGCCATGTACAGCAGGGTTTCATATCTGCTGTGTTCCCTCCTCACTTATGGTTACAAAACACAGGCACAGCAAAAATTAATTTTCTGTTAAATAACGTTAAAATACTGGCAGAAGGTTTGTCAGATTTTTACGTTTTTTTAAAGTGACATTTTCTCAGTGATGTAAACATGGCAAGATTTTACAGTTGAAACTCCTGATGTCACAGTGCATCAAGAAAAATATCGTGATAGGAAAATCCTTTGCCCTTCGTGCCAGGATGGGTTTTAGGTTGAGCCAGATTGAAGCAGAGATGATTTAAAAGCACACAAAGCATCTTTCTAAAACACTCAGATTAAATGCAGAAAGTCAAAGAAATACAGAATGGAGAAAAAGACATGCAGCAGTAGTGACATGTCAATGAAAACATCTTTTCTATGCACATTTGTTCTCTTTGTTATGATACAGCGTCTCGTCAAAGCCATGAAAACACAGGCCTTTGATTGCCAATATGCAGCATGAATAGTTAATGCTCTATTTGAGGGGTTTCAGGTTTCCACCTCACGATCGAGAGTGTTTGCTCAGAGACTTTCTCTTCTCTTAATAGTGCTTAAGGATGAACTGTCATTATGTAATCACAGCACATTTCTGCCTGAGATCCTCGGGGCTGCCTCCGAGTATTTTATTTTGTTCTGTGCTCGAGAGCATCTGGGGTGGTGGGGTTTGCCTCGTGGTCACATTCAGGATGTTTCAGTCTGTGTTTTACTCACATGTGCCGAGCTGTTATTCACCCCCTCACGATTTACATCCTCAGGTCACGGCAGTCCACGAACACTTTTATATGAACTAAGTGCATTCGAATAACCTGGGTTACTCTCTGCAGCTGTTTCCAGAAGCGTGAGGAAGCCGGTGAATTTATCAGGGCTTGTTTTGAAGAGGGTGAGATTAAATATGCGACATATTCAAAAGTAAAGGGTAAAAGTAAAACACTAACTCATAAAGCTGAGGAATGCATCGTTCTGCTGTTATTTTGTTGAATTAAATGTGATCTTTCTGCAAAGTCCTGCATTAATATTCTGCTCCGTTTCAACTGAGAGCCGTCACATTTTCTCTCTGAAAAACATCGCTTCCACCGGATTATGGACTCTAACTCAAAAGTCTTGTAGCTTCCTGACAGAGCGAAAAGGCGAGTCACGTCAGACAGTTGTCGATGTCACAGTGCAAAGAGAAACCCTGATGTGTGTGGCTGATAAAACATTAGTGTGCTGCGCGCCTGTCAGACCTGCTCACCCCTCTCGTGCAGCGCCTGGGACGTGGAAATGTGAGAGAGATGTTAATTGGACCGTGCCAGCGCTTTATGAGGTTGAGAGTGGGAGAGGTGAGGAGCGGCGGGCGCGGGGGATGTGGGGGTGGAGATGGACAGCGTGTCCCCAGTGATTCATGGATCTGAGGTGGATGAGAGGCGAGCCGCGGGGGGCTGTCCACTAGAGTTAGGACAACAGCTGGAGTTTTAATGCCGCATGAATACCTCTGCAAAAGGTTGGATTCAGTGCTGAATTTTATACACAAGCCAAAAATAGACACGTTGAGCATATTTTAAAGATGTGTCAGTGTGGTGATTTATGGATGTGTTTATGAATACAGAACAGCTTTTTAAGAACACTTTATGCCAATTAAAATGTGGAATACCAGATTAATTTACCAACTAAGACAGCATTTATTATTCAACAAGAACAATTTTTAAAGAAGTATCCAAATGGTAATTTGAAAATTTTTCTTTTTATAATTTTAAAAACCTGAGGCGATAATTTAAGAAGGTCAAGGAGCCCAAAGAATCATAGTGAAACAAAATAATTCAAGTAAAGAGTGGTGCGATGAAGTATATTATAGTACAGCCCTGTCTAATCCAGTTCAGTCCAGTTTCTTTTAATCCAGTCCGACTGTTTCAAGTTTAATACCGTCCATTCAAGTCCAGTCATGTCTGATCTGTTCCAGTTTAAACTAAACCAACCAGTCCAATTCAGTCCAGTCCAGTTTAATTGGTTCCAAATCATCCCATTAAATCCAGTCCAGTACCAAATTGTCCGTTCCAGGTTGCGCAGTCCATCCAATCAAGTCCGATTAAGTCCAGTCTTGTCCACTCTCATGAAATCCAGTCTGACCCTTTCCAACTTGATACATCCCATTTTAGCCAAGTCCAGTTTGATCCAGCCCACTCCATCAAATCCAATCCAACCAGTCCATTAGAGTCTAGTACAGTTCAGTCTATTTGTTCAAGGTCATGGAACTACCCAAAAACCAATCCATTTCAATCCAGACTAGCCAACCAAGTCTAGTCCCACACAGTCTAAACTAATCCAATCCAGTTTGACCCTTTTCAGTTTGATACATTCCATATTAGTCCAGTCCAATCTAATCTGTTCTAATTCAAAGTAAACTCAAATCCAGTTTATTCCAATCCAGTTTAATCAAGTCCAATTCATTCCAGTTTACTAAAGTCCAATCTACCTGTTCAAGGCCTTGCAACTATCCGTCCAGTCAAGTCCAATCCAATGCAGTCCATTACAGACTAGCCCAGTTAAGTCCAGTCTGATTCATTCCATTCTTGTCCACTTTACTTAAATACAGTCTGAACTTTTCCAGTTTGATCCATAACATTTTAGTCCAGTCCAATCTGATCTGTTCCAATTAAAAAAAAACTATTTTAGTCCAGTTCAGTTGAATCCAGCCCGCTCCATTACATCCAGTGTAGTTTAGTTCAGTCCAGTCCACTCTAGTAGTTCAATCTATCTGTTCAAGGTCATGGAACTACTCAAACCAGTCATATCCAATCCAACCAATCCAGACTAGCCCAACCAAGTCCAGTCAAATACAGTCCAAACTAATCAAATCTAGTGTGACCCTTTTTAGTTTGATACATTCTATATTAGTCCAGTCCAATTTATTCTGTTTCAATTCAAACTAAAACAGCCAATCCAGTTTAATAAAGTCAAATCCATCCTATCCAATCCAGTCCAGTTTAGTAAAGTCCATTCTACCTATTCAAGGTCTTGCAGCTATACATCTGGTCAAGTCCAATCCAGTCTAATCCAATTCATACTGGCCTAATTAAGTCCAGTCCAATTCAGTCCAGTCGAGTCCACTCGTATCAAACCAGGTCTGACTCTTTCTAATATGATACATCCCATTTTTTTCAGTCCAGTCCAATCTGATCTGTTCCAATTCAAACCAAACGAGCCAATCTATTTAAATCCAGCTCAGTTTAATCCAGCCCACTCCATCTCATCCAATCCAATCAAGTCCAGTCTAGTATAGTTAATCTATCTGTTTTGGGTCATGGAACTACCCAAACCAGTCATATCTAATCCAATTCAGTCCAGACTAGCCCAACCAAGTTTAGCCTAATACAGTCCAAACTAATCAAATCCAGTTTGACCCTTTTCAGATACATTCTATATTAATCCAGTCCGATCTAATATGTCCTAATCCAGACTAAACCAGCCAATTCAAATCAGCCCAGTCCAGTTGAATCCAATCCAATTGAATTCAGTTTAGTCACAATCTAATCTGTTCCAATTCAAATACCTAATCCAGTCAGGTTTTATCCAATTTTATCCAAACCAATCTTCTCAAATTAGTGCAACCAATTCAGTCCAGTCTGATCCAGTTAAAACAGCAACCTGTGGCCCAGGGCCTAAGGATTCAGAGTGATCTATAACATCATATTTGGACGTCCTGGGCTGCTGCCTAGGCTACCTTGTTTTAATCTAAGAGGTTATGATGACTTAACATCCGTCAGTGCTGTTTTTGAAACTCTTGGCCTCTGTTTTGTTGTGTTTACAGAATATTTGAAATAGAATTGTAATCTGTCTTCAGACTGTCAGTCGGCACCAGCTGAACATCACTGAGTCTGTTTCCCTGCTCCGGCTGAGCTGACTGGTGTTAAAGCACATTTTCTCAGAACGCTCTCCAGAGCTGTGATTGAACTATTCACTTTGTTGCAACATCTGCCGGCGTCCTCGCCCCCGAGGACCAGGCTTGTGAGCTCTGGCGCTCGCTTGCCAAACTGTCAAAGCTCGTGCCAAGGCGTCAAACAGCTCTACGTGTATTGAAATGAATCTCAATGCGCCCAAAGAAGTCGACCTTCGTCTGCCAGGATTCGGGTTTCTCTCTCGACATCCAGCAGCTGGCTTGTGTTTACAGTTTACCTTAAATTATGGAGTGAAACATCAAAACATCAGTTTGTAACTTTAGAAATTAAGTCTTCATATTGTCAAGATGCCACGGATGTTTAGTCCCTGCTCATGGCTAAATCATACCTCTTCTGGAGTGACCTAAAAACTGCTGTTTCAGTTTTGCTAAAACAAAATGCTTGAACAGAAGTAAGGTCAGTCGAGGACAGCTATTCAACCCCTTGAAAGAAAATAACCAGCCTCTCTCAGATTGGATGTAAACGTGACAAACTATTTGCCTCGTTAGTGACGTCAAATATTCAAGAAGTTTTTCTTATCTCTGGATTTAGTCTCACGAGGTAAGAAAATGTCTCAGAGGAAATGAGTCAGAGTCCCAGAAAACCCCAGTGCTGATGTTACAAAAGACAAAATAAATTGGGAGAGCTTCATAATCTGATTCCATGTGAGCAAATCGTGATTCTCAGATTACCCTCGTCACTTATTTTCCTGGTTTCGTTCTGCAGTTGTTTGTCTCCTCCCCGTGTCTGTCTCTACGTCTCTGCCGTCAACATCTCAACATTTGGACGATGATGTGGCATATTTGTCAGTCACTCTTTGCAGCACTCCTCCTCCTTGCACCAACCACCCCCCTCCTCCCCGTCGGGTCTCCGTAGGCACTTGAAAAGCAATGTGGCGAGCATCTGCGAAACCCCTCCTAAATTTCTTGCACTTCATCCCCTCATGTGGGAATCTACCTGGCAGCGAGGAAGCAGGCTTATCTGTGTATGAAATGCTAATGTGGGCAGCCTCAGCCCCGCTCCGTGGAAGAGAGCACAGAGGCCCTCTCCTTGTTGTAAAACCCACCTGCTCTGTGTGTTTTAGCATGTGTGGAAACACTGCAGCCTGCCGTATCCAGGATGCTCTACTCCACCTGAATTACGACTCTCAGACATGATGAGGAGTGAGAACTGCATGTGATATGAATACATTTCACCGCTGGATCCACCAGCTTCGCCGTGTTTGCCACTGAGATGTTTGAGTCCTAAAACCAGTGGTTCATTAGCTCGCCCGCTAACACGACATTTATCATTAATTCTTCAGGTTTAAGTCATCTTCATCTGGCTATCACTGGAAACTCAATCCTTGCCACCCAAGGTGGAATTTTCTGCAAACTAAAATAAAATAAAAAAGCATTGATTTTATCTCAACAAAACAACTCAGTCTCCTTGAGACTGACGCGTACATCCTGAAGTTTTCTGAATAATTTGAGTTTAAATCAAAGAAAAGTTTCAGACAGGAACATGACTCTAAGGCTTCAGCAAGTTTTACAAGACTGGACTTCTTTACCAGTCTGTTTATGACTAGCTCCGTTAGCCATGTCTGTGAATAGCATGATGCTACTCTGCCCTCTGGTATTCCCTCTGGTGCTGGGTTAGCACAGCTAGCTTGTCTATCTTATCAAAGATAGACCCGACATTCCCTATAACGATGGATGGAAGGACAGTTTGATGTCACTCCTTTCCTCAGCTCATAGGGAACATTGGGCCTAGCACTGGTTAGCATCAACATGCCCCAGGCTGCTTACAGCTGAAATCTTGTGTGTGAACAACGTAACCATGGTTACACAAAGGATATCCGTCAAACTCAGGAGCAAAAAAAGTAAAACCAGTTTGGCATCAATGGCCAACAAATGAGATATAAAATGCAATGACAGGCTACAAATACAAAGATGACGGAGAAGACAACAACAAATAGGGAGCTTTCCCAAACAATTTAGCTTCAAAGTCTGTTAGCACTTGTGTTATTTTATGAGTATTGTTGATGTTACTGTCAGCTGCTGTTCATGCTTGAGAATCAAAGCTCAGGAAAACATTGAATAAAAGTCTTTTAATTCTGGATATGCGACAAATTTGCTTAATAATCACCTTAACTAAATTCATTTACTCATTAAACAGAAGAAGTATCTGAAAAGTCATTATGTGCTTTTAAAAGCTTGGCTTAAACCTACACATGCTTAAAAAATCATATACAATGGTGCCCCTAGTGGTCAAAAAGTTAAAGTTTTCAGTTAAATGTTTTAGTTTAATTTAGTTTGTCTTTATTTGATTCTTGATAACATAAAAAACTATAAGTACAATAGGGTTTACCCTTACCCTAACCAAAAATATGGCAAGTATAGCAATAGATTTGCAAAATAATGAGTTAAATAAATAAATAAATAGATGAATTAATAGATAAATAAGACTAATAATAATAATAATAATAATAATAATAATAATAATAATAATAATAATAATAATAATAATAACAAATACTAATAGTAAATTAATAAATAAATGAATTATTATTATTATTATTATTATTATTATTATTATTATTATTATTATTATTATTATTATTATTATTCATGTAATTTTTATTATATTATTATTTTTTGTTTATTTATTTTATTTTTTATTTCTGTTTTTATTTTATTTTTGATAGCATGAAATATTCCTGATTTTGTTAAAAGTTATATGTCCAAAAATAAGTGATATCAGAATCAGAATCTGAATACTTTACTGATTCCCGAGGGGGAATTTCATTTCAGTTACATCCCTTCCAAGACACATTAAAAAAACAAACATGGGGAAACACAGAAATGGGATGAACCTAGGAGCAGCTAGCTACCCAGCGCCCCTTTGCAATAGATATGAAAATAAAAAAACTCCTGCTGCAGCATCTTCAAACTTTGTGCCTTGAACATCATTTGGCCTTTGATGGTTATCAGACAAAAAGCAAAGCATTTTGATGTTCCCAGCTGTGACTGAAACTTTTCTTTTACTCCTCACAGACCGAACAATCGATTGGTTCAACAGAGCCGTCATCACCCCACATCAAAGCATCCACCGCGCTCCTCTCGTGTTATCTCATCCTCTTATGTGAGCGGCGCTGGATACGGTCGGGGTGGTGTGAAGGCTCGGCGACAACAACGCTGCAGAGAGTTGATGATGATGCGAGCTGAAGAACGGTGTGATTTTTTCCCCGGCAGTGGCCAGCAGATGGGTGCTGTCTGCTCTGTGCTGGCACTCACGCTGTATGATTAGAGCTCAAGAATCCAGCCATTAAACACACAACAGATGGGACGCTTTCCATCTCCCACCCAGCGCTAATTAAGCAGCCAAACAACATATAGCGGGGTTGACGAGTGCAGGCGTGTTTTCCGATTTGACACCGAGGAAAACTGGAGCAGAGAGAAAGATCCTGCTCTGCTGATATTATAGAGGTTGTTTAACTTGGCACCTAAAGACGAGTTGATGAAACCATCAGAGGCTCGCCGCTCTCATCTCACGGACTTTCTGCCTCGCCAAGATGTGTGAGGAGTGGTGCGTTTTGGATTGGAGGTAATCAAAGCTGAGGGTTGGGACAGATGGCGTTTGGAGGGGAGTGTAGTGGAAGTACAAGCCGTTGTTGACATTGGGAGACATTGTGGGAGGAGGTGACTGACGCGCTATCCGGCCCACATGACTCAGTGGGAGTCATTACTGCAATGAGCCTAATTACCTTCAGGCCTAATCTGTGTTTAAAAACCTGCTGCTTATTGCTTTTAATTACCCACAAGTGAAGGAGACGACTGAACTGCAAGGTTGGAGCATTTGTCTGTGGTGATTCTGCTTTCTGCTGGTTCTCAGTGCTAACGCTCAAACACAGAAGCTTGGGTAGTCGCCCGGTTTGACACAATATGTGAGCATGCCTCCAGTGTCATTCCTGGACTCTGTGTTTTATGGTTTTATGTTTTATTGTGAGGGCCAAAAGCTTCAGCTCAGGATGTGCCTAAAAGAGCACAGACGGGTTGGTTGGACGGGTCAGACAGTCACTGCGTTTTCTGATCTGACTCCTTTAAAGACTCTGAAAACTTTTTTTTAAGTCATTATTCCAGGTATTTCTTTGAATAATTAGCATCCAATAGAAAAGGTGGCATCTTTAAATTCTAAAGTGTCTAACGTCATGTTTTAAAAGAGTGTCCTTCAGAGAGTATCTGTGCCAAATAATGAACATTCAATTGAAGAAAGCGGCCATGGTGGCCATTTTTCTGGATGGCTTTTCGAGTATCTATCATTTCTCAAAAGAGTGGTCCTTAAAGGAAACGTGCCAAATTTTATGCTTGTTTTTAGTGAAATATGCAGTTATCAGCTGCACGGATGTAGCAGGGAGAAGACACCATGGAGGATTTTTGGTTTGGGTCCGTTTTGGCGACCTCTGTGGACAGATTCTTGTTTCTTCGTTGAGCTCATTCTGCAAAACCAGAGAAGTGTTTCTCCAACCAACAACCTCACGCTGCTGCCTTTGTTTTCTAGCTATTAGGGATGGGAAATTATACTGATTCCTGTATTCAAATATATTAAACTTCTAACAAACAAATATTCGAATACTCACAGATTATTTTGATTTTAATTGTAACTGCTAATGATATTAAAATAAAAATAAAATATAAGAATAAAATAAAGAATAAAAAATGCACAAAAATGTAAATTTCCAAAATTTGCAAAAAAAAATTCAAGTATTTTTTATTTTTAACAATTTGCAAAAATTATATAAAAAATAATAAGTTGTACAAATTTTGGATTTTTTTTTAAAATAACAGTTGAATCTGATAACATATTTGGACAATATCACTCAACAATTCTTGTTGTTTGCCAATGACTTTTCATATAACAGGCATGTACTTTAACGAATCCAGATAAATCCAGTCAACATCGTAAAGTGTTAAAATTCTCCTAAGTGCTCCTGAGCAGGGCTGAATCCTCATTCCTTGGCCTGGAGTAACCTTGAATTTGAGAGTAAAACTTGACGTCTCACCAGTTCAGCCTGAATGTGCCAAGCTTCACCTCACCGGGGATGTTTTGGAGCTTAGGACCGAGCAGATCTGAGAGTGGGAACATTTGGGTTCAGCAGAGGAAGAAAAGAAGCAGGAGTTGTTTCTCTGTGTTGTATTCTCGACGCCTCAGATGCCAAAATGAAACTGCAGCTTTTTCTCCCCGACTGTTAACGCAGAGGGCTTCAACCGCCGTCACACTCAACGGCACAACTGTGTTTGACAGCCAAGTTTTTCCCTCGGCTTACACCTTCATTTAAAATGTTACTCAGACAGTTGTTCTGTCTGTCGTCTGAAAACTGAATTACCTTCAACCCCGTCAATTCGGCGAGAAGAAAGCGAGTCGACTCTCAGATCTTTCAGATCGCAGTTTGACAAACAGACAAGTCTCTGGGAGTGTTACGCTCACTTCCAAGTCGTGATTATCAGATTAGGTTGTTTTCTGCCCAACGTACTGGGGAAACCTGAAGCGATCAGAGGAGTGGAATGTGCCGAGAGTGATTTAAAGACGGAAACATCAATCATGGATTCAGGGAAAGGGCTCAGATCCATGTGAAACATTTCCAAATCCAAATGAAAAGCAGCTGCAGAGCTGTCGGAAATGGGATTCATGAAGATGAGTTCAATTAAACGTGGGCTCCAGGTTAGGACGCAGTGATGTGACCATGGCATGTAGGTGGAGGGTCTGAGTCTGGAGACATATTTCTGGCTCAGCGGAGTGAGAATTTAACACCTGCTCTCACAGAGAAGCTGTGATTTCCAGGACAGCTTACATCTGTTAGAAAAACTGTTTATGTGGCTGCGTGGACGGGGCCTTCGTCACATCAGGAACAAGTGTGCTAATTTGTTAAATTGCCAAATCATGTACCCAGCAAACCCCGAGCAGCTCCAGGCGCCCGGCTCAGACCTTTTGTGGAGAAAACCAACCACTACAGCAGCTCGCTGGGCCGCGAGTCCCTCTGTGTTTCCTAGCAGGACAGCTTTGTGGAAATACTACAGCCTGCTCGGCTAAACCGCTGAATCGCTGGCGCCTCTTTCTCAACCTATTTATCTCCTCCAATTTCGTGGAACCTCCAGGGCGTGCCGCACAGCCGGGATCGCCCCGCTGGTGGAGCTGATCAGACTAATCTCCCCTCCTTTCACAAACAGCACCACGGGTCAAATCAGCACACGGACTCCAGGAAACAACACCTATTTTTAGACACAGGTGCAATTCAATCAGACGCTTTCTGCTGTTTTAACAAAAGTGGTTATTACGGAGACATACTGAACAACCGTTTACGCCCTGATTGGTTCAGAGAAAGACACAGCCCACGCCATAAGAGAGGCTGAGGCTGCTTTATTTTTCTGCCTGAACAAATTCTTTAAACCTGGGCTGAACCAGACCAAGACCAGAGGATTTAAGGTCTCTCTGTAAACGATCTTGAGCTGAAGGTTTAGAAAGCACAGTCTGAAGTCAAGGAAGCAGTTTTTAGCAAAGTGGATTTGGCAGAAATAGAGGATTACATGTCAGGGAGAGGCTGTGCAAAATGAAAGAAAGGGTTTGTTTTGTGTAAAAAATTAAACATAAATACGTTTTTTCAAGTTTTTCATGGTAAAACTTAAAAAACAACAAAAAAAAAAAATTCTGGGTATTAGTTTTATAAACCACTTCAGGGTTTTTTTGTCCTCAGAGGCCACCATTGCTTTACAAATGAAAAGGATGAACTAGGACTAGGAAGTCTGGCAAAATAAATAAAAAACTGAATAAATAAATAACTGCATTTTTTTAAAGATTGTGACACTATCATTTTTGTTGCTGTTGTTTGTGAATGTGTGGCCAGTAGTTTGGTAAATTATAAAAAAAAAAAAAAAAAACTTAAAATATCAAAGAATCACAATTTTTTATCAAAATCAGAAGCCCAAAAATCTTTAAAAATTTGAAAGAGGGGAAAAAAAAATCAGAAGTGATATTGGTGTTGTCTGAATCTTGAAGATTTTTTGCTGGTATTTAAGGGAACTAAGGCTCGGTTTGTTGTGGAAACGCAAACAGGATCAGGCTTTACCGATCCAACCCATTCCAAACTGTACTGATCCAAACCGGACCACTTGGTGGAAATGGGACTTTTGTGATCGGCATCAGGGTTATGTGTTGTTCTGTATTACTGCTGTCACACAGGAAGTGACAAACCTTTCCACCAATCAATAGGCTGCAGAGTTTCTAGCTCCACCCACTGGGGTCCAGAAGGGTACCAAAAAGTGGGACGGAACGGGTCGGTGATTTGGGGACCTGTGCCGGTTTCAGTCAAAGGAAACGCCACAAGGTGTGTGCCATACCAAGACCAGGGGTCTGTAATCTTTGCCCAAGGTCACCTGGATATATTTTTTTAAATAATTATCTTAACATTTTTTTTTATGTGTTTGTACATGTGTTATCTGAGTTTTTTTTTTATATTTAATTCATTTGCAAAAAATGTTAAAAAAAAAAAAGTGCAAAATTTTGATTATTTGATGAGTTTACAAAATTTACAAAAACTTTAAAAAAATGTCAAAAACTTCAAAGAATTGGAAATTAAAAATAAATGAGAAAAAAAATCAAAAACAAAAATTGAAAAAAAATTGCAAGTATTTTTTTTATTTTAAAAATTTGTGAAAATGAAAAAAAAAAAGAAAAATAAATAAAATAAATTTGTACAATTTTAGGATTTTCTGTTAAAATAATACTTGAATATGCTTATATATTTAGACAATATCACTTAACTTAACATTTCTTGTTGTTTGCTAATAACTTTCCACATATGAAGCATGTACTTTCAGCAAATTTGCAGCACACACAGAATTAAAATCAGTATTTCCTTCCAGATGAGTCTTTTTGTAGATGTAGTTATCTTCCCAGGGCTGTAAAACTTGAGGTTAGCCACAGGTGCATGGAAAGTTGGTGGGCTGTTGATGTTGTAGGAGGTGAAGTAGAGCGGTGGCAGGCTTTATTGACAGATGGGATGAAGATTTAGTTCAACTAAATGTTAACACAGGATTTTATTTAGTGTCAGAGTCTTTAATCATCAACACCCTCTGGAAGAAAAATATAAAGTCTTATCCTTTTTAATCATAGTGATGATAATTAAGGCAGAAATGATGAGGACGAAAATAGCAGTTGGTGAAAAGTCGGATTATAATTAGACTTTTCTGTCGTCTCTAACAGATGTTGAGGTTTCCAGATGGTGTCACCTGATTGGCTGAGAAGTGTGTTACATTTCAACATGGTTATATCATAAAAACGGGGATGATAGTTTCACATCTCAAGAGCAATTATGAAACATTTTTAAGATAGCAGACAGATTAGGGCTAATCACAGCTGATAATGTGAAGCACTCCTTTATTATGAGCATGAGAGTGAGATAATTACCCTCCACTATTAACTGTTTTTACACACTGAAGTAATCCCTGCGAGGAAATTCAATTTGGTTACAGTGGTGAAACCTGAAACACTCAAAGAGAAGCTGCGAACTAACTCCTGATGGATCAGCACAGGTGTTTCTCATACCTGCTGATCAGGGAGGAAGTGGACCAGGTTTGGATCTGTCTTAGCAGAGACGTATACTTCCATAGCAGCTTGCTAGCAGCTATAAAATAATGATGCCAGACAACCAGAGCACATATTGCATCTTCTGCAGGTTCACAGAGAGCGTCTTTGGCTTCATCAGCAAAAACAACAGAGAAGAGCGATGAATGCGTGCCGTAGCCTCAGGTACATTTCCCAGCATTGTTTCTCTCTGCTTTCTCACACTTTGCTTAGTCACTAATATTCCTGCTTCTGCTTTAACTCTGTGTTTGTTTACCTCACCTCGGCGGAGCGTTGTCGGAGACTACAGGAAACAAACGGGACCTTTTAACGGTGGTAAAGAGTCTGTTTTTGTTGCTTCCAGGAGGAGTCAGAGTGTCTTTGCCGTGGTCGTCTGCCTCCCTTTGTTCAGGAGAGAGAAACAGTGTTTCAGCAGAGCTGGCTCTGACCCGCCCTGCTCCTCTGCTATCTGCTGTTTGACATCTGCAGAAAGCTGATGCTGTGAAATCGAATGCAGTGGGTGAGCTCTCAGCAGGAGCCCCAAACATTAGCTGCTAGCTGCAGGTGACAGGAGCCTCTCCTCTCTGTCTCTGCCGGACTGAATTGATGTGCATCTTTGTTTCTCCTCCCGTCTCCTGTTTCCTTTATCTTCCTGCTTTTCTTAAGCGTTCACATCAGCAGAGGAACTGTTGGCTGCGCTCCGGCTAAGGTCTTATTCAATTTGAGTTGTTTACATGCCCGGTTGATTCCCTGCGATTGAGTTTTCCTGTTTCCATGAATAAAACAGGAGACAGAGACACAGTGTTTTTTGTTTGCCAGCAGTGTCCTCGCCACAGGTCAAAGCCTCCACGGCCAAAAACAAAAGTTAGAGAGGGAGGAGGTGACAGAAAGAGGGCAGGAAGGTGGGATGCTGGGTAATTATTTATTCAGGGAGATGAAACTCAAAGATAATCATTGATTGAATACAGTAAACGGCTGCTGAGAGAAGGTTTAATGGAAATCTTTGTCCATCGAGCGATATAAAAAAAAAGATCCCGCAGCTTCGCAATGGATGCAACATTTCAGGAATTAATTGGTTTGATTGAAACAAAAAAACATCACAGCAGTGTTTGCTTTGACCAAGGTGAGGTCAAACTGTTTGATCCAAAGAAAATACAGAAATTAAAGCTGCTGTGAGGATTTTCACATGATGTTGAAACCGATGTGTCTAAATGATCGCCTGAGGTGATGGAGAGCTATGAAACTATTCACAACTATTTCGGAAGGAAAAACAAAACAAAAACAAAAAACCCACTGGAAATAGTAATTTTAAATACTAATCAATCAAATTAACAAGAAATCACCTCAGATTAAAGTAAATATGTGTACATATCTACAACAACTGACAACTTTAAGGCTGATCTTCTAGATCGAGTCATGTATAAATTTGTGTTTTTGCATTATCTAGTTTTAATACCTACCATCAATTCACTGATGTTATCATTGATGCCATTGGTGTAGAACAAGGGTCTTCAACTTGTGGCTCTGGGGCCTCATGCAGGTCTTTGACTCCTTTGCAGTGGCTCCTTGGAGCTTTAAAAAAATGTTTTTGAAAACAAAAACATTTTTACAGAGGGTATTGATGATAACAGACACCGACATTAAATAAAATCATGCCCTAACATTTTGTTAAACTAAATATTCATCACATCTGTCAATAAAGCTTTCAATTTCTTTTTAGATAATTGCAAATTTGTTAAAACTTTCTGAAAATGTTTTGCACGTACATTACTTGACATTTTTACAATTAAGAAAAAACATTTTTGGATGATATTGCAAATTTTAATTTTGGATTTCTGCAAAATTTGCAAATTATTTACTTTCCATTTTTACAATTTCGCACTTTTTGGAAGTCATTACATTTTTTTTTAATTAATTTTTTTTTCTGCAAATTCATGAAATTTTTGAAAAAAAAACAAACAATTTTTTTTAAGATTTTGCAAATTTTTTGAATTTCAAATTTTTGACATTTTTACAAATTGAAAAAAAAATTTAAAGATTTTGCAAAGTTTTGAAATTTTACAAATTTTAGTTTTTTGAATTTCTGCAAATCTTGGCAAATTAGTTACATTCATTTTTTTTTTTTAAATTGCACATTTTGGAAACTATTACATTTTTTTGAAAATTTTGCTTTTTTAATTTGATTTTTATTTTTTGCAAGTTCATTGAATTTCCGCAAATTTTTGCAAATTTTTGAAATTTCAAAATGTTTGAAAATTTTGGAACAGTATTTAAATTTCTTTTTTTTTTTTTTAAGAAAAAACAATTTATTGGAATTTATGTTATTAGAAATATTTAACATTTTAAAAAATATGGACACATTTTTAAAAATAATAAACTTGGACAAAATACACACACAAGATTTCTGTGGAGATAGAAGTTGATTTTTTGGCTCCTGAATGACTTTAATCCAGGTGAGCTGAGGAAAAATGCTCCTTTAAAGTAAAGGTTGCAGACCTCTGGTGTACTTTGTTTTCACTCTGTGATGAACTTAGTTGGTTTTTCAGCCTCACTGGTTTTGGTCTCTTTGGTTGACGATTATAACTTGTCTTATATCACCAGCTCATCCCATAAAATCATGGAAGAATCCTCAGGATTTCCATAATCAGAGTCTGTATCAGCGTGATCTACGTATCCATACCAACATCGAGGTGTAAAACCAGATCACAACAGAATCTCAGGTAGACGAAGACCGGAACGTGCTGCTCCTCTGTGCACTGACGACAAGCTTTGGGCCGAGGGAAGCTCAGAGATATCATCACCAAGAGGGTGAAAATAATTTCCATTGGTAGAGCCAGACGCTGTGTATTTGGCGGTGAGACGGCGTGATAATCAGACTGTTAGAGCGCTGATTGAAGAGAGCCGCAGGGGGTGAAAGTGAACCGTAACAGACGATCTTCTAATTCTGACTCAGCCAGGTAGAAAATCGCTCTCATTCTCTGTAACTTTGAGGGGAAATTTGCTTTGGTGTGGTTAAATTGTGATGTTGTTGAATTGGAAAAACACTTTTTTGAAGAAGAAAACCTTCAAATCTCCAGAACAGCTCTCTGAGAAGAGAAGTGATCCATGGGTATTCTCTCCGCGGGGCTCGGGGCGTTTCTCTACCTATACAGATGAGAATCTTCCCTCAGATTACACGTAAAGTGTGTGGCTCAGTATTCATCCTCTGCTGCTTTAATCCTGGCCGATGTGGAGCAGACTTTGTGTTTCCTTTCACCGCCTGGGCCGACAACAACCACAGCAGGAAGTGAACATCAGCAGCAACTATGGTGCAGCAGCGTAATTTGCATGTCGAGATATATGAAACATGGGGATTAGTCAGGGAGCTTTGAGCATATCTTAATCCCTATGTATGTGAAAATATTTATATTTATTAAAAAAAAATCAGTGATTATCCTTCAAAGTGTTTGACAGTGCTAAGTTGTATTAATGTCCCGTTTTAGCGTTTCTCTCTAATGTTGTCAAATGCATTGTGGGAGATAGAGAGCAGCGGGCTTTGAAGTCTGTCAGCTCCTAGATCCTATTAAATATCAAATACATGTTTGTCCTCCCTGTAATCCCCACAGAGCGTCTATTTTACTGCAACTCTCTGAGTGTTGGAGCAACTTTCCTGCTTTCAGCCCCGTTCAGAGATTTCTGAGTTATAGACAAAAAATAAACCAGAACAGTTTCATTTCTTAACACTGAGTTTTCATCTTCCAACACTTCCTGTTGTGTAGTATCTTAGTGGAATAGTTAATCTGAAGTACAGGAATGCATCACTTGTATTTTGAGGGATTTAGCACAGGTCAGAGGAAAGTATCATGGATTTTTAGAGTCCGATGGTCAACCACAAAGATTTTCATCAGAATCAGGTTTTTATTGTCAAGTACGTTTGTACATACAAGGAATTTGACTTGGTGTATTGGTGCAACACTTAACAAGGAACAAGGAAATAATGTGAACAGCATCTGAGCAGCTTCTTGAATAGAAACAAATTACAAAAAATAATAAAATCTGTAAAAAAAAGTATAGAAAAAGTTGAGATAGAAAATATAAAAAGTAAAAAATATAGAAAAATGAAATAATAATTAGTGAAAAAAATGAAATAAACAATGAAATAATAATTAAAGAATAATAATATTAATGATAATAATAAAAAATAATCATCATGGGGAAAGGGTCTTGAGGATATCACAATTTAGTTAAAGAGAAAGTTTTGGCACAATTTTTTGATTACATTTTTGAAAAAAATGCAATTCATTGAAATTCACATTATACCTAATTAAAAAAAATAAATAAAAAGCCTGAGTGAAAGATAAAAACACAAAATTTATGAAAAATGTCTTGAAAATTAAACTATCTGTCCATGCTGCAACTGGGATTTAAAGAAAAAATAAATTAAAAAAATAAATAGATTGATAATAATAATAATAATAATAACAATTATAATAAAAATAATAATAATAATAATGATTTTGGCAATCAGGTAATAATGATTCTGCTTGAAAACCACTTCATTAAGTAAAAAAAATACATTTATGCTATTTGTTTGAACTTTTTGCAAATGTTTTGAATTTCAATTTATTTGACATTTTTGCAAATTTAGAAAAAAAATTCCAGTTCTTTAAATATTTTGCTTTTCTTTTTTTAATTTGGCACATTACAAATTTTTTTTTAATTTTTCTACAAATTTGGCAAATTATTTACATTCCATTCTTTTATTTTTGCACAGTTTTTGAAAGATTACTTTTTTTTTTTTTAAATTTGGCATTGTTTTAATTAGAATTTTTATTTTTTTGCGAATGCATGACAATTTGGCCATTTTTTGAAATTTCAAAATTTTTGAAAATTTTGGCACATTTTTTGGATTTCCTTTTGAAAAAAATGCAACTTATTGAAACTCACGTTATAACTATCTAAAAAAAAAAGAAAGAATAAAAGATAAAAACACAAAATTTATGAAAAATGTCTAAAAGCAAATTAAACTATCTGTCCATGCTGCGATTGCAATTTAAAGAAAAAATAAAATAAAAATAAATAGATCAATAATAATAATTATAATAGTAATAATAAAAATAATAATAATAATTTTTATTATCATAAAAAATAATAAATATTGCTACTAGAGAAGAATGAACTTCAATTTCTGTTTCAAAACAAGAAAGAAAACAAAAGTAGTTTTTTCCAACTTTTTTTTTTTTTTTTAATTTCATGACATTTTGACTTGTTTATGATCAAACTCAGATTATAGTCTAAACTTGAATATCAAAAACAAGTATAACAACCTGAGAGCAAGAATAATATAATGTAGAATTCATTAAATTTGCAGTGAGGATCCACTGAAAAGCAAAGAAGACGGTTTGACGTCAGCAAAAGATTCATGTCCTTTGTCTGCGTACCTTGTATTCTTCACCCTCCTCATATCTCTCTGCACTGAGACACAAACAAAGCCCTGAAAAATCATTATCATCAATAGCAGTGACACCACAGTAAAGGGCATCTCAGAGCAGCAAGGTCAAAACACGCAGGAAGCAAAAAAAAACAGGAGCTGTGAGCAGGGAGGGCTGATTTCACGCTCCAGCTGCTCTTACATAACATATCTAACTTTAAAATCCAACAAATTCTCCACAAACCCTCCTCAGACCGCAGAGACGCTCACGCAGAGCTGCTGCATAATCCACACACGCCTGCCGCAGCGTCTCCTGAATGCTCGATAACAGAAACCAAACCGTGTTTGCCGTTATTTTCATTCAACACATCTTCAGTGTCTGATTCAGAAAAACGCTCTTCCTGTCTTTTCCTCTTCACTGCTCTCCAAATCACCGTCTGCTGTCCGTCTGAGTGGCTTGATGTCCGTCCTTATCAGAGCCAAACGCGTTTCTTCCTTCCATGCTTATTATTCAGCGTGCTGAGGCGCACGCCCAGCCTCCAGAATGCCCCGGTCGTGTTTGAACAGCCAAATCAAACCTTTTCCTCATATTTTTTTAATAAAGTCAACTCAGGCTTTGAGTCAGAGGGGCCGGGGCGGCTGTGATACGGGGCTCTGACCTCACGGGGCGGTATCAGTCACCCAGCAGCGCTCTGACCTTATAGGCATAGACAACCTTTTAAATACACGGCAACTCCTCAAGTCAAAACATGTTTGAGTCATCTCAGCGAGCAGAAATGGCACCGAGACCCAGAACTCAACGTGCCTCTTTGGACTTAATCTCAGTTTGGAGTGCACGTCCTCGTCTGTGAGGGTTTATGAGCCGCTGTTTAATTGGAGCGTCCGGTATCCGTCAAATTAATCTCTGTCTTTCTCTTCCTCTCTCGCAGGAAATCAGGAATGGCTTCCAGGATTAACCTCCGCTCTTGGTAGAGGAACCTAGAAGTCTGCGTGTGTTTGCTCGCCGTCTCACAGCGTGGGAGATTCCATGATGTAAATTCATCCCTTCACGTTTCGGTACAGCTTCAGCGTCGGGGCCATGAACCTGAGAGGATCTACCTGGACGGATATTTCCCCAGCTTGGATTTAGATTCTGCTCCCGTTTGGACTACTTTTCGAGGCTCGCAGCGGTGGCTAGTGGTGGCGGCGGCAGCGGCGGCGGCGGTGGGAGGACCTTCCCGCCTTGGAACAAGGGGATAACTTTACAAAAGCAGGCGCCACCATGAGGATACCCAGCACCTCCTGTCTCTGCCCCGTTCTGGTCTGCCTCTGCTTCATCCAGAGGAGCTACGGGGCCAGCCACCACCTCCCCGCCAAAGTGCCCTCCAAGAACCAGACCAAACTGGCCAACGGGGAGACGGAGGTGCACCACAGGCCCAAACGAGGCTGGATCTGGAACCAGTTCTTTGTTTTAGAAGAACACATGGGACCAGACGCTCAGTACGTGGGAAAGGTAAGACTTCATTTCAAACCTACTTCTGAACAGCTTACCTTTCTGTTTTCACCCACTTCCTGTTTAGGGAGGAACAGGTTTCCCCTCTGATGTGCAAATACAGCTCTCATTTGTAAAGGTGTGGGTCTCTGCATCCGTCACTCTGAGCCAGAGTGAATTCCTCTTATGATAATGTCCCAAAAATGTTTTATTCTCTGTAATGATGAGCGCCTCGTAGCGTGTCTGCCACCCTGGGACGCCGGCGATGTAAGATTCAGTTTGATGTGAGAGGAGCCCTCACCGTCAGGCCGTCTTTAACAGAAATATTAGATTTGGTGTCTCTGTGGGGAACAGATCCTGGTTTTATCTCTTGGTGAGTGGGAAACCATAGCACGTATGATGATGATGATGAAGAACACGGCCTCTGTGAAACCAGCCCGTCTGGGGTTTTCAAGCTTTGAGGTGAAGAGTCCGGCTTTAGTGTTTTTCTGGATCCAGGAAGCGACAGGTGTAATGTTAGCAAACATACAGTCTGTGGTTTTTAAGTCCAAGTCAAGTCTGAAGTCTTTGCGGGGTGAGACTTCGTCAGGTTTTAAAAAACTGAAACAGAAAATGTCTTTTTAGACGTAAAGATGCTGTGAGGAGGATCTGTTTTAATTGCTCTCCCTCGCCACCTTGTGGCCTGGAGTCTGCGCACACTGTTGTAAGATTACTTTCAGCAGGACTGTGTTTGTTTTGGAATTAAATGGAGATCGGATAAAAACAAATTTTCTTTGTTCAAGACAAATTTTTAATGGACACAACGCTACGGTTTGAAACGTGACATCAGAGCTAACGTAACCTCACTCTTCATTTTATTGATAGACTCAAGTTTGAACAGACCACTGCAGAATAACTGCTGACTGTGGGTTGGAGGCAACATTAGCACAAACATTTTAGCCCCTTTAGCCTTTAGCTCGTGCTCTATCTCTCTCCTGTTTCTCTTTCTTCTGCTCTTCTGTCCTTTCTCTGTCTGACAGTAAGGCTCCAGTGTCCACCATCACAACAAAATTAATCACAGAAACCATAAAGAAATCGAAACTTCATCAGCTGGCGTGGTGTTGTCATAGAGACTTGGATGTGCTGTAAACCAATTCAGACCTGGGAGCTAAGGAGTAGCATTTTAAGATAACCTGTAACTTGCAATATTAATGCTGATAATCTTGTTTTAAAGCGTGGGTTACGATCAGGCAGATATCTAGAGGAGAGACTGTTTCTAGATCACTTAGAAACTCCTCACAGCCCCTTTAATATGAGCTTCATTCACCTGATCAGTCCAGAAAAATGTCTTGTTTCAGGTTATTCGAAGACAAAAATGAGGTCTGAATTGCTGTTACAGGTAAAAACAAATCTGCCAATGGAAAATATAACTTCACAGAAAAACAGGAAGAAACTGTTACATCTAAGTGGTAATACACTCGTTTCAACACTAGGGATGGGTACCTTTTACATTTGAAATGACACCGTACTGGTGCTAGGTACCTGGCAGTTGGTATTGATACTTAACAGTACTCATTTTCTGTACTGTTTTGTGTTTATGTGGTAAAAAATATTATTTTGTTGAATAGTAAATTCTCTTTTTTTTCAATTTAATTTATTTATTCTTTAATATATAGCCTTGCAATGCTGTGTTCATGTACAGCGTGGAAAATTGCCAACTCTTCCACTCCCTCACAGTCACAAGGATGCATTTAGGTACCTGAACATGGTACCTTTTGGTTTTATGTGAATTAGTACCCCGTACTTTTGACAGAATTTGGTCAGTACTTATAAAAGTACCTTATTCTATACCCATCCTCATTGAAAACATTCTCATTATATTATATATTTACTAAAAATGCTGCCAAATACCACACACTGCACTTTTAATAATAATAATAATGATAATGATAATTGTAGTAATGATAATACATTTTATTTGTAAAGCCCTTTACATTTCATGAATCTCAAAGTGCTACAGAGCAACTTTGCATTGACGACTTAAAGGATACATTTGGTTTATACAGCTTTTACATTGTTTATAGAATGAAGTGGAACAAAATACTCACCAAGAAGGCTTTCCTGATCCAAGCAGTGCTTCAGGAGATATTTAGATCCAAAATCGTGCAGCGGACGTCCGTATAATGGGATCCATCAGGGCAGAGACAGCACCGCTCCTAAAACTGCATTAATCGTCCAAAAACTCATTAGTTTCACCAGTATTTCATCATGGTCCGCTCCGGGTTAGTCCTCTGCTGCAGTCTGTGTCACTCCAGACAGCGCTGTGTGGCTGAACTGACCTCTGAACTGACAAAGACTTTGTCTACGCTTGCCCCTCAAAGAAAGGAGTCAGCTCTCCAGAGAGTACCACGCATGCGCAGAGGGGCAAATGTAAACAAAGTGTTCATCAGTTCAGAGGTCAGTGCAGCCACACAGCACTGTCTGGAGTGACACAGACTGCAGCAGAGGACTAACCCGGAGCAGACCATGATGGAATATTGGTGAAAAACACAAGTTTTTGGATGATTAATACAGTTTTAGGATCTAAATATCTCCTGAAGCACTGCTTGGATCAGGAAAGCCTTCTGGGTGAGTATTTTGTTCTACTTTATTCTATAAACAATGTAAAAGCTGTATGAACCAAACTTACCCTTTAAAAAGAAAAAAAATTAAAAAGTTAGTAAGATAAAACTTCATTCTTCACATTTAAAGGGATGAGACATTAGCTTATGGATGTTGAAGAAAAATTGTACATGTTTGCACTGTGTGTTGTAAAGCTGGGTAGACTGTTATGGGTCTCTATAGCCCTTTTTGGTATGGTACACATTTTGGTGTTCCCTTAAAACCAGAACAGATCCCCCAATCACGGACCAGTCCCGTCCCACTTTTTGGTTCCCTTCTGTTGGGGTGCCAGATGTACCGATCCAACTCCTTTCTTTTGGTTTGAAAAATGGCGTCACAAACCGCATCACCATGGTGGACTGTGGAGGGTTTTTTTCTTCGTTGGATTTATTAGCGGGGTATACCGAGTTGCACTGCAATGTTGCCACGCTGTTACTTAGCTGATGTGGCTATCGTCATCTGGCTTAGGGCTGTGTTGTGCTTTCTGCGCGCACAAGATCTGCGCAAGAGAATGCATTTTTATCACCCCCTGCAGTGTCTGTTGGTGCCCATTCCCAAACTGCAGGGGGCGGTGCATCACAAATGTATGTCTACCAGAGTACTACACGAGAGTTGAAGTTTGTCTTTGTTTACATCACATTTATATATCTGTCCCGGATATTTTTCCAGGTTATTTTAACCAATTTCTCTTCTCTGTGGCCGTAATTTCACGTCTTGAGTTATTTACCACATGGTTATCACAGGGATCTCTGTGTGAAGGGTCAAACAGATGCCTGTGTTTCTGCACTTTGACCACTAGGAGATCCCGTTCTTCCGACATTTTGTCCACACATCTCTGTCCGGCAGGTTAGAAATTTTTGAGTGTGTGTAGCGCGAAAATTTCTGCATGAAAGGGACCGTGCAAGGTGGCGTAGGTGGGAAAATTAGGCCTTTTGTCCGCACAAAGCTGCTGACACGTCAAGCATAAATCAGCCTTTGCATGCACGTGGAAACGCAGACTAGGGGTGCAGCGGTTAACTGGTTATTATATTAACCGGGGTTTTAAATGTCACAGTTATATAACCACAGACGTTTGGCAACAACGGTTATTTCCGCTCATAACAGTCTGTCAGTTTAGACTCCTGTGCGCCGCAAAATGCAGCCGAAACGGTCCCTTTTACAGCATTTTAGCATTAGCCTATATTTGATTCCAGATATATACACTTTTTATCACTTGTTTGTGTGCTGTATTTGTTTCAAAAGGCAGCAACTGTAAAACAATGCGGGAAAAAACAATTAAACATATTTTCAAAGAATGTCAATGTGATTTTTTATGTCTATAATAATAATAACCGTAAAACCGCAAAACCGTAAAACCGTAAAACCATGTTTTTTTTCTCAGACTATAACCGTAAACCAAAATCTGAAACAGTTGCACCCCTAACGCAGACAGGGTCAGGCTTTCCTGAAATGTACTGGGTTTATAGGGATTGGATTCCCTTTGGAGTCAGCCTCCAGTGGCAACTCGAGGAACTACAGCTTTTGGTGCTTTAATGTTAGCTCTGTTTTCTAACTCCCCGGCTGTTGCTTGCAGAAACTGAAGCAAAGTTTGAAGTTGGTGACTGTGGATAGTTAGCAGCTGAGCCTCATTCAGACTTTATGAATGTAATTTCAGACACAGTGGAAGAAGATAGTTGTGTGTTTTGTTCCTGCTGGTGTGTGGAGCACGGTGTAGTCCAGTTGTTTGGCGCTGACTTTTTTCTGTTAGCTCCACAATAAGCCACAGGGAGCTGGTTAAGTCCTCTGCTTGCAGATTGCCTGCCCTTATCTCCTGAAATGTGTTTCTCCGCTGCAGTGATCATTATTCCAGGCACTCAGGCACAGACTAATCCCCTCAACCGCACTCGCAGAGAAAGAGAATGAGAAAGGCACGACGCCGCTCTCACTGCACATACGTCTGTATTTCAGCAGCATTTGAAGGGGAGAGGGAGAGAAAAGGGGATGACATGCTCGAGAAAGGAGCAAGAGGGAAATAACAACAACAAAGCAGATATCACTTTCCAACGTAAAGGTCTTTTTATTGAATCAAAGCGGCACTGAAACCACAGATGTCCTTGCAGAGCTGGAAACACGGGACAGAGAGGTTATTCATTGGTGAGACGTGTTTCTGCTAATATTATTTGATGCGTGAATGAAGCAGAAAATCCCAAACAAACACAGCGCTAACTCTGCGTCCTCACTTTTAGACGACACTTACGATATTTGCATCGAAGTGGCAGCGTTAGTTTTGCAGGCTGCAGGAGGAAAATCTCACATTAAATTTGTGGAGCGCTTTGAAGTTCCTGATTGTTTGGTTGGTTGGCTTTCTGATGTGTTAGCTCTACTTCTACCTTAAGGGTGTTGTGTTCCTGTGTGTGTGTCTCAGCCTGTGTGTGTGTGTGTGTGTGTGTGTGTGTGTGTGTGTGTGGTGGGAGCTGAGCTGCTGATGAAAGCCAAATAAACATAAACAGCTAATCCTGGATGATAATAAAGCACTGGGTAGACACATAAACATTATTAAGGAATCAATTTGACATGCATGTTTAAAGAGATGAGGTCTCCAGATGGCGAGCACGAAAAAACATTTAATTATGTGGGTTGGGACTGGTGTGCAGTGTCCTAATGTGGCGAGCAGACAGAATGACCCTTAATTAGAGGAAGACAGGAGGCGAAGAGGAGGAGGAGGAGGAGGAGGATTAATGTACTCTGCACGTACTCCTCTGTATTGTTTTTTCTCCTTCTCCCTTTGCTTGATTAAAACTCTGGACATTAGCGAGCAGAAAATGAACGGCTCCACATCGGGGGATTGCAAACACTTTCTTTGTGGGTAATTGCTGTCATGGAAAAATGGAGAGTCTGGAAACAGGTAATCATTGATGAGATGCAAACTGATATGGAATTCCAATCATGGCGGAGCAAACATAATGAATCAGAGGAGCTGGAGGGAATCTGCAACATCAAACACAATAAAAGAGACGGTATGAGCACAGAGGAAGACACAAAAGGGGTCTGTTATGAAGGAAGAGGGGTTCTGTTTCAAATGACAGAAGTTTCTTCCTGATCGATTACTCTGATGATTATCGATTAATTGTCACAGTAATCGATTAATCGATTAATCGATCTAAAAAAAAAAAAAAAAAAAAAAAGATCAAAGCGACCAGTTACTCTGACGATTAATCGATTGATCGATTGAAAACGTTGTCGACGCTTTACTAATTGATTTTATTGTATTTTATCGATGTTTGGTGATAAACTTAATTCTGGGTTTTACAGCTTCTGTAAAACAAAAAGGATCTTTTTCTTTTGAGTATCTTTTACTTCAAGGAATTGGTGTTTCTAAGATTACTATGCCAAATGTACGAAGAGGATTAAGGCCACTGGAGAAAAATAAAGTCTTTTTTTTTTCTTTTCTTTTTTTTTAACCATTTTTTCCAGTTAAAAAAATTAAAAAATTAAATCAGAATTATGAGATTAAAGTCAGAATTCTCCATTTTTGTATTTTTAGATATAAATATATATATATATAAATTAATAAAAAAACTCAGAATTCTCCGTTTTATTTTTAAGTATTTAAAAAAATGTATAAATAAAAAAACAATAAAACCAAAATTCTGAGATTTAATTTTGAATTCTCCATTTTTTTTTATTTTCAACTATTTAAAATAAATTAAAGAATAAATTATTAATAAAAAATAAAATCAGAATTCTGAGATAAAAGTCAGAATTCATCAATTTTTTTTATTTTCACCTATTAAAAATAAATAAAGAAATAAATTATAAAAAATGAAAAAATGAAGTCTGAGATTAAAGTGAGAATTCTCAATTTTTGTGTTTTTAGATATCTAAAGAAAAAAAAAAATCAGAATTCTGAGGTTAAAGTCAGACTTCTTAATTTTTTTTATTTTTAAATATTTTTCTAAAAAAAAAAAAAAAAAAAAAAAAACAGAATTCTGACTTAATTTACTTAAAAAAATAGAAATTAAAAAAAAAAAAAATGGGATGTGTTTTTTTCCGGTGGCCCTAATCATTGTCTGTACAATAATCCTTAAACAGTTGAAAATTACAAGCTTGATCTCAGATCACTAAATGAAGACTTCAGTCAAACATCCTCACAGCCAAATGGAATATACAGAGTGTCTGTTTGACATTGGCTCTGGCAGTCGGACATTTCGTGTTCACATTTTGCCGAACCTCACACATAAAAAAACAGCACAGAGTGACTTCTGGGAATAAGTGAAGCGGCCAGTCTGTCAAGAACATATTTAATCCCCCTGAGGTATCCCGTAATCCCCAGCGACACCTTTCAAGGGGGGCTGAGGCATTTGGGAAATGACAGCTTTGTGCATGAGTGAGACGCAAATGCTTGGCTGTGGATGGGGCTTGTCCAGATATGAGACAGGAGACAACCCTCTCCCCGTTGGGAGGTGTGAACGTCTCCGTGTCAATCAGCTCAGCGTGGCTCAGCGTGCTGCTTTGAAGTCGTGGGGTAGGTTGCAGACGGGATGTTTTCTTTTTTTTTTTTGGAGGACGATGCAAATCCCTGCATGAGTTTGAGCTGCACTGAACTGTCTGCTGCAGTTGGAGGACGCCGTGCAGCTGTTGGGTAAAAGGGAACAAATCCTTGGGTGGAAATCCTCGAGTTGAGTCGTCACTGGGTGGTCCGGCTGCTGCTGCTGCTGCTGTTTACTCCAAAAACTGAGGCTTTGACCCAAACAGGAAGTCAAACCTCTCCGTCTCATCCTGTCTTCATTTGCAGAGTAGGAAGCTCTGAGAGAGGAGCCTAAATCTTTTATTCATGCCTCTAAAAACGGATGGTGCAGTGACAGAACCAGGGAACTGTCTTGTCCTATGTACAGTAATAGGTGGAAAAATGGGAGAATTTTTTTTTTCTTTTACATAAAATGGCTCTACACCCACCCTTAGTGATGCAGCGAGCAGGAGCGCAGCGTCTGGATGTTGTCAAACCAGTGAAGTGTTGAAGAGGAACCAGGAAAGCTCAGAGCTGATCTGTTATTACTCCGCTTTGTTAGAAAGAGTCCTGATTTATTCTGAACAGCCTCGGGAGAATTACAGCGAAAACAGCTTTTAGATATGAAAGAAAAAGAAGCCTTTTTTTCCACATGCTAACGGCAACTCATGAATGACACTTCATGTATGTATGTTATTTTTTTAAGTCCAACTCCAGAGAGGAAAGTATGAAATGGTAGAAAAACAGTCAGAAGTGATTCACACACAGCTGAAGAAATTTGGTCCAGGAGTTTTTTTTTAGCTCAGGTTTGGTCGCCACCAGGAGTGTTCAATCCTGTATTTCTCTAAAAATCAGTCATTAATTGAGCTCAAACTTCCTTGTCCGTCGTCACAGAGGTGATGAAATCGAAGCTCACCTGTCCCTCAGGTGTCTCTGATCCCAGATGATCAGTGGTCAGTTTTCTGCAGTGATATGTGCTGCGTTAACATTAGCAGACTCTGCTTCTGACCAAGGAACATGTTCTCCATTAGGGGGCGATATGGAGAAAATATGTCAGGATGTTTTTATGGCAGGATCAGGATCTGGATTTTATCAGGACTGTTTTTCATATGAGCCCCACATTATTCTCATCCTGCATCTGAACTTTTCATACCTTATTTCTAATTTTGTGTCCTTTATATAGGGATGGGTACCTTTCACATTTGAAATGATACGGTACCAATTTTTGGTACTTTTGTGTGTTTTTGTGTTCATAAATATTAACTTGTTTGATGATAAAATATCAAAGTTTTCCAGTCTAATATATTTATTTTCAATAGTTAAAACTTAAAAAGACACAGATCTTCTCACACCTCGTCTTCGGGCAGGTGCGTTGGATGAAGACAAAAGAGTCCAAATTTACCAGAGGAAAATGAAAAATCCCATACACTGGCCAACTTCCAGAGAGAAAACACTTTATTGCAAAGTTTTGGGCATGGGCCTCTATCATGAAAATAAATTTTAAAAAATGAAAATGTTGGGTTGAGAGAGACTTATGACACTAAAGGTCTTTACACATCGAGTCTGTTTTTTTATGGAGTTACAGTTACAAAAAAGGTTTGTACACTCGCACCAAATCTTTCAGCCGTCGTTATTTTTTCGGAGCAGATTCAATTTTTTGCGTTTTTTCGCATCCATCGATCCAGTTCATTTCCTGGGTAGTTTGACTTTTCAGAGACGCTGTAGGCTACTTGCAACATCACGATCTCACATTTTCCGACATGTTTTGCCTACACATTTCAGGGGATCTTCAGATGATGAATGAAGACCTGTGTACATGTGTGTGACGGTGTGTCTGTGTCTGTGTGTGTGCACGGGCGTGCATACCTCAAACATAACAACACCCACTGCTCAGGATCAATAGCTTAATCACTGCTTGATGATTCCATTTTTCTCATACTGCAAATTTTTAAATTGATACAAAAACAAACTCTTTAGGTTCAGTGTGCAAGGTGTCTGTGTGTGCAATTTTTTTTAGACTACAGATCCAAAAAACATATCCGAAAAAAACAGATTCAGTGTTATTAACTGTTGAATGCAAGAGTTGAGAGCGCTCTGTTCTAAAAACATAGGCTGTGTCCAAAATGGACGTAGTCTGTCCACTGCGTCTTCTGCTTGTTCCTGACACACTAAAATGACACCAATCGTGGAACGCCGCCATATTGGAAATGATGTTAGGGATGGGTATCGAATTAGGAAGTCTTATTGGTACTGACTGAATTGTGTCTGTAGTACTGAGTACCGATTCACGTGAAATTAAACAGTGCCATGTTTAGGTACCTAAACGCATCCTTGTGACTGTGAGGGAGTGGAAGAGTAGGAGAATTTCCATGCTGGACATAAACACAGCATTGCAGGGTTATATACTGAAGAATAAATGTGTTAAATTGAAAACCTTTGAGATTTTATATTATAAAAAAAATTATCAGGGATGCATTGGTCTGAATATCAATATCGGCAGATGTGTTATCAGTACCGGCGAGTTTTTTTATTTCTTTATTTCTTTTTTTTAACCACTATTTATATCAGTAAATATCAGTTATCTGCCACAACAGCAATATTAAAATCGGATATTGGTGTCGGCCAAAATGTTCATATCTGTGCATCTCTAATTTTTACAACCACATAAATGCACATAAGTACTGAAAATTGGTACCACAGCTGAGTTGAGCTGTGTCTCTGATTGGACGTTCAGATGATCTTAAAATCTCCTTTTTAAACCAGGCTGTAAAAATGTTTTTAATGCTGTAAAAGCCATTTTTTGTCTTGGTGTGTATCACTCAAGCCTCAAGTGGATTCACAATGAACAGCAACGTTTAGCTCTTCTGCACAGGCTTCATTTCTCTAAACTGGAGTTTTCAGTTTACCATAAACAGCAGCTTTAAAGAGCCAGTGGATCCATTTTAATGTAAAAGCTAATAATAACTACAGATTAAACTAGGAATAAATGAATAAATTCATTTAGAAGTGATTCATATGGCACCAACATTTCCCCTGAGTGTTGTCTATGCACACGTGAAACAAAGATTGTTCAGATCGACTGCTTGTGCTTGAAAAGCTTCGTTAGTATCCGGTTCAGGAATCGTAGTGTAGCTGCAGGAATCCCTCCTCCAGCAGAAACAGCTGGATAAGAAAAGAAACTGAGCTCCCCCTGATTCAACAGCTGCAGAAATAGCTCTTCCAGGGAGCGCCGCTGTCTGTGCAGGCATGCCTAATTTCCAAAGTGCATTCCCCTGTCCTTTGGCGTCTGCGTTCAAACGTATTAGCACCATTTAGACACTTGAGACTGAAACCATTTGCCTTCACTCACTTCCCCGGCACAAAGCAGAAATATGTTTTCTGAAGCTGATACGCTGACGTTTTCATTTCTGCCTCATTCAAATGTGAAATTTTAGCTGCAGTTGGAGGCAGAGCCATTAAAGAAGTGTCAGAGTTGCTTCCGGGGCCTCTAATAATCTCATTACTGTACATCAAGAAGTCAGCCGTCCTGCTGGGAAGACAACGATTCATCGTCTTTCTCCTCGCAGATGTCAGAATAGAGGACAACCACGAGGGCGGATCTCGGAGATGTGCATCAGCGGCACGTCCTCAACCCGCCCCTCATCACTGTCTCTTGATGTATGGTCATTAGGCAGACGCTCCATCATCAGCCGCGACTGTGACTGTTACAAATCAATCCTGGAGGAGGGGGCGCTCCGAGGAGTTGATTGGGAGGGTAGCGAGGCCAAAACGGGGTGATCATCAGACAATCAAGCACGCCGACATAAAAAGTGATTAAGTCCTCTCGCGTGAAGTTAAAGAGCCCAGATTTAATCAAAAACCAACACCCCACCCCCATCCCTCTTTTTGCTAATTGCAAATAGGAAGCCAAGGCACTCATCACCAGCCTGTGCACGTGTCCTGCTCATTCACCTCCTCTTCCCTCCCCCATCCTCCTCTCACCTTGAGGAGTCTCCATGTGAGGTGGGCTACACACACCTGAGTCCCACCTGTGAGTCTAAAATATGCAAAGGAGTTTCTACTTCTGACTTCAAAGCAGCTCTAAAAAGAGTTTTGGAAATCTCTTGAAGTTCATGCAGAATTGCAAAGAGAGAAAACACAAATCTGTCCTCATACCAGGCTCAGAGTTTGCAGAAATCACTTCCTGTTCTTGATGATTTTATCACTTTCTTGTTGTTTGAAAAGAAATTCAAAGACTAGAAACAGTCAAAAACTGACCACAGTTTATTTAACCAGGCTAAAATTGGCTCATAGCATCTCTGGATTAAGGCGGACAGGGTGGCTAACAATAGCAGAGCTAGCTCCATCAGTCGTCTGTCCTCCCTTAAGGATATCATCCATCTGTTGGTGCAGGTTTTGCATTTCTCCAGTTGGCTCCACGCTACAAAAACTCAAAACTACCTCATTTCCTGTCTACGGCCACTTCCACCAGCTCCTCTGAGGGGATACCAAGGTCTTCCCAGGTCATTCAAGAGGTATAATCTCTCCAACACATCCTGGGTCTACCCCGGAGTCTCCTACCCAGATGCCCGAACCACCTCTCCGAACCCTATCCCTAAGTCTGAGCCCAGACACCCTGCAGAGAAAGCTGATTTCAGCTGCTTCTATCAACGATCGTGTTCTTTTGGTCACTGCCCACAGCTCGTGGACATAGGTGAGGGTCGGAACGTGGATTGACCGGTAGATTGAGAGCCTTGCCTTTTGGCTCAGCTCTCGTGAACAAGACCCCAAGATACTTGAACCTCCCCACTTGGGGCAAAGACTCTCTCCCAACCTAGAGTGGGCAGTCCACCCTTTCCCGACAGAGAACTAGGCCTTCAGACTTAGAGGTGCTGATCTTCCCAGTCGGCTACTAACCGTCCCGGTGTGAGCTGGAGGTTGGTGGTCAATGAGGCCAACAGGACCACATAATCAGCAAAAGGCAGAGATGGGATCCTGAGACCCCTGAACCTGACCACCACTTGACTGCATCTAGAAATCCTGTCCATAAAAGTGATGAACAGAATCAGGGACCAAGCGCAGCCCTGGTGTAGTCCAACCCTGACTGGGAACCAGTTTGACTTACTGTTAGCAAGACAGTAACGCTCACTTTGGAAATACAGGGACTGAACAGCCATTGACTCAATATTCCCAGAGCACCCCCTTCAAGATACCTCAGGGGACACGGTCTAAAGCTCTTTCTAGGTCGGGACTGGTTGGGAAAACCCTCATTCCCCCTTTAACACCCTCACAAGGGTATAGAGTTGGTCGAGTGTTCCACAGCAAATCTTATCAAGTGTTTTTGTCTTGTTTTCAGTTAAAAAAATGTCATTTTAGACTTAATCTGAGCTAAAATAACCTGACATGTCTAGAAAAACGTCTTGTCTCAAATTTCTTAAAGACAGAAATGAGGTCTGAATTTCTTGTAACAAGTCAAAAAAACATTTGCCAGTAGGGAAAGAGAAAAGTTTCAGATATTTTTACTTTCTACAAGCTATTCAGGCCTCATTTTTGTCTCTTAATATCTTGAAATAAGACATGTTTCTGAACTTGTCAGGTGAATTTGGCTAAAATCAGATGCAATAAGATTTGTTTATGTCTAAAAATAAGACAAAAAAACTTATTCAGATTGCAGTTTTTGCAGTGCAGGCTTTAATGCTCAACTACCTGGATGAAAACAGACACATATGTTCGGCGCCATCTTCTTTGCATAAGACAGTTTTGCTGTATTTAAACTGGAAAATGGTTTTTGGCTGTTTCCAAGGTATACAATGAAAAAAGTCCTAAGAAAGGGAGTGTTTTTGTCTTGTTTCAAATAAACATGTCTGACTAAAAAAAGACTAGAAAATGTTTTACGTTAGGATATAAGAGGTCCAAAATCATACCAGGATCGTGTTTTATTTTGTTCAATTTTTTTATTTATTTTTTTATTTTCATGACTGAAGAAATCTTCTAAGAAGATATATTTGTAAAGTTTCTTTAAATGATGGATATTATACCATGTTTTTCCCTCTTAATTTCTAATATATTGAAATTTTAAACATTTCTGGACTTCAGACAAAAAGATTCTCTTAACTTGTATTTTTTTTTTTTTTTTTTTTGCAGTTTATGGCTTTTTTAACCCATTTTTTTCTGAGTTTTTCATTCTTTTTTTTTTGCAGTTTATGGCTTTTTCGACCCAATTTTTTTCTAGGTTTTTTATCCTTTTTTTTTTTTTTTTGCAGTTTATGGCTTTCTTAACCCAATTTTTTTCTAGTTTTTTTTTTCTTTTTTTTTTGCAGTTTATGGCTTTTTTACCCAATTTTTTTCCAGGAAAAAAAAACACAATCTCTCGAACAAGAAACTGTTTTACGTCTGTGCCTGTTTATATCTGGGTAGTCGAGCATTTAAGCCCTTTACGAGAGCTCCAACTCCTGCTAGTGGCAGGTGGCTGCACTACAGATTAGATACAGCACAGTTTTTTCTTAAAAAGATAAATATTAGGCTAACTAGCAAGGTTAGTTTGAGCTTAAATGCTTTTTCAAGGAATTATCGATGCGTTATTGGGATGTTGAAAGATATGAACTCCAGGTTCCCGTTCAACCAAACTGACACGAGTTCTCCTCCAACTGTGATCTAAGCTTTTCTCTGAATCTCTGAGTGGAAGTGTCCTTCAGAGCACTCCTTCCTACTTTCACAGAGTAAGTACATTTCACAGCCGGTGCTTCACACAGAGCGTCAGAGAAGGTGAGCTCGCAGAACAGCATGTACTGCTATTTGTAGCCTCGGTGCATCTATACAAATTTGCCGTCCTCTGCTGCTGCCTGTAAGCCTTTTCAGCTGTATCATAAATATGATGTCTCACTGGAAGCTTCACTCGCAGGGAAATGGGTTTTAAATCAGCGTCGGATCAATCAGATGAAACGTATCCAGCGTGGTTTCACTTTGACGTATTTTGCGCCCTGGTATCAAATTTCACCCTGAATTCTTCTAATCGTCATATGCAGAGATTTATACAGCGCTTTATCACTTCCCCGCCTGCACAAGAGAGATGCTCTTCTCTTTCACCTCCTTGTTCTCATCCCACACAGATCATAATAAGAGGACATAACGGCTGCAAAGCAACGTTCATTCATTTGAGCAGACAGCAAACAAGGCTTGCCAGGCCCATACATTACGTGGATCTGTAAAATGAATACGACCAAGCCATTACAAAGGGCATCCACCAATAATGCAATCCAGCCGGGCACATACATTATCTGGATCTGTGCGCTGAAAAGGACAAAGGCGGTGCAGCGAGAGGAGGAGGAGGCAGGGGAAGGTCAAACGCTCGGAGCTGCACGGTGCATTTCCTCTTTAAGATTCTGCTTCCTGTCAGCTCCTCCTAAGACTGAAAGATTCCCCGTGCGCCGTAGCAGTTTGCCAACTTGAGGAGACTTAAGTCGATTCTCCGGCTCCACCTGAGATGAAAGAGGGTTTGAATTGAAACCGTTTGGAAGTATTCTGGCTGCTGGTTTCAGCACCATGTGGCCAGTCAGTCAGCTATATTTGTTCTGCTGAAAAATTGGCAGGGATAATATTTGGCAGGATGTTTGTGTCTAGACTAGAAGTGAATCTTATGATGTTGTTCTTTTGGTCTGCCAGCGAAGAGTTTAAATCGTCTTTATCTGCCATGTGTGCGAGGGTTTATGATGGTTACAAATCGTTTCTGAAGATGTCTGCTTTGACCAGCGTTAGCAGCTGCAGGAGAAACATGAGGCGATGATGGTGGATTCCTGAAGCCAGATCAGTCCAGAACCACCGGTTTAGAGAGTAGAGACTTGGATTTATGAAAGCTGTGTTTGTTTAAACAGCAGAATTGTGTTCAATGACTGTTTCCTGAGTTTTTGATGCAGATCATCTATGAGTCCGATTATCAGGGTCATCTAAAAATGGATCAGAACAAGACTTCCTTGTAGGATTTGGCGATATATCAGGATTATATCAACATATTTTTTTACACTGGACCAATGGTCTTCAACCTGTGGTTCTGGAGCCTCATGCGGCTTCTTTGCAGTGGCTCCTTGCAGCTTTAAACAAATACAAGTAAAATACAAAATTTTAATTTTTCTTACAGAGGATTTTGATGATTAAAGACATTGACACTTAACAAAAAATCATGCATTAACATTTTGGCTAGATAGATATACTCCAGCTCTTAGAATAAAGCTTTCACATTTTTTTGTGATTTTTGAGAATTTTTTGAATTTCAATTTTTTGTCATTTTTTTAAATTAAGAAAAAAATCCAAATTTACAGAAGATTTTGCAAATTTTAAAGCTGTTAAACAGTTTTGATTTTTTTTTTTTGCAAAAAAATCATTTTTTAAAAAAATTCTGAATATTTTGCAAATTATTAGGATTCATTTCTTTATTTTACAAATTTTAAGAATTTTTGCAAATTTATTTTTTTTTTTATTTATGCATATTTTGCAAATTATTTAGATTCCATTTTTTGATTTGCAAATTTTAGAGTTGTTTGAAAATTTCATTTTTTTAATTTCTGAATATTTTGCAAATTATTAAGATTCATTTTTTTTATTTTGCAAATTTTAATTATTTTTGCAAATTTATTTATTTTTTTATTTATGCATATTTGGCTTATTATTTAGATTCCTTTTTTTTTTAATTTGAAAATTTGAAGATTTTTTTTGCAATTTTTAAGCATATTTTGCTAATTATTAGAATTCTATTTTTTGAAAAAAAAATGCAGATTTTGAAATATTTTACATCATGGGAAAATTGAGCACATTTTTTAAAATTGCATTTTTTAATTTCTTTTGCATTTTCATGTAATTTTTCACAAATTTTGTTAGAATTTTTAAATCTTAAAAATTTGAGCACATTTTATATATTTTTTTTCTTTTGAAAAATTTTGCAACATTGCTAATTTCAAGGTCCAGTGTGTTCATACATTAAAATAAATGACGAGTAAATATCAATAATAATTAAAATTAGCTCTATGAAATACGTACCCTAAAAATCACTTAGATCCGACCTTTATCTGTAATGTCAGGACTTCCTGTTTGGAAATTATAGGTCATCCAAGACTTTTTTGTAGGTCTTGTCATGATCGTCATGCACAAAATACTTCAGAGCTGCAACTGAAATTAGCCAAGGGGCTGCAGTTTTAAGCCACTAGGGGGCGCATTGGAGCAGGAAATCGGCACTCAACCACAGGATTCATGAATTTGTTGCCTGGTCAGAATTTTGTGGCATGGTGCTTTCGCATTTATCTCAAGTGAAAGCCACGCAATTTGGGGTTAAATGTGGTAAAGAAAGACAGAAAGATAAATAATAATCACAAAGGTCTCAAGAGGACCCTCACCCTGATTGGCAGGCTTGGGGCCTAATGATAAATACCAGTATATATATAGTGTTGCTAATGTGGTTCAATAGAATGCATCGAAACAACTCCTCAAGGCCAAAGCAAATCATTGAGATATTAATAAAATTCCATATCACTCAGACCTACACCTCTGTGTGTTAGCATACAGCTTCAGCTGAGTTACACCTACCTTAAATGTATTTTCATGTTTCTTTAGGACAAATGGAAACAGCGCTGGACGATCAAATGTCTTTCTGGTTGCAGGACAGTTTTGTCCTCAAATCTCTCCTCTTCTGGATAAGGACTCAGACACCTGACGAGTGAAACAACAGCCAGAAGTCTCCTGTTTGGCTGCGAGCACCAATTAGCTTGAAACACAAACAGTTTAAGGCTGCTTTCCTGAACGAGCACACCGAGCCCACACACTGAAATCAAGCTGTTGACAAAAGAAAGTGAAGGAGAAGACGCTTTCACTCAGGTTGCTCCTCTGGGCGTCTGATGAAATTATGAGCCAGTTTCTCCTTGAGATTGGACTGTTTTTCCAGCAGCCACAGACTCTGCTGATCTCTTTAAACTCCTCTGAAATGCATCGCCAGCCGCCAGCCGCCAGCCACATGCCAGTCATCTATTCCAGCAGTCTTTAATAAAGTTGTCCGTGGAGACAGAGAGATAAACACAAGCCCTTGTTTTGAAGCTCTGTGGAGAGAAAGGATCCTGCCTCAGTCTTTTGGTTTGGAGATGACAGAGCAACAAGGTCACAGAGGTCAGAGTTTGAGCTTTCGCATGAACTCTCTGAGGGTTTCTGACGCTTCCACCCCGCTCGCCACATACGGCACCGGTATATGTGAGGCTCACATCATTCCTGCTCTGTGGTTCAACAAATCGACACAAATTACATCAGGGCGGGTCGGCATGAAATTTTCTGTGTGATCAAAATAAATGAAGTCTAAATAAAATATTCCAGCCCTGAAGCTGGAGCAGGAGCAGGAGCAGGAGCAGCACTCTCTGCAGAGAAATGGAGCCCCGGATTGGAAATCATGAGTTGAAAACTCGCCTCCAGCCCAGTTTTCGTACAATCAGTGACGACGAGGAAAATATGGAAAGAGGAGAAATGTGAAAGTGTCCAAAAAGCAGTGAGGGGAATCCACAGGAAGTTGTCAACTCCAACTGTCATTTTCTGGCATTTTCTCCCGGCGTTGGTGTAATCAGGCATTCACAGATGGTTGGTTTTATGGAAGCTGTGAGCAGACGACTTCAATCCAGAAGGTGTAGAGTATCGGTGGAAGTTCTGTCAGCGTTGGGTGTTTTCTTTTACTCACGTTTGAGGCTGTGGCTGAATCAGGAAGAAGAAATCCACTTCTCTGCTCCAACAGTAAATAAGAGTACATTGTGTCGCAAAATAACCAATCAATAAAAAAGAAGAAATTTGCAGATTTTGCGCTTCCAGCTGACAGTGGCCCATCAGTAAAACTTCCCATGGCTCACATCAATTCTGAAAGATCAAATTCAGGGTAAAAAAAAAAAAAACCTCTGGGAATACCACTCCACAGGCCAAAATCTTTCTTGTTTTTCCAAAAGTTCAGAAAATCTGCAGTTCCTAGAGTGTCCACTGGAGGTTAGGACGATGTGGTTTTCTCCCGATTTGCTTCTTTTATGATTTTTGGGGTGCTAATTCGATTTAAATTAAGATTCTTTGATACTTTATTTTTGTGTTTTTTAGTTTGTTTTTAAAAACCAGACCTAGTTAAAATCTGCTGCCATGTTTTCCCAAATAATGAACATCACATGTGAGTCAGTTTTTGAGATTTATTCAGGGATCTGACAACTCTTCTTTTTTCAACCCAGCTTATAAACAAAGGCTAAAATCAAGGACCTAAAAATAAAATAAAATAAAATAAAATGAAATAAATAATAACAATAATAATAATAAAAATACTTATAAAATAATAATAATAATAATAATAATAATAATAATAATAATAATAATAATAATAATAATAATAATAATAATAATAAAAGTTACAATCTAAAATCATTAAACAAAAAATAATAATCCATAAAATAAAAATAAATAAATGAATAAATAAAAATCCAATACCATGATACATTGACTTTTTCTACCACCCCTCATTAATGCTCTTGTTAGAATTCTGTTTTTCCAACAATATCAAACATTTCATCCTGGTTTGTGAAATAGTTTTGGTTTATTCCAAATAAATTTCCTTCGTTGAACTCAGAAACTCACCAAACCTTGCCCTCAGGTCCGTCACGGTGATAAATCTATGCTTTCAGTGCTTTTGTGTCGACACACGCTCCATAGCGCCCCCTAAACTGACTTAAAACTGCAGCCCCACCCAAGCTACTTTCATCTGCATTTATGAAAGTTTTTGTACTTTAATACCAAACCATCACCTGCATGGAAAATCTCTTCCCATGACGGTCAAATCCGACAAAAGGTTTGGAAATATGAGTTAAATGTCAAATTTTACTGATTCACAGGAAAAGATGTTGGACATACTCTTCCGATGTTTTTTAATTAATCAACGCCAAATTTGGCTTTTATGTTTTGGATATATTAAGGATGAGAAGTTGTTAAAAACAGAGGGTCAAAACTGACATTATGTTATTTCTAGATAATTTTGCATGCATTTGCAAAATTAGGAGCACAACCAAGCTTCTGCAACGTTCAATTAATTAATTACTTAATTTCTTTAAAGTAACAATACATTTTAACAGGGGTGTATGATACCACTTATTTCAGACCAACACCAGCAAGAGTAGTCCTTCTTGAGTACTGATCGATACGCATTACCGACACCGCGAAAACTGTTGTTACATAAAATTCAAATTCACAGTGACAGATCATTTCCAACAAAGACAGCAGTGACTCTGCCGTTAACTACATAATTAAAACCAAACAACTCTCTATGAGCTAAATATTTGTTTTTCATTAACTAATAAAAGTGTGAAATAAAACTAACAAGTTTCAGAGTTTAAGTGATTAAAAAAAAAATAAACTAAAGAGTAAAAAAAGACTTTCTAAGCGCTTTTTGCTTCTGTCATATTTATACTCGCTGTGTTCTTGTTTTTCTCCATAAAGTGAAGTTCAGCACCTCTATAGATTCAGGACAACCATGTATAACTCATAGGCTGATGTAACTCAATTGAGTCTTTATGTAGTGTAACAATTTTTAAAAGCTGTGACTCATTAGAAAAGAAGAGAAATGAAAATTGATTTTTTATAATTTGAAAGAAAAATAAGGTGGGAGTATATGCAACACACGTTTTGGCACCCTGAGGTGTAAGGAACACAGAAACAAAGAAAGATGGGCATTGAAATTTTCTGAATATTTACTCTAAAATAACTGTTAATAACTATGTACGAAACATTTTATTCAAGTCTTGGATCAAAGAAAAGTGAAGTACTCTCAGTTTAACATGCTCTGAACACACAAACTGTTGCTCTGTGGTGCAGAGCAGCCCCAAGCTGAAACATGACACCAGGAGGGTGGTAGGCAATTTTCAAATAATTCTTCAGATTTACGCACAAGATATATATCAATCATTCATGGCTTTTTTAAAGCAGTAGAGAGCGTAAAATTATTTGTTTTTTACTAAATTGAGCTAGAACAAACGGTTGATTTTCTACAGATTTTCAAAGAGGACATGTGGATTAATTGGATGTTGATGGCAGTCTCACAAAATTATTGTTTTTTCCCGCCCGGTTTCGGCATGATGCTGACATCACGTGCGAGATGTTCAGGGACAGATGGAAATTTGAGAATCTGACGATAACGCCACTTTTTTTTACAGTTGCGTGCCTGAAGAGATAATGTAACAGTCTAAGGCTGAGAGATGCTGCAGTGCAATGACTTTGCAGACAAAAAAATAAAAAAATAGAATTAAAAAAAAAGCTTATTCAGCAATTTAAAGCTGAACAAACTGGAACTGTGAGAGGAGTTGCCATCTCAGGGGGAAATGGCAGGTTAGATCTTTATAACCAAGAAGCTCCAGGAAGAAACTGAAACTTAAATTGTCTCCAAAGGCAAAAGCTGCAGTTGGTGTGAATATTTGTGTTTATAAAATAATAACATCACAGAGGTTGGAGTACTGGGTGGTGTTTTGTTATAGTTACGTGATAAACCATGCTATCTGACACGGTCTTATCCATATCTTAAAAACCAGTGTAGTCAAACTATCTGATCAGCTGGCTGCAGTGAAACAGATATTTGGGGGTTAGCGCTCTGAATCATAGATATTGAAGAGTCGATACTGGAACACGTCTCCTCGCCGCTCTATAACTGCCTCCTTTGATTCGACGGCGCCGTATCCTCCCGCTCCCGCGCCCAGCCTGCAGACACCTCTGTATTTCCTCTGATGTTTGTTTAATGGCCCACAACCTGTTGACACTTTTATCACCCATGGATTTTTGAAGGCAGTCGTCGCCGTATGCATCATTGGCTCGCACTTTGCCGAGCATGATTTATCGGCTGCTGCAGAGAAAGTCAATGGCTAAATTAGCGCTTGGACTGGAGGCGTAATTTCATTTATGGGCTGGAGTTGTAGAGAGCTGCTGGACAGAGGTGGATTTACCCCGGCTGTGGTTATGGACGTGGTCTCTCTGTGGGTAAAATCTCTGCCTTTAAATGATGAAAGTTTGATGCTATTTATAAACATCTTCACAGCATTGAATATTCAAAGAGCGCAGAAATGGGCCAAACTGTGTCAACAAAGTAATTGGATCCGTCGACTTGCATTTGATGTGTAAATATGTTCTGTTTTCCAGCTTTGAAGGTTGTGTTTTATATTAGTACAATCTAGCAACTGATTAACTACCTGATTCAACAAGATCTTTGGCTCCCGTCTAATTACAGGCCTGGTATTTACCAGGGAGAGGACAGTCAGCTCTCATCAGAGTCAGGCCTGCAATCAGCAGCATCTTTCTAATTACTCATTTATTTGCCGGTCCAGGTTTTGATTGGATGTGGCCTGAGGACCTGCGCTGCTCTACTTGTTAAACCACTTACCTCTGGGGGTGCAACAGATCACAAAAGTTATAACTGTCAGGGTGCGTCTTCACTGCACAGCTGTTAGAGATGTTTCTTATTTTATTGCTTCTTCAGTTTCTGAACCGCTGCACGTGAGGTTTGACAGATTTGAGCTCCTGTTCATTTCGGAAATGCAGAGAGATGTTTTAAAATAAGGAGTTTTTGTGGCTGCATCTGCGGTGTTGTTGTGTTTAAGTTATGATCCAGACAGATCTGTGAGCGTTCATTTTTTGTATCTACTCGTCAGGTCTTTGAAGCTTTAGCTTTTTCACCTTGTTCATTAAGTTTGTTCGCTGTGGGAAGAAGTTTCTTGATCTAGGCAACCATCTGCCATCAAACCTTTTAACACCACCAGTTCAATCAAATCCACTTGATTTGTTTACACTGTTAAATGTAACTTGTTGTTTTAATTGAAGATGACTTGTGTCAACCCTTGCCTTTGTTTGATTGATGAAGACTTGTTAGTTAACTTAACTTCTTCAGGCAGTTATTTGAAATAATAGATCCGTTTCAACTCTAAAGTTTTTAGTTATGTTAACCTTTCCTTTTTGTTTATATAAATGAAGTTCATAAGTTAACCTAAAGTCTACTTCTTTTCTTGTTGTTGAGAAGTAGGGATGGGTACTGAATTAGGTACTTTTACAGGTACCAACTGAATTCTGTCAAAAATAAAGGGTACCAATTCACGTAAAATCAAAAAAGTACTATGTTTAGTACCTAAACACATCCCTGTGACTATGAGGGAGTGGGAGAGTACGTGATTTTCCATGCTAGACATGAACGCAGTATTGCAAGGTTATATATTTAAAAAAAAAAGTTAAATTGAAAAAAAATTGAGATTGCCAGGTACTGGGCATCGGTACCGTATCATTTCAATTGTGAGAAACACATCTCTATAGAGAAGATACCAAATTATAATTAAGATTTTTCAAAACCATTTCAGTAATCTTTTCCCATATTGACATAGAATAATACGCTATAATAACAAATGTGAAATCAGATTTTCTAAACTAAAGGTTTTCAAAGTGTTGCTCAAAATATAATTTAGAAATAGAACAACTATAAAAGCCGAAAACCATTGACACCACAAAATTAAACTAGAAATAGGAGCTAAAAGCCAAAAATATGAAAACTAAGGGGTGCGCAGATCACAGTTTTCTGGCTGATCACCGATCTTTAAAGAGCCTGACCTGCCGATACTGATTTGGGCCCATACCAGTTTCTATTTTTTTATTTTTTATGACAGCATACACTTTCTATTTTCCAATCTTGTTTTATTGAAAATCATTGAACAATACCTGTGAAACAAAAAAATCTTTTTGTTTTAACTCAGACAACCAATAAAGTATCCTGAGTTTTAGGTCTCAGAGCAAAAAGCAACAATGTTTGGCTGTCAGACCTTCCAGGTGGTTAATAAGATCAGTTTCAAGTGTAAGGATGGGCCGATCACCGATGCCCCAAAACACTTAGTCTGTCTTCTTCTGAGATGGAAAAGCTTGTGCATGGAACTATGTGGCTGTTTACAGCCAAAAACAGAGCAGTGATGGCTCTTCAACTTAAGCAATCTTCTCTCCAGCAGTAGGTAGGGGAGTGGGCAGGGAGGGGGTTCGGGGTATCTGCTCCGGTGGACCAATCAGGTCAGACTTGCTGCTGATTGGTCAAAAAAGGGAATCTCTGACATCGGCAAATCCCAAACAGCTCGTTTTAGGTCAGGATTTTACATTCACAAGCTCTACTAAGTTCAGGTTTGGTCATTAAATATCACATTTTGTGGGCTAGGGCTGAACAATTTATCGTTTTCAGATCGAAATCGCAATTTTAGACAATGCAATTTTGAGATCGCCAAAGCAGCAAGGATCTGTTGTGTCAAGTATTATACACATTCTGTTTTACTAATTTGTTAGACAATCTATATGTTAAAAGTGCTGGTAAGCAGGTTAACAACACAAAGCCTCTGTTTAGGAGTAGAAGTTCATGAAAAAAGATTATTTATCATCACTATTGATGATTAAAAAATCGTGAATTGCAATATCTGCCAGAAAAAATAGATCTTTTCCTAAAATCGTTCAGCCCTACATGTGAATATCCCAAAGCTTGATTTGAAGAAAATCGTGAATCGAATTGAAATCACAATATCTGCCAGAAAAATCGCAATTCAATCTTTTCTTAAAATCGTTCAGCCCTATTGCGGGCTGGGAGGAAAGACAAAGACCCACAAATTTCACTAAAAGACTTTAAGTGATTTTTGCACAATATGGCACCTTTAGATAAAAATCCCAAAGCTAAAGGAATTAAACGCTGTTTTAAGAAGTTTGAGAGAAACAATATGAGACAACACAACGGTTAAATTGCTGTAAATGTCCAATCATGAATCCACAGTCTTTTTCATAAACACTTCCCTCTTCAGATTTGTGAAGTGTGTACTTGTTGTTCTTTCTTTAAGCTAATTTGCGTCTGTTCTTGACTGATTGTTGAGTGATTGGAATGAAGCCTGAGCTTTACAGTAATTAAGGCGACTGGAGCTAATTCATCGACGTTTTGGACAGGCTGTGCATTCCAGAGAGGCGTGCAGATTGTCCAGTCATGTCATACCTCCCTGCAGAGAGGTCTGATGGAGGTCCAGCTGAGGATTAGCAGACGCTAATCAATGATGTAACACAGAGACGGACAGAGGACGGCGTGTGCTGCACGGCGCGGTCTATACGAGGTGCTGTAGGTGAGAAACGCTCTAAATAAAATTGAGCGTCTGATGATTGATTGTTTCTAAATTTGGGCTGTGCTGTGAAAGTGTACCAGTGTTTTTAGCTCCAGTCTGAGCGTGGCCTCATTCAGGTCTGCAGCAGTCTGAGCAGATCTCTGCAGAAGAGACGTGGTGTTATTCTCATTTCCCTGATGATCGATGCTTCATTTGCATTAATAACACACTTAACGGCGTCTTGGTGTAAATTAGGAGACGTTCAGTAAAATATTCAACGTGTGAGTACATTAGTCGTAGATCCTGGACCATAAGAGGAGCAGGATTTATACGACTTCTGCAGAGAATCGATTGAAATGAGAAAACAATGCTTCACAAGGGACGGGTCTAATTGCTGGAGAGTGAGCCTGTGTGTACACTATGTTTATGACCTGCAGCATAAAACACAGAGTGTGTAAAACATTTCCTGACTTTTTCACCTCATCTATTGGCGTGTTGTGGTCAGCACATGTGTTTTATATCCATTAAAGGTTAGAAAACACTCCGACTCTCCCAAACTCAACACCAGCTTTAGATGTTTGAAAATCAGCATTGACATCTGCTTTACAGCATTTTACGGTAACTCTCCAGGGACATAAAGTACAAAAAGGTGAAAACACACAAACAGAAAGAGTCCAGCAGCCACTTTGATACGCCAGCCACCTGATTATTATCCAGAAAGAGCTCGTCAAAGGGCTGACAGAGTAATGTTGTCTCCTTGATTCACACAAAATCAGGGTTTATGTTGGTCTTTTTTCTCTGTTCACGTCAGAAGCAGCAGCAGCAAAAACTGTTGGGATTATATCATCACCATGCTCGTTATTAACTCACAGATTAGCTGGATTATGACCCCCTGCTCCTTATTCCAGGGTCAAAGCAGCTCTGACCTGAGGAGACACAGACTCCCCTAAACCTCTGGAGCTTTGCCGTAGTTTCTGGCACCGAATTGTCTCAGCAGATCTTAAAGTACTGGAAGTTGTGGGGTTGAACTTTCATGGATCAACCCACTGAAGCTTCATTGTGATCTGGCGAATTGTGAAGCCAAGCTTTTTGCGGTCCCATTGGGGTTTTTGTAATGGGTGCATGATTTGATGTCTTCATGAAATGGTAGTAACATGTTTTGGTCCAAAAAGCCAATAAATCAAGCACAGCAGCATTGTTTCCAGGCTCTCATAGCCCCTCTGTTCAGAACGCTCTGATTTAGTGGGCGTGGCCTTCATATGTAAATGAGCCACGGCTGATACCGCCCCGCTCTTCCACGTCACTGAGAGCGGCGCCAAGAGCTCCGAGTGCACAATGTTTAGAAAACAGAGAAGCTCGTTTACTGTAACATTACAGGCTGAAACAACAGGCTAACTGCAGCTACAGTTAGCATCCTGAAGCTAACACAGAGACAGGGGGGACACTGAGGAAAAGCTCTTCCATCTGCTCCACAGCACACAGCATTTAGAATACTCACATTTCCAGGGTCCCAGGTTTGTTGGTGGATGGTTGGTTCGGGGGTATCTGCTCCAGTGGACCAATCAGGTCAGACTTGCTCCTGATTGGTCAAAAAAGGGAATCGCTGACGTCAGCAAATCCCCCAAATCCAAACAGCTCATTTTAGGTCAGGATTTTACATTCACAAGCTCTACTAAGTACAGGTTTCTCAATTAAATATCACATTTTGTGGGCTGGGAGGAAAGACAAAGACCCACAAACTTCACTAAAAGACTTAATGAAGAGATTTTTGTACAATACGGGACCTTTAACCCTTGTGCACTGCTATGGCTGAAAACAGCCACTTGGGGTAAAATTTTATCAGTTATTTGACCATAACTTTACTTGTATTACAGCAAATTGAATGAATTTTGGGCAGGAACCTTATTTTTACATGCATTTTGAAAATATGATTTTAACAATTTTCAAAGGGTTAAAAGCCACAGTGGACAACTTTACTGTACACTCGTACTGTTAAGGCTGTTTTCAGCCACTAACTTTTTGAAAAGAAAAAGAAAATGGCGAATTGGTGCATTACTGCCATGTAATGGTACCGAAAGGGGATGAGAGAAAAACCACACACAGAAAAGAATCTCGTATAGAATAGGGGTAAAACAAATTTATTAATTTTTCAATGCTTGGTAATTTTGACAAGGACAGAAGTGAATTGAGAGATTTTAGCAAAAAAAGTAGAAAAAAATACTGATGGGATGGGTTTTTGGCGTAATTAAAAGTTAGTGGCTGAAAACAGCCATAACAGCACCAGCGTTACTTTTCGAAAAAAAATTGATGCTACAAAAAACTGAGAAATGATTAAAAATCAATGATGAGACAAATCTTTGACATATCTAAGACTATGTCACGTAAAAAATCTCTGGTTTCTGATGGCTTTTTATATAGAATATAGGTCATTTCGTCTTTAACCCCCCATAATCAGTGATGTTCTATCAGTTTAATTGCCCTTAAGGTATTAAAATTTGTAAATTATTTTTCAATGCTTGATAGTTTTGTGCAGGGCAGAAGTGGATTTAGAGATTTGTGTGAAAAAAGTAGAAAAAAATACTGATTGGATGGGTTTTTAGAGCAGTTGGAAGTTAGTGGCTGAAAACAGTCTTAACAGTACAAGCCTTACTTTTTGTAAAAAAAAAAAAAAGATGTTACACAAGAACTAAAAAGACATTAAAGTCAACAATGTCACTCATCTTGCAAATATCCAAGACCATGATACCCTCTAAAAAATCTCTGGTTTCTGATGGCTTTTTATATAGAATATAGGTCATTTTGTCTTTAACCTCCCATAATCAGTGATGTTCTATCAGTTTAATTGCCCTTAAGGTATTAAAATTTGTAAATTATTTTTCAATGCTTGATAGTTTTGAGCAGGGCAGAAGTGGATTAAGAGATTTGTGTGAAAAAAGTAGAAGAAAATATTGATCTGATATGTTTTTAGAGCAGTCAAAAAATGAGTGGCTGAAAACAGCCTTAACAGTACGAGCGTACAGTATATTTAAGCAGTGCACAAGGGTTAAATACTCTGTTCAAGTGTGAGCTGCCTGAGCTTGTCCCATTTGCAACGTTTCGCTGTCCTCTCGTCTCATAATCCATGCTAATCTCTTATCCAAAGAGAGCGCCGCTGCCTCCTACAGGGGTTAATTTAGCATTACACTAGTTTATAAGCCTCATATTGATGGACAAGCTCTGCAAGACTGTTCCCCAGCCCACCTCGTTGAAAAAACCCAATTGACGTCTACAGAAGTCAATGGCAGCCAATGAGAAATTTCAACCCTCTTTATTTTATAATTCAGTTTCAGCGTGGCTCAACCATTACGTCATTTACATCTTTCCTCCTCACGTCCTGGAAAACTTGGGCCCTGCAGTGTTTTGATCTGAAGATGCTAAAGCTCAGTGACAAAAATCTGCGTTTATACGGAAATACTGAGGAACTGTAGTGAGCATGCCAGGCCTGTAGGTGGTGCTATAACTGTCTTGTCCTCCAGCTGCTTTTGGTTGATCTCCACTGAAGTTGAGTTGGGTCGATCATTTGGTGAGTTGGTGAATGCTAAGAGCAGAAGTGGAGCAACACGTCATTATTTGTCTTTCTTTTTCTGCACCATCAGAGTAACCCACGTCACCTGTCAGAGGTCATGATGTCATAGATGATAGGTGTTTAATCCTTTCCTGAATCGTGTGTTTGTGGATCTTTTGCTGGAGGACGTTCAGTGATTAGAGAAACTCCTTCCTTTATCTTCATCTGGAGAAAAGATCGACTCTGTTCCCTCTGTCTTGCCTTGAACAGTCGTACCGTGTTGCGTAATCATCACATATTTTAGTCACCATTTGAGAATTAGAAGTCCGGGTGTAGCAGATGCTGCAGCTTTGGAGTGCTGCAGCCCTGTAAACACTCCAGCAGCAGCAGCAGAGTCAAATGACTCATCCCTGTTGATTATTCCCAACGTGTGACTTCTGTTTCCAATCGTCTGTGCTGCTCCTCGTTTTCCGAAACCGGGACTTTGAAGACTTTTGTTTTACATTTGGAGTGAATGACCTTTTTTAAATCCGACAGATGTTTCTAATTGGCTTTAAGAAGTTAAAAGAAAGCTGCACCTTTCAAAATAAAAGCCTCTGGATGCAGCAAACAGTTTATACTGACGATCTATGCATTATTATTCACCGCAGGGTGCCACATGATCTCTTTTTAAACACACCATGAATTATTTATCACCTCAAACTATGTGTATCTTGTGTTCTCTTCATGTCTCCAGCATCTTGTTTGAGATGAGCCTGTGGTGCGCTTTTCATTTCAAAGGTCCCGTTCAGAGCTCATCTGCATATAAGAGCAGCCTGCGTGCAGGAGGAGCGCTCTATAAGGTGCTGATGCACAACAAAAAGGGATTATTGTGTTATGCTGAGCGGTGACATCTCCCTGTGGGGGAAAAACGCTAAAAAAAAAAGAAAAGGAATGTGTTTTTCAACATGTTTTATTCATACGTGGGAATGAAATCGTTTAAATGATGTTAGCCAGCGTTTGGGGATTCAGAGGTATCGTATGATGTGTTTATAAAGTAAAAAAGTGCGACTGAGCTGAGCAGTGAAAAGTCTTAATCCTCTCGGCGTCAATTATGGCTGAACAAGTGGCTGGTTTTCATTCCTCTTCCTCGCGGTGAGGAAGAGGCAGAGCGTCTTCATCTTCAGCCGTGTTATAAGGATTCCTCCAAAAACTTTAATCTCCAAAGATGCATTTCTTTAGTGAAGCTCGGGCACAGCTGAGCCTTGGAGAGGAATATTGAATAATGTAATGTCTGAGTTAGATGTTGGGAGCTTTTTGAAGCTGGAATAGAAGCCGGGGACCTCGCTAATGATGCAAAGGTTGCTTCTATTTAGAGAGAAGATGTTTTTGAGCAGCTCCGGTGGAGAAAATATCAAAGTGTGGGTCGGTAAATGTCTCGTTTATTTTAAGACGGCCTTCAAATGGACCAGGGCTGCAATTTTTGACAATTTGCATCCTCTTTTGATTCAGAGATGTATTGTTTTCTTGGTAGAAAAACAGAAAAGTGTCAAACAGTCGGAGGAATTTTGACAAGCTAATGTCTGATTTCTGTTAAAACAAACTGATTTTTCTGATGTTATCTCTCCAAAAAGACGTCTCACTGCCTGTATTTCTCCTCCAGGCCAGTGGAAATTTTTACAAACCTCAGTCACAGTTGGAAACCCTCAATCCAAAACAAGCCTAAGAAGTAATTTTGGCAGCTTACCATTCCCCCATACTCACACAGCATCTCTCTGGTTTCTCCGCAGCTTCACTCAAACTCAGATAAAGGCGACGGATCCGTCAGGTACATCCTGAGCGGGGAAGGAGCGGGGACTATATTTATCATCGACGAAGTGACAGGAGATATTCACGCCGCTAAGAGCCTGGATCGGGAGAGGAAAACGCATTATGTCCTGCATGCACAAGCCTTGGACCGCAACACGGAGGAGGCCCTGGAACCAAAGTCGGAATTCATCATCAAAGTACAAGACATCAATGACAACGCACCCAAATTTCCAGATGGACCCTTTGTAGCGACGGTGCCGGAGATGTCTGAACTGGGTGAGTAGTGCTTCACTGTGAAATGATTGCTGTCGACTGATCTCTGAAGTGAGCTTTTATTTTTGAGGGATGAAGCAGGAGGAGCTTTTCTAAGAGCCTGTGGAGCTGTGATTCTTCAGACAAATTAATCTGAATTTGGGAGGGAAATTCAACAATAAAACCCTGTGTTTAAATGCAGTGCTGTAAAATATTTCACTGTAAGATAACAGTGAAACACCAGCAGCAGAAGTGTCCAGTAACTTCCTGTAATTTTACAGTACACAATTAATTTTAACAGTATAATACTGTATAATAGATTAGAGTATATGGCTGTGAAATAAAGTTGATATACTGCCAACCCTGCTGAACACTGGGATGTAGCAATGCAGGCAGAGGCCGTCTATGCTCCACATGACACTGATTAGCTGTCTTTGCTCCACATGATACAGCTGTCTGTCTGTGCTTTACATGCCACAGACCAGCGGTCAGGGCTCCACCTGGCACGGCTGGCTGTCTGTGCTTCAAATGGTACAAACCAGGTGTCTGTGCCACATTTTGTGCAGACTGGCTGCCTGTGCTCTAAATAGTTCAGACCAACTGTCTGTGTTTTGTACCGTACAGACCGGCCGTCCGTGCTCTAAATGGTACGGCCGGATGACTGTGCTTTACATGCTAGGGACTGGCGGTCAATGCTCCACATGGCACAGGCCAGCTGTCTGTGCTTCATATAGTACAAACCAGATGTCTGTGCTCCATATGGTACAGACCAGATATCTATGCTACGTATTGTACAGATCATTTTTTCGTGCTCCATACAGTACAGATCAGCTGTCTGTGCTCTAAATGGTACGGCCTGATGTCTGTGCTTTACATGCCAGGGACTAGCGGTCAATGCTCCACATGGCACGAGCCAGCTGTCTGTGCCACATTTTGTGCAGACTGGCTGCATGTGCTCTAAATAGTTCAGACCAACTGTCTGTGCTTTGTACCGTACAGACTGGCCGTCCGTGCTCTAAATGGTACGGCCAGATGACTGTGCTTTACATGCTAGGGACTGGCGGTCAATGCTCCACATGGCACGAGCCAGCTGTCAGTGCTTCATATAGTACAAACCAGATGTCTGTGCTCCATATGGCACAGACCAGATATCTGTGCTGCGTATTGTACAGATCATTTTTTCGTGCTCCATACGGTACAGATCAGCTGTCTGTGCTCTAAATGGGACGGCCTGATGTCTGTGCTTTACATGCCAGGGACTGGGGGTCTATGCTCCACATGGCACTAGCCAGCTGTCAGTTCTTCATTTAGTACAAACTAGCTGTCTGTGTTCCACGTGGCACAGATCAGCTGTCTGAGCTCAAAATGGTACAGATAAGCTGTCTGTGCTACATATGGTACTGACTGGGTGTCTGTGCTCTAAATAGTACAGACCAACTGTCTGTGTTCTGTACCGTACAGAAGGGCTGTCTGTGCTTTACATGCCATGGGCCAGCTTTCCGTGCTCTGCATGGTACAGATTAACTGTCTCTGTTCCATACGTATAGACCAGCTGTCTGTGCTCCACATGGTACAGACCAACGGTCTGTGTTACATACAGTACAGACTGTTTTTTTTTCTCTTATGGCACACTAAACACTGTCTGTGTCCCTCTGTAAGGATCAGTTGTCTCTGTTCCACATGGTGCAGACCGACTGTCCGTGCTCCACATGGCATGGACTGGTGGTCTATGCCTAATGATTTTTACAGGGTTTGATATTTTATGCTAATAAATGAGATGTGTTGATGGGCTTTGCTCGTTAGCCAATTCCAAAATAAATGAAAAAAGAATTTTCTTTCCTTTTCCACATAACATGAAATCATCTGTCATCATCTGTGGGACAGAATTTTAATTGGAGCACAGACAGTCTGTACCCCCCACCGTGTAACATCTCAGCGTACAGCAGGGTCTCATATCCACTGTGTTTCCTCCTCACTCACGGTTGCTAAATATCATCACAACAAAATTACTTTGCTGTAAAAAACGGTAAAATACTGGCAGCAGGGTCATTTTTTTTTTTAAAGTGTATATTTAATCCTGTGTACCTCTGTGGTGACTCACACGACTTAAAGCATGACTTGTGGTTTTATTTCTTGTGTACTTTTCTAATTAATCCACCACAAAGTGAGGCTGCATGGTTCACAGGGCGATGGCGGTATGAGCGACCCTGATCAAACACGTTATTACCCCATGCAGCGCTTCCTCTGTCCGCTCTGGATAATGCTCCTCAGCATGTTTGATCTCCTGTGAGCCAGCCGAGGCCTCTGTTTCATCTTTGTTTTCTGGTTGCTGTGATGGTTCCCCGAGTGGGCAGGTCTTTATAAAGCACTCAATAATGCCTCCACAGCAATCCCCGCCATCGAGACTGTGGAGTCCTTCACATCATAGAGGAAAGAAAAGCCTCTCTCCACCTCCTCGGAGACAGCCGCTCTTCATACGCCCAGCATCTCGTGGCAAAACATCTATTTTTTATTTTTTTATTGTACAGTTCTGTTTTTAGCTCGGGTGAACAAAAGCCACCTTTCCCCAGTCTGCTGTATTCTGCCTCACAGCACAACAGCTCAGGAGCGCGCTGCTAAAATATTCCTCTGCACTCCTTCAAAACATATGTAGGTTGTCCAAAAGGTAGCCAAACTGCTGTCAGAGCAATTTGGCCTGAAATAAACGATAAAATAGTGAATTTGTGATGCTGACAGTTTGTTGAAGACCTTCCATTTGAAGCTGTCTGCTGAAAATAAACCTTTCTGCTGCTGAAAAGGAGGCAGGAATACTTATTAGCAAACAGTGCAAAGAGAAGAAGAATGGCTTGTTCAGTTTCTGGCTGCACGAAGATGGAAATGTGCAGGACTGATTAAAAATGCAAACCTCCACAGACCTGAAGGCGCCCTCTTTATAAACAGTCAATATCTCCCTGGTTGTAGTCATGAATATTCATGAGCAGACACGCCTCACACACATACAACTTCAGCTGTAACTGCCAGCGTCTCTCAGCTGGATTTGTCAAGTGAACGTCTCAATCTATTCTGAGAGCGCTGCCCGCTGTTACGGCGTGTTACAGATGGAGTCAGGCTCTCAGAGGGCTGGATGTGTAGTTTGTGGATAGAAGAGATGCTGCTGGTAGAGTAGTTACTAAACTATGAGGTCAAGAGGACAGGAATCAAACATTTGGATTACTGCAAGTTCACGTTATCTCTGAATCTGTCCGGAAACTGAATCAAACGCTACCATATAGTTAATTTCTGCAATGAACTGTGCCCAAGCATGCTTCAACCAGTCGCCACCTTCTGGCCCGGGGTGTCAAGTACACTTTCGCAAAGATGTGACTTAAACCAGGAGTGTGTTTGTTTTGGGGCAAATTTCTTTGTACAAGTCAACTTTTTACTGTTTACAACGCACCGAGGTAAGGTATTTATCAGTATGGTTATGGTACTAGCAGTCCAGTGATATGACGTTTCTGTAAGCTAACGTGACAACAAGCTAACTGTCCGTTTACACAGTACATTAGTCCCCGTGTCCATAACCTCACTCTTCATTTTATTGATAAACTCTCAAGTTTGAACAGACCACTGTAGAATAACTGCTGACTGTGGGTTGGAATCAACATTAGCACAAACAGATTAGCCCTGTTAGCCTTTAGCTCGTGCTCTATCTCTCTCCTGTTTCTCTTTCTTCTGCTCTTCTGTCCTTTTTCTGTCTGACAGTTAGGCTCCAGTGTCCACCATCACTACAAAATTAATCATAGAAATTGTTTCCAGCAAAGAAAAACACAGATCCCCCTTTTTTCGGCTTGGTGTTGTCATAGAGACTTAAAGTGATACTCTGGGATGGAACAAGTTGGGTCCTATCACAAGGTTTAGGGCAGAAATTACCCCTACAGCAGTGATTTTGTGCAGCAGAAGCCCAGAGCGCTCGCACCAAACACCCCCTCGCTGCTCCTCTGCAGGTTTCCTCTGCACTCAGACGCGGTCATATTTTACTTGACCAAAAACACAAATAAACGGACTCCCACTGAAAATATCTGGTATCAGTCTGCATTCACGCTTTATTTAGAGAATTTTCAGCGCGTTACTTTCACACAAAAACACCGCTAAATAAGGCTCTAGTTCTCATCGTGTCTCTTCGTCCTGGCAGACTACCTGCGTTTGTTTATATCTAGCACGCCACGCGTGGACTGATACACTAAGCGGCGAGCGCCTCGTAGCCAGCTGTGGCTCTGCAGCGGAGGTAGCGCCGTTTTATGACACGATGAGAACTAGAGCCTTATTTAGCGGTGTTTTTGTGTCAAAGCAACTCGCTGAAAATTCTCTAAATAAAGCGTGAATGCAGACCGTATCAGATTTTTTAGGACCCAACTTGTTCCATCCCATAGTATCACTTTAAGCTCGTGCTCTATCTCTCTCCTGTTTCTCTTTCTTCTGCTCTTCTGTCCTCCAGTGTCCACCATCACTACAAAATTAATCACAGAAATCGTTTTCATCTCTCTACTAAACTTTGTCAGCTGGCGTGGTGTTGTCATAGCGACTTAAGGCTGGCACACATTATAGGATTCTCCAAAACTTTACACATTTAGAGAGCACACACTTGAAGACAGATCACACAAGATTTCTCTCTCCTGATTCTTCAGCAGAGCTTCAGCTTCTTCTCGCTTAATCTTCCAAATCTCGTGTAGTAGAACAGAAAACGTGCAGAAACAGAAAATCATCCCTCTCACAGATTGGTCAAGCTACATTGATTGAATGGCGACCAAGCCAATCACAGTCAGCCATCAGACTCAGACTCAAGGTTTCTTGACTGAACCAAGGTTAAGGGGTTAAGTCAACCAGTTAGAGTATGGACAGGTGTGATGGATGCACAGACTACAGAAAAGTTTTACCTTGGCAATGAGTTCAAAGTTTTTTGTGTCTAAGTCTACCTGATCAATAAAAACAAGCATCTGAGGCTCTTCTTATTGACTGTTTGGAAGATCGGGACTTTAATTTGAGATTATTAAACCATCTTGGTAATTAGAGATATAATCTTTCTGTTTCAGTGAGTTCAGAGTAAAGTCTGTACCCTGACATCCGTGGATCATTGCTAACTAAACCGTTCATTTAAAAGTTTCAGCCTTCACTTGCAAACTTCATCATCGGGTTGCACAAAAAGAATCAATCACCATTGATGACCCGAGGGGAGGAATCAACGTCTGTGAAGAGGAAAATAATTAGCCCTTTTTCCCGCCTCCTCTTTTGCTAGCGTCCATTAAAGTAATTCCTCTCCGGTTCTGCGTCTGCGGCATCAAATCGGCTGTAACAATCAACTGTCCTCACACTCCACCGCGCTAATCCTCCAGCATTTGTCAATACTGGCGCTCCCGAGAGCAGGAAGGGGCTTTTCTGCAAATGTGTGGCAGCTAATTGGTTGTGATGTGGCTTTTTCCTGTCTAAATTGATCAGCTGGGCACATGCCAGGTAGTCCTGCGTTACAGCGCCTCATTTTTTAGAGTGCTGGATGAAAGGAGTATCAATTTCCCTCCATTGTATTCATCTTCGACGTGATTTCTCTAAATGGAAATCCTGGAGATAAGAAGCTCTGCCTTCCTGTCAGCCCTTCCACCCCTCATGAAGTGACGCTTTGAAAACCCAGAGAAGTGTTTGTGGTTGATTTGGATCAGAAGTTGGGATTAAATGAGTGTTATTGGATCTAATGCACGGAAATTGATCCAAATTGCACACATGGTTAAGTGATGAATTCTTTATAAACAACTCGTTAGAGCTCCTTTGAAAGGACTTCTTTCCTCTTTTTGCTCCTCTCAAATCTTATTTCCAGTAAATGTCGTCTTCTATCATAAAACACAGATCAATGTTGTTTTACTTCCCTTTACATCTGCATCTTTCTTCTGCCTTAACATTTCAAAGCGGTCCCCGTCTCTGAAAAGCAGAGCGGTGTATTGACAGCTTCGGTCCATTAAGATGACGTCTTCCTCCAACCCACCGAGCGGCACCCGGCACCTCGGCGGCTAATTGCTGTTTCATTGCAGTAGGCATCCAGGAAATCAGGGTTTTTCATGTCACAACTGCATGAAAATGGGAATGAAAGAAAATGGCAAAGATCCTTGACTCAGACTGAGAGAGGATGAAGAGAAACTAATGGTTGGGATCCATTTTTCAGACGCAAACCTTGCTTTTTTAAAAAGTGCATTATGTTCCCTGGTTAGAGAAAGGGTCCAATGGGGTCAGCAGAAATGGATGGTGAATAACTCCAAAGTTCTGGAGCACAGGCGGAGTTCAGCGCTGAATACATTTTGTCTGTTTTTGGAAGAAAACCTGAAGCCTCACGCTGTAATTTGAGCAGATATGTCGACAGTCGCTGTGATCACCTGAGAGGAAACACCTGCTCAGTCTGGTACAGTCCAATACAGCAGCTCTGCTATAAAGTCTGCTTTATGACGGCCATATTGTCTGGACAGAGCCATAAAGCTGCTCATTGAGTGATGTGTTTTAGAGCTGAGGTCATATGAAGTCAGTGTGTTCAGCCGGGCTGCAGTTTATCCACAGTTTGTCATTTACAGTAAAATAAAGATAGAAATTAAAAACTCCTCTGGATGTGAGGTGACCTCAGTGATAAAAACCTCACACTCTGTTATTAAAGGACCTGTGGTTTCATCTGCTGCTGGATTAGACTCATGTTTTCTCTGTAATTGCTGTCACCAGGAACGCTCCAATTTAGGAAAAAAAACAAAACCATAAATTTAACTCTGGAACTTTAGAGAAAAAGCACTTTCTCTGCAGAGTTGAATTTTATTTTGAAGTGACGGTGACACTGGAGCTGAACTGTTTGGAAGAAAGGAGGTCAGAGCAAAATGAAGCTAAACAGGAGAGTGACAGAGCACAAGCTTAAGTCTGAAACACAGGTTAAAGGTGCAAACATGAGCTAAAGGCTAAGACAAAAGCTAAAAGAGCTAAAGGTTTAAATAAATTAGGTTAAAAACTAAAACAAAAGCTAAAGGCTTTAACATGTGATAAGGCTGAAACACGAGCTAAAGACCAAAATATGAGCTAAAGTCTTCAACACAGACTAAAGCTCCAATATTGGCTACAAACTAAAACACGAGCTAAAGGCTCAATCATTGGCTGATGGCTAAGACACAAGCTAAATGAACTAAAGGCTTGAATAAAAAATAAACAAGCTAAAGACAAAACCACAAGCTAAAAGCCTAAACATGTGATAAAAGCTAAAAAACAAGCTAAAGGCTAATACATGGGAAATACAAGCTAAAGCCTAAGACACAAGCGAAATGATTAGATATGAGGTAAAGGCTAAAACATGAGCTGATGGCTAAAATACGGGACCAAGTTGAAAACACAGGCCAGAGGCTAGGACACAAGCTCAAAGAGCAAAAGACCAAGGCATGAACTAAAAGCCTCACAAAAGCTTAGGTCTTAATACGGACTAAAGGCTTAAACATGAGATAAAGACTAAAGCATGAGCTAAAGGCTTGAACACAAGCTGATGGCTAAAACATGGGCTAAAGGCTAAAACGTGTACCCAAGGCGAATTCATGAGCATAAGGCAGAAATACAAGCTAAAGCCTGAGACACAAGCTAAATGAGCTAAAGGCTTCAATACATAATAAACAAACTAAAAACTAAAGTACTTGATAATAGCCTTATTATGAGGTAAAGGCTAAAACATGAGCTAAAAGCTAAACACGGGATAAAGGTGAAAACATGACCTGAAGGACAAAACATTGACTAATTTTGTCATTGGCTTAAACACAAGCTAAACGAGCTAAAAGCATAAACACAAAATAAACAAGCTAAAGACAAAAGCTTAAACATGTGTTACAAGCTAAAACATGAGCGAAAGGCTAAAACATGGGCTAAAGGTAAAAACATGAGCTTAAGGCAGAAACATAAGCTAAAGCCTAAGACACAAGCTAAACAAGCTAAAAGGCTTAAACACAAAATGAACAAGCCACAGACTTAAACACATGCTAAAAACTTTATCATGGGATAAGGGCTAAAATATAAGCTGAAGGCTAAATCCTAGGCTAAAGGCTAAGATACAGGATACGGTGAAAACACAGGCTAAAGGCTTGAACACTGGCTAAAGGTTTACACAAGAGCTAAAGGCTAAAACACAAGGTGAAAACAAAAGCTCAGGGCTAAAACACAAGCTGATGGCTAAGACACAAGCTAAATGAGCTAAAGTCTTACAAACAAAACAAACAAACTAAGAACTGAATCACAAGTTAAAAGCTCAAACATGTGATAAAGCCTAAATTCAAGCTAAAGGCTAAAACACAGGCTAAAGCCTAGGAAACAGACTAAAGGTGAAAACATGAGCTAAGGGCTAAAACACAAGCTAAAGGCTAAAACACAAGCTAAAGAAGTTAAAGGCTTATATACAAATAAACAAGCTTAAGTCTAAAACACATGCTAAAAACGCTAACAGGAGCTAAGGGCTAAAACACAGGCCAAAGGTCAAGACACAGGACACAGTGAAAACATGAGCTAAAGGCTAAAATGTGGGTTAAAAGCTTTAACATGAGCCCAAGGCTAAGACGCAAGCTAAAAGAGCTAAAGACTAAAACTCAAGCTAAAAGCTAAAACATGAACTCATGGCTTAAACAAGAGCTAAAGGCTAAAACACAGGCTTAATCAGCTAAAGGCTTTTATACAGAATAAACAAGCTAAAGACTACAACACAAGCTAAAAGCTTCAACATGAACTGAAGGCTAAAACAGGGGCTAAAGGCCAAACCACCAGCTGAAGGCTGTCACAGGGGCTAATGTTGACTCCAAACCACAGTCAGCAGTTATTCTGCAGTGGTCTGTTCAAACTTGAGAGTCTATAGATAAAATGAAGAGTGAGGTTACGTTAGCTCTGCTTGTTGAGGAGCTTGGACGTCTGAAGACTTGAAAAGAGCACAAAACCAGCAGGGTATGAACCAACTCAAGGACTTTAAACCAGACCTTTTACTGTAGCAATCATCCCTTGAATAGTTCAAACTATACTGTACACAGCACTCCAGCTGAAGTGTGTGTGAGCATTGGAAATCACATTATACTGACTGAAAGGACGCGTTGAGTGCAGCGACTGTTCATGTAAAAATATGAGGCGCTGGAGTTATACAGAAACATTTTCTTGTGGTAAACTTTACAGAAACACTCACCGTAAGAGATTAAAGCAGGTTTTTGTTTCCTTAAGCCGTTAACACACAAGGCTTCAAGGTTCATCAACTGCATCATGTACTAATGAATAAGTTTTCCTGGACTGATGAGTCAGAAGCAGCTCAGCCTCCAAAACAAACCCAGATTTAATTAAGTCCAAATAAATCCCATTGCAATTTCCTCTGCAAGCTTTACACAGATGCAGAGTGACCAAGCGTACTCCTGAATACATGCTTCATTATGGCTGGCATTTCACTCTGCTCCTCCAGGTTCCACAAAAACAGGAGGGACACGGTGGACTGAGCTGCTCCGCTTTAATGAGTTGAATTCCCAGGTCGAGGACGGTAACAGCGCGAGGCTTTAGGGTGTATCATACACCTCATATATCTCTAAAAACAACCAAACTGGTGTTCTTTCATCTGCAAATGCATCATGTAAGCTGTAAATGCAATTAAAATGCACTCATCATGCAATTATAACAGGTTAATGAAGCCTGTAATGCTGGTTGAGCAGCACTTGGAGTGTTAAATTGAAGCACAATGGCCTTTACGCATTATTTTAAATAACTGTAAACACGGAGCATGCAGCGCGTTTGAAGCATCCGTCTTTGTTGTGTCATCGTCTGCAATGAAACCACTCGGAAACTATCACCGCCGCTCGTGCTTTTGTTCCTCACACGCGCTGAAAGAAACGTCTGGAAGAAGCTGTTTAGCTTTCATGTGGTGTAACTCACGCTGCAGTCGGAGCCGGTGAATGTATAATCACTCTTCATTAGTTTGACACACAAATATTTACACACTCAACGCTTTTCAACTTATTTTGTGCATACATCACGACAGCTGGTTAGCTGAATACCCAACCATAATGTGTGCACATAAGACGAGCATCTCCCTTTTTGTTTCACAGAGAGAAAACTCTGTACAGTAGGCTGAATAATATGCTAAACAGTCTGTTAGTATCTGCTAAAGCATGCTAAACCAGGATGTTGCACGTCTTCAGCTTTTATATCCAGGATGTGTCCAGCATTTTAAGCATCTCTCTTTAACCCTGCTGCCTTACATTAACATTTTGTGCACAGTTATTCTCCTGGGATCTGGAGAGTTGCTGGAAGAATTCAACCTAGAACTTTTAGAAAACAACAAACTGGAACTTTTAAAGAGGGGGAATATTTTTACAAACAAAGGTAAAGTTAGAATGTTGGGTCTTAAAATCCAAAGTTGACATACATTGGGTTTTAAAGTTTCATCTGGGTCTGAACTGCTTGTTTAAAGAGTCACAGGAGAGTCAAACAAGAGAGTTGTGAGACTGGCTCAACTTGTGACATCACTAATTGGTGAATCAGCGTCAAAGAAAATAAACTTTTTTTTTTCCTAACCTTCTAAATGTGAGTTGTTCTCCAAAACAAATGTCCATTTCACATAATTTGTCACTTATATGGATGGAGACATATTACATTGTAGCATGGCAACAGCGGAGGAGGCTTCTAGAGTGCCATGTTCTGCAGCTGTAGACTGGTTATGGCAGAAAGAAGGGTTTCCCTCTGATGCTGAGAACTCACCAGATGTGTCTCCTTTCACAGAATCTGAATGCCTCAGACAGCCTGTGAGTCAGAAAATTTGTTCAGATTTAGTTTAAATTCTAAAATCTAAACTAATTTTCTGACTAACAGGCCTTCTGGCAATAAGGTGGGCTCTGAGCTGTAAAACCACAAACCTGTTGACTCCTGGTCTACCTCTGCTCAGTGCATCCGCTAACATTGTTTTATTTTGAAAGTCACAGGGTGTTTTAAGTGGTTTCCATGCCCAACTTCCTGTTTCACTCAATCTGCTTTTTGTAAAGTGAGGCATCATTGTCGTAGACTTGACACTTCTGGTGTTGATCATAAGATCGTTGGTGTCTAAGGCAGGGGTCTGCAACCTTCACTTTCCTAGGAGACATTTTGCCTCAGCCCAGGATTAGAGTCATTCAGGAGCCACAGAATCTACTTTATCTTCACAATAAAGACTGTAAAGTGGATAAAGAGTCAAGTGAATAAGAGACTTTGTTTAAGTTTATGCTATTCTATTTGTGATGTAGTAGTAGTTAATTATGTGCAAAAAATAATAAAAAATGTGTAATTTCTAAAAAAAATAAAATAAAAGATAAAAAAACAAATAAAGGAAATACTGAAAAAAATCGGAAAAATTTTGCAAAATAAAAAAAAAAAAAAAAAAGATATATTTTTTCAATTAGCAAAAAAAAAAAAGTTTTAGAATTTGCAAAATAAAAAAAAACAAATGAAAAAAAATCACTTTAAAAATTTTTTAAATTTTTAAAGAACTGTTTAATTGGATACCATATATTGATTGTGTCGCTCAACTCACCTGTTGTTCTTCACTAATGTCTTACTATATATGTAAAGCATGTATATTGAGTGGGCCCATTGGCAGTTAAATGAATCCATTGTCTGGGCTGTAAAACCTCAAACCTGTTGACTCCTGGGGTTTCGTTTGTTTCATTTCAGAAGTCACTCAGTGTTTTTTGTTGGTTTCTGGGCCTGGCTTCCTGTTTCAAAAAAAAAAAAAAAAAAAAGAAAATCCAAAAAGGGAAAAAAAATGGCAAAAAAGGGAAAAATTTCCATAAATGTGAAATTATAATATTAAAAAAATTCTAAAACATTTTGCCCAAAAAAATAAATAAATTAAAACATTGTTTTTTTCAAACAAAATCATAAATTCAAAAAATAAAAAAATAAAAATGAATTGAATAAATTTGCAAAAAAAAAAAAAAAAAATTGGAAGAATTCTCGAATTTCTTTACCTCATATTGATAATGATGATCAACTTATCATTTTGTGTTGCTTTCTAATGTCTTGCCACATATCAATCATGTATGTTAGTCCATCCGCACAGAATTAAAATCAGTATTTTCTTCCAGATTAGTCTTTTTGTAGATGTAGTTATCTTCCCAGGGCTGTAAAACTTGAGGTTAGCCACAGGTGCATGGAAAGTTGGTGGGCTGTTGATGTTGTAGGAGGTGAAGTAGAGCAGTGGCAGGCTTTATTGACAGATGGGATGAAGATTTAGTTCAACTAAAGAGTCAATGTCTTTCCCTCTATAAGAAAAATAAAAATTCTTTATGTCAGTAATATTTTTAAAGCTACAAGGAGCCGCTAAAAAGCAGTCACAGAGCCACAGGTTGAGGAGTAACTCTGCTTTCTTGTCTTTCAGGCACTTCTGTGTTACAAATCACAGCGACTGACGCTGACGACCCTACGTACGGAAACAGCGCCAAGATCGTCTACAGTATTCTTCAAGGACAGCCATATTTCTCCGTCGACCCCAAAACAGGTGAGATATCCCTTCATTGGAGCTCAGAGCTGGTTATGATCCGTGTTGTGTCTCTGCTGACGTGATGCGTGCACCTCGCTTCCTGCAGTCAACACTCTGCTCCGTTACTGCCTCTTTCTGACATCGTAAAAGCCCAAAAGCAGCCACAGCAGAGTTATAGACCACTCATATGACTCCTGTACTGTCGAGCACGCAATCCACTATTTTGTGGGCCATAACTAACTCCTCAAGGGTCAAAGGAGACATTTGCAGGGATGTCTTCGGAAAGCCATTGTTTCCTGGCTTTAGAGTGGAGGTAAAAAGCCCCGACAGGCAGCGCTCTGTCTTTTCAGCGCCGGCTTTTGTCTGCGAGGCCGCTGCTGGAATCTATTAAATGTTAATAAACCTTTTAAAGTGCACAATATATAACTTTTATACGTGGTGGGAGTGTGTTTTTGTGAGTGTGTGCATGTTTATTTCTGATCTCTCTTTGTCTCGCAGGACGTGTGTGTGTGTGTGTACGTGTGTGTGTTTGAAGCTTCACATGCTTGCCCTACGCTGGTGTTGGATTGATTCATCGCAGTGTGGAGCGACTACCGGCCCCTCTGAGACCACGGCGCCCATGTAAAACACGAGTTCTCTGCTGAACGAGCAGCACAAATAAATCGCTGAATATTTTGACTTTACCTTGGGGGGGGGACGGCGTTGGGGGATTGATGGAGCAATTTCACAGCAGCGTGGCGAGCACAAGCCAATTTTTTTAAAAGGAGCAAGGCTTTGTAGCGTCAGATTATTTTTGCAGCATCACCGTGATGTTTTGATGCTTTCTCCTGCTTCGGGAGTCACGTGATGGCGTGTTTGCCGGAGCTGACTCTGCATCTTGGTGTTGTAATTGGGTGTAGGGCATGCAGAGGAGTAAGGAGGTAATTGAAGGCCTCGACGGCTGCACTCTCTGCTTTGCACTTTCCCTCCCACATGTATTAATTTACACAAGACGGCTGCTGTTTTTTTTTTTTTTTTCTTTTTTACCCTTCTTCACTCAAACGAGCAGAAGGAACTCCGGCGGTCAGCGGTCTTTAAGCTCAAGCCTTAAAGTGGCGGCGCTGGCGTGCTGCCAGCTGAAGCGGCTTGTGCACGCGGCTCACGGTGCATTAGCCCATTACATCCACAGGTAGCTGCTTCCCTCCATGTTTAGACTGTGGAGACACCACAAAGGGATAGAGACGTATCATTAGCAGGATTTAAGGAACAACCAAGTCCAAACACCCACAAATCCACCTCTTCCCACACGACCTGGGTGTTACTCTCCGGATACGACGGTGGCAGATTTTACACGAGCAGCAGAGGTCGGTTAAGGACAGAGGGTAATGATAGCATTTGGCCCGCACATATGGCGCAGAAGGAATCCCCAAAAGACCGTCTCAGGCTTGACCTAAATCCTCCTTTCACCTGTCCCCAGCTTAAGTGGTTTGACCATCTCTGAGCCAGCAGGTCAGTCTGTCCGTCAGGTAACGCTATAAATGGAAAATTGACCGCAGGCTCAGCTAGCACAGGCTTTTGTTTCAGCTGAAACTCTCTGTAAATACTTTTGAGTTTTAACATTAAAGCTGTTTTTATGCACTCCACGCAGCGAGGGCAGTGTTTTGGCAACAGAAGTCCTGCAGAGTGCAATGGTTGGTCAAGCTGTGCAGGGAGGTTAGCCAGCAACAGGAGAAAATTCATACATAAAAAACTCATTTTGATGAGTGGTAAACAGCTCCCATTAAAACAGAAACCAAACACACAGACCGCTGAGTCTGAGACCTGGGTCATGATGAAGGAGCCAGAAAACCACGTCCAGACAGAGACCTGCTCCAACTACATCAGAATGATGATTTAGTATTTTAGGATTAGTTTGATTTTAATCTGTGAACAAGAATTTGTGTCTTTGAACTTCCTCTCTTTATTTTCTTTCCACACTGACTCATATTTCGTCCAGTAGATGTTAGTAGACAGCATCACATCACACCATTTTTAGCCTCCTACACCGACTTCCTGTCAGTTTTAGAGTTGAAAGTGGAGGCTGAAAATCAAAGGTGATGGAGCGTGCAGAGTCAGTCGCTTCCTTTAGGTCTCTTTTAAAAACTCACTTTTTGGACTCGCTTTTATGTGATACCATCTTTTGGTCTTTTTATTTCTATCTCACCTTGACTTTACTGTTCCATTTCTCGTTCATTATTTTATCACTTTTATTATTATTTCATTGTTTTATTATTCTATTAACACTCTTTACATCGTCCTTTTAATACCTGCTGGCCTATTCTCTGCTCCCAACCCCTTTACTTTGCCTATTATTTTATTTTTATTTTTATTTTTATTTTATTTTTCCCATTGACTGATGTTTTTAGCTTTTGTCTTGGTCCTCAGGCTCTCATTTTATATTGCATGGTTTGGTAACGCTCTATATTAAGGTCCTGCTTAATAAGTGTTTAATAAGGTCATTGTAATAGTTACTACAAGACAACTTAATCTATAAGCTATATGAAACCTAACCCTAACCCTCTTTGTTTTTTGTCTTCTGTTTTGTCTGCAATGCCCCTACCCCAACCCTCCCCCTAAACCTAACCTGTGGGGCCTAACCCTTACAATGACCTTATTAAACACTTATTAAGCAGTTATATAGTCTTATAAACAAATAATATTGTGAATAAGCATCTTATAACTACTTACAAAGGTCTTATTAATGCTTATTACAGGATCGTAATATAAAGCGATACCCATGGTTCTTGTATTGCCCGGGTTCACAAGGGTCGAAGCTTGTGTTTGTTTTTATGTTCCCGCTGTTAAAGCACTTTCTAAACTTCTGTTTTAAAAATTTCTATAAAAATAAAGTTAATATAATGTATTATTGTTTTTAAACTCGGCTCTAAACCCACTTTTTCATGACCTCCACAAAGTAAAAACTGGATTTAGAGTTCTTTCAGTTAACCCTTATGTGGGCAAACACATTTATATGAAATAATGGTTATTATGGAGTGTGAATTTGAAATTTTCACATTTTTGAAACATAGAACAAACAATTACTTAGCTTCTCTTTCCAAACTAGCTCACAACTTCTTGGGGAAAAAAAAGGAAAAACCTGAAATATATATATATATATATATATATATATATATATATATATATATATATATATATATATATATATATATATATATATATATATATATATATATATATGTACTGAGTGCTGGAAAATCATTTATGCAGTAAGTCTATGAATAATTACCTTACAACTATACTATACTATACTGGACTGTACTGGACTGTACTTAATAAATAATCATCATCATCGGCAAATAATGTCTTTTTAGACTTAATGTGAGCCACATTTACCTGATCAGTCCAGAAAAATGTCTTGTTTCAACTTATTTTAAGACAAAAATGAGTTCTGAATTGCTGTAACAAGTGAAAAAAAAACTGCAAATGGATTAAGAGAAAAGTTGTATTAAGACATCATTATAGTCTCAAGAATGTTTTTCTTGTTCCATCGGCAGATTTTCTTTTACTTGTTAAAGCAATTCAGACCTCATTTTGTCTTTAAACACTTTGAAACAAGACATTTTCTGGACTGGTCAGTTGCTGTCACTCATATTTAGTGTGATATGCTATTCTTGAAATTCCTAGGTTGGGTCAAGCCTAAATCTTTGATCAAAGGAAGAAAGGAGACAGCAATCCACAATCCAAACGAGTACCAACTTAATTCAGGCTAACAGGGTATATATACAGTGTGACAAACAAGATAGCATAATTGTGACCTTAAAGATAGCCTCTGAGACCATCAGCTGTGAGTAGCGTAGAGTTTCTGATGGTGTGGAGTTACATATTGATGAGTCATGTAAAAGATGAACCTTGAGATAAGAGAATCCTGTCTTACATAAAACATGCTGATGTGGCAGGTAGACCTTCAGACTAGGGATCTCCTCCTCACATTAGGTCTGTTGTAAGCGTATCCACGTAATTTCATTACTAGATGATGATGATGAATAAGACAATTCACTTGAAATAAGACAAAACTCTTGATAAGATTTCAGGTTTTTGCAGTAAATTTGACATTTGCTGACATGTTCAGCTGAAAGTCTCCAGTTATCATGGTCACTCTTTACTCCAGAACACCGGCTGCTCTGTGTAGTAAATGGATGTAGTCCAGTCCCAGATGGCCCAGTGGTCTAGGTCTCGCCCCATGAGGTTGATCCCCAGGTGGATGGCCTAGGATGTCACCTGTCTGTTTCTGAAGTGAAGCTTTGAAGCAAATCTGCTGGTGCGGCCATATTGGAAGTGAGGCGGGCTTTGAGTCTCCACACTAACAGCTATAGGGCGCTTGTCAGTCACATGACCTGAGCTGTGCCTCTGATTGGGCAAACTTGTGATCCAAATATCTTCTAAACTACTGAGTTAGAAGAAAACTTCACCACCTGTACAGTGTGTACTGATGGAGAAATTAGTGATTCAGATGGAGAAGTTTTTGTACCAGGCTGTAAATATGTAAATTTCTGCTGTGAAAATGACTTTTTTTGAATTTCGTTCCAAGCTAATTTTTCTATTTCTATTGGCAGATTTTTTTTGAATCAAGACTTTTTTAACTGATAAACTGAATGTGGTTCATATCGAGTATGATAAGACAAATTTTACTTTAAAATAAGACAAAAACACTTGATAAGATTTCAGTTTCTTGCAGTGATTTAAACCCGAGATTGCAGAACGTTGGTACTAAAACCTTAAAGGCATCTGAGGATATTTCTTCACAGCATCATGCATTGTTCTCCTGTTAAGTTCTTTGCATTGCTCCTTTAATAAAACTACAGTCGGATCTGTTGTTTAAAAGTTAGTTTGTCTAATTGGTCTACCTACTCTTTATGAATGGGTTCATTATGTTGTAAGATGTTGCGGCTCGTTCAAAGACTCCAGGTGTTTGTTGACGTTCTCCAGTGAAGTTTGGGACTTTTTCAGAGACAGCTCAAATCACTCAGACCAAAACATTAAATAAAAGTTTTCGCAGTTCATGCTTGGTTAATTTCTGCAGTTTATCTCAATTATACTGTTTATTCTATATTATCCCAAACGAAATAAATACTCATTTCCATAATCACCTCTTTGAAATGAAGCACACTGCAATCAAACATAATGACTTTAAAAAGCCAGGTCTTTCTAATTAGCAGAATGTAACAGCATACCTAAATGAAGACGCATTCATCCCGTCCTCTCAAAGAACACAAACTTTACTCTGTGAAATGAGATTTTCCAGCATGCTCTCTGTGATATTGATCCTGTAGATTTAAAGTGTTTCTTTATTTAAATGATGAAGCCGCATTAATAAATCAGACATGCTAATAGCTGTGAAATGACTCCAACTTCATCCTTATTAACCTTCTGATGAACTCGGAGCAGCATCACGACGGCTGCATGTCTGGTCTGTAAATAGGTCTTATTTATGGGTGTAGTAAATCTGAGCTGGTGTGGTGCAGCGTGCATGGAGGGAGAAGGTTCTGGATAAGAATTACTCTGCAGAGACATAACGCAGCATGACAGATGTTGGAGAGATGGATCTAAATGTTAGGAGTGATGATGAGGAAGTGTTACAGAGGGAGGAGGGAGTGAGCAGCTTTAAGCTCTGATACAATCCACTGCAAAAACTGGAGTTTAATCCAGTGGTCAGGTTTTATTTCTTGAAAAAAATGTGTAATTAGACTCACCGTGAGCCATGTTCCAGCCTGTCAGTCTAGAATAACAATATGGATTTTATGAAACAACAAAAAACATGCTAACCTCTAGAGTTTATTCCAGGAATTTGTGTAAGGAGCTTTAAAGGGTTTTTTTTTTTTTTGGACAAGCAGCACCTTCCTTTCTCCTTCCTTTTACTGTTGCTCAGTTATGAGTTTTGAAATAAATACTGTATGTATGAAAGTTATCCAAAAAAAAAAAACCTTATGCCGGTCTTAAATGCACTCTTTAGTTCACATCTGTTGATTGTTGCTCATTAACACAAGAGTGGTTGGTTTTTGCTCGGTACACACCCCAGGTGTCGTTCAAACGTCCTGCCCCTTCTCCTTAGTTTTTTTTCTTCCTGTGCAGTATTGAAACTTATTTTTGCTGGTTAAAAATATGGAAAATAAAAAAATAAATGTATTAAAAATTATTATAATTACAGTTATTATACTTAAAACTATTATTATTATTATTATTATTATTATTATTATTATTATTATTATTATTATTATTATTATTATTATCATTTTTATTACTATTATCATAATTATTATCACCTTTTTTTTCTTGTTCGGAATGGAAACTAATTTTTGCTGGTTAAAAATAAGGACAAAAAAGATAATTTAAAAATTATTATTAATAAAAAATGTTACTTTAAATATTATTATAATTATTATTATCTTTTGTTTCCTATTCGGTATGGAAACTAATTTTTGCTGGTTAAAAATAAGGAAAAATAAAAAATAAAAAATATTATAAAACAGTATTATTTAAAAATATTATTATAACCTTTTTTTATAATTTTATTTATTCAATTATTAAAATTAAAACTTGGCTTTGTTGAGATTTTTCCCCCTATATACTCACCATAATTAGGATAAAAAAATTGAACTTATGCTTTAATTAAGTCATAATAATGACATAAAAAAACTTGAAATGTGGTCATAAAAAAGTCCCAACCAATCCAAGTTTCATTTTTTTATTATTCGAACTGGCAGAAATGGGCTTCCATTATTTTGGCATCATAAGAGTCAGAAATCCTACTTTCAATGTTGAAATTACACATGCTGATTTCTTTAATTTTAGGGGATTTGTTCATCCTTACATATGAAACTGATCTTATATTCCTCCTGGAAGGTCTGACATGTATATGCTTTCAGTTATAAAAAATAAAAATCGGTATTGGCAGGTCAGGCTTTTTAAAGATCGGTGATTGGTGATCAGCCAGAAAAATGTTATTGGTGCACTCCTAGTTGAAATAAATACCTTTTTTTCTGATTAACCTAAGCACTCTCCTGAAAAAACAGCTTGCATCAGTTTTAATTTGTGATTTGAAAATTGTTCATGTGGATTTCTGTACAGTACCGTAATGCTTAGGATAGTTTGTAAAGCTCATCTGTTCTTCTTTATAAGCTGTTTAACTTTCTAATGCTAGCCCAAGCAGTGGAGGTGTCACAGTATTATAAAGGGCCCTTATTGGCGCCCTGATGAGTTTTAAAGAGTTAACCGAGTACTGAGTGAGTTTTTACCCAAAGTAACAGTCTGAAAGTCATTTTTGCACTTGTCTAGTGCTCAGATAGCAAAAATAAAAACGAATGTCCAAGCTTGTTAGCCTTACTTTGAAGCTGCGCCAACAGCTCGCAGGTTGTTTGTCCGTTATAAACAGATTCAGAACATAAAGTGAAAGACGTAACCTTTAATCCCTCAAACTCTGAGCTGTCCCATTAACACGTTTAACACCAGACACTGAACCTGGATGACGACGGGGCTTTGCGTTTCCTATAACACCTGCAAATCCTGACCCAGTGTCCTTTAACCCCGAGCATCCAACCTGCTGCTCGTGTTGTGACTTGTGAGGGGATTTTGTTCAACAGGAGCATCTGCTCTAATACAGACGAGTGTTAGACCAACAGACTGAGAGTAAACCTCTCAGGATCAAAGTTTGGAGGACGAACGTCGAGCTCTGTCACTTTGTGTCAGGGCGACGCCGACCAGTTCGATTTAATCAGTGACATGCTAACTGTGTTAAGAGTATCCGCTGCATTGGCTTTACTTGATTACATGGTTTGCAAATTCCGAAAGTGCAACGCAGCAGTTTCTCCAACAGCTTCCTATATCTCAGCAAAAGTACATCTGAGACGGAGCTCCGCGTTTATCCTTTTTATAGCCGGGTCGTAACTCCTGTCTTCCCCATCACTACCCTGCATCTGTCACTTACCCGCAGAGACATCAAGGTTGTTCCTCTCCAGTCTCATCGTCTAACACCCCACACTCCCCTGAACGCAGCTCACATCTGTACTCCCACACACACACACACACATGCAAAGACACACCAAAGCGCGGTCCCTGTTGCATCCTAAATAGGCTAATATCTCTGCTGATCTGGGATTTGGAAGTGTTGGAGTTTATTGAAGGAGCTGACACAGATCAAGACGTTTTAGCGGTTCATGGATTACGTCTTACCTCAGCGCGGATCTTTTCGTCAATCACTCCAGATTTTCTCCGTCTGATTCAACTTATGACAGAAGTAGAAAGAAGCACCCTGACTGTTCCTGTACTCCTTTTATTGGTGTTATCTACCTTTTCTTAAGAAATGTTAAGAGTGCACACACACACACAGGGATAACATCGTAATGCATGGGCCAAAAACTGAGATTCCTGAAGCTGGAGATGGAAGAGCGCTTTAGTAATCTCCTATAATCCTTTTTGTTCACCCAGGAGATTGTCCTCCTTTAGAAGTTTGCAGCCAGACAAAGAGGTGGATAGTGTGATGGTATCAACTTTAATAGACTGGGGAGGTTGAGGAAAAGGCTAACCACCTCACTGTGTCAAATGGGCCCAGGTTCAGGGAAGTCAGCTCTTTCTCAATTATTTTCTAAATTAACTCACAAGCTCCGCAGAGATTTAGCGGAGCTATCTGAGGTATAACGGATCAGAAGTGGTCAGGGAGGAGAGTTCAGGGGTGCGATCTTCATGTCAAAGCGCTGACAAACCTTTCAGGCTCCTGCACTTTTCAGAGAATCCCTCAGCGGCCTTCCCTCCGTGTATTGTTGGAGAATTTCATTTCTGAAAGGAGGCGGCTCAGCGGTTGTAGGTTTTGTTGTGTAGCCACGTTAAAGGAGAAGGTGATGCAACACTTCGCCGCTCATCCTTTTCAGTGTTTTACCCGTGTCGAGGTGGGCAGGAGCGTCTTGTTCCTGCGTTTGATGTGGAATGATTGGCAGCAGAAAGTCAGAAAGTAAAACTCAGAGTGTGTACTTATCATTCCTAAACCCTCGGCAGTGAAATACCGCTCAGGGCGATCTGCCTCCACGAGTTAAGGGGTAATAAGAGACTTGAAAGGTCAGATCGTCTGTCTTGGTGTTGTTTTAATGGGAAGTGTGGCCACTCGCCAAGATGTGTGTGTGTGTGTGTGTGAGTGTGAGTGTGTGTCTCAAGGACCCCGGGTTAAGTAATGCTAAGACTCTGGTTAATAACAAAGGACTTCCAATTGAGTTTGCAGACCTCGCACCATTACAGGGAAGTGGCTGCGAGCGCTTTGATTAGTTTAAAAGAAGACGAGCGGCAGATCCATGCTGAGACCTGGCATTTCAAAAGAACAACGTGCAACAAACGCAACGCCTCCTTCCTGCTTCTTGGAGCTCTTAAGTTGCATATGTCGGGTTTTTAGAGTTTCGTAGAGATGGAAAATAGGCGAGGACGTACAACGTACATGATTTTAACCTTCATTGGTTGATCTTTTATCAAAATCTTGCATAAGGTGTTAAATAGAAGAATTAGACTTTATTTTGTAAGATGTTGACTTCTATATAGGGATTATCAGTCTATGACATCATAAAGATGTGCAGAAGCAGTGTTTAGCTCCATTCATTCAGATGAGTTAGCATTTTTAAACACTTAACTCAACCTGTTGGCATCAAAATGTTCGGTTGTTCTATGGTCAGTTGTCAAAAAGGTGTTTCAGAGTTGATAGTGACCATGCTAACTGGTGACTCTCAGCAGAAGGTATCAGTGGTTAACAGCCGAGAGTCACCAGTTAACAGGGTCACACTTTACACCAAAACACCATCAATGTCTGCAAGTGTGTGATTAAATGAGTTGTCTTTATCCAACCTCAGTTAACCCGGTTTTACACAAACAAGAACCATTAACTGTTGATATTCAAAACACAGATTTGACTTTGTTTATTTAATGAAAACGTTGGTTTGAGGCCGAGGTTCTGACCAAACATGGACTCAATAGGCTCTATGTACAGACCGCTTTCGCATTGGCATGCAGTGGCAAGGGCACATCCAGTTACTATAAGAAACAGCAGGAAGTGACAGTGGACGGTGTTACAGGGCTCCCAAGTGTCACACATTGAGCGTGACAGTCACTCTTTTGGGTCTTTTGTCACGCACTCCCGCCACATGTTGTTTTTCTCATGCTGGAAAAAAAAAGAAGAGACTTCAGACTTGACTTGGACTCGTGAACAATCATTGTGATCTCTCTTTTCCTGGCGTATAAACATTAGGGAAATTCGATATCTTCCATTTAAAGTGTGGCTGTTACGGTTGTTGTCTCACAGTAATGTCACTTAACAGTGCAGCCGATGTAGACAAATTGAGTGAAGCTACAAATAATGAACTAGTCTATTAACCCTGAAATACACGACTATTAACTAATTGTATTATTTGCTTTCTACATTGAGTCCATGTTTGGTCATAACCTCAGGATGATACTGTGTTATATGCTATGTAAAAATCAGCAAACTCTACTTCTGACCAAGGAACATGTTCTCCACTAGGGGGCGATACGGGCAAAATATGTCAGGATGTTATATAGCAGGATGACTCTGCAGAGAATAGAATAGAATAGAAAATACTTTATTTATCCCCAAGGGGGAATTCAGGATCCTGTCTGCTCACAGCAGGTGAAGTTCTTTCATTGTGTTAGCTCTGTTAGCCATGTCTGTGAATAGCATGATGCTACTCTGCCTTCTGATATTAGGGTTAGCACGGCTAGCTTGTCCATCTTATTGGAACTAGATCTTACTTTCCCAATAACGATGGATCCTCACCTTGTGGGAAACATCTGGCCTTGCACCAGTTAGCATTGACATGCTTTAGGCTGCTAACAGCTGATTTCACATGTAAACAATGCAGCCATGGTTACATGTAGGATCTCCAGACAAACACAGGAGCAAAAATAGTAAAAATATCAGTGAAGACAAAACCAGTTTGGTGCCCACGACCAACAAATGACAGTTGTAATGATCTACTCCAAATACAAAGCTGACAAAAAAGAGACGAAAAAATCACTAGAAATGGACAAGGAAAAGAGTAGTATCATGCTTTGTCAACGGATGTGAATGAGTTAACCACCAAAAAATAAAAAAAAACTAGCTTGTCCATCTTATTGTAGATAGATCTTACTGTCTTAGCTCACACCTGAGAACCAGCACATCATCCTTGCCTCCTTCTCCTCACCTTGTGGGAAACATCTGGCCTCGCACCAGTTAGCATTGACATGCTACAGGCTGCTAACAGCTGATTTCACATGTAAACAATGCAGCCATGGTTACATGTAGGATCTCCAGACAAACACAGGAGCAAAAACAGTAAAAATATATGAAGATAAAACCAGTTTGGTGACAGTTGTAATGATCTCCTCCAAAGGGCTGAGTTATGAAACTGGAACAACCGCTTTTACTATCTAGAGATGTGTCCTATATAAAAAAAGAGGTATTGGATGAGAAGTGTGTGTCTGTTTTAAAAACATCCTATTATTTGCTTTTACATCCTCAGAATAAAGTTCTGCTCAGCATCAGTGTGTTCCTGCTCTGCTCCACTTAATGGTTGTGCTTTTGCAAACAGAGCTAATACACTCAGACTGACACACTGGTGGAGTCTGTCAGAGACATGAAACAGACTGAGCCAACGCACTTAGTATGAAAGAGCCTGACTGAATAAGTGGCTAAATCTAGTTTCACTTTATCCCACAGCATCCATCGAGAAGCGTCTCTGCGTTGTTTCGTAGAAGGATCTGTGGACGCGTGGTAAACCGTGACATTTCGCTTTGGTAAACTCTTTCTTCACCCAGCGACTGTTTCTGTCCTTTTCATGGAGAAAGCAGAGACACATCAGCCACCAGAAAAAAGCAATCGATAGGTCAGAGCGTATTTATACCGCTGCAGGTGGACTCTATTCAGCGCTCATTCATGGAAGTTATTTTACCTTGCGAGGTTTATATTTTTATTGCTGTAACTGGAGATTACAAAACCACATAAGTGCAACATCTGAATGCAGTCTCAGCAGAACACTTCTCCTTGGGAGGAAACCTCTTCTTGGTAATTGCGTTTTTCTACATGATCCTATTTGAGTATACGTTACAAAAGACGACGGCGGCTGCAGAGACAGTCGAGGGTTTTGTCCTTTAGATCATAATGTGTTTAAAAGGATCTGAAATAATAAATCCTTTCCACTCTTTTATGTGTTATAATGGTTTATTGACTCAGTTAGCTTCAATTTAAAGCAGCTCAGATTCTGGGATATTCCAATAAATCAGAGAAGACTGAAAGAAAGTGAGTCATGCTCTGGTGGTTGCTGAAAAGTTCAAAGAGTGGGTTTCTTTCTGCTCATCTAACGTCTTTAATTTCAATTACCTACGAGAGTGTGTCCCTTCATACTATTTTTAACACCCCGTCCTGTTGATGGACTGCTGATGAGTCCAGGTTCGCTGGAGGTCTGCGGGCCGTCAGCCACAACTCAGTGTGACAGATGATGTGTAACCTCAGATCCCCTGGATCTTAATACTGTTGGCTGCTTTGCTCCTTGACCCACTTTTAATGATTATTCTGCCTGAAGGGAGTGGATTAGTTTCTGTCCGTAGAGCCTCACAGATAGAAGGAGAAAGCTGACCTATTGTACCACGCTGGTGTAGCTGTCTCCTCTGTGAAATTAGCGAATCATAAAGCTGTATTAATTCACTGTAAAATGGGTTTTTGTGAGGTTCAAGCTGTCGAGATTTAAAATGAGAAAGGAGCTCTGAATGAACTTTAGACAGCGTGACCGAAGCTGAGAGGGAGACCTGTGTGTGAGTGGATTAGGTGCTGGGTAATCCTCCTGTGGAAAGATGCTTCGTCTGTGTTGACAAACAGAAAAACAGACGGTGAAGTGGAGCAACTTATCCAGACTTTAGACACACTGTTTGTGCTCAGATTGGAAACAAACTGAAACAATGAAGAGGTCAGCGGTTTACATAACACATCCAGTTTACATAAGTCCGAACAAGGTTAGCATTTCCAGCTGACTGTGGAGGTTAAGTCAATTTACTGCAGAGTTATTTTTAGCCTGTGATTGTTTACAACTGATGTGATTATGTGACGACTGTCCTCAATGACTGAGACACTTGGCGTTAGAGAAACCAGGATGTGTTCTGAGTTTGACACATTTAGCAAACTGCCAAAAGGTACAGAGTTTAAAGGTACACACTAACATTCTGGGTTTTTTGTGTTTGTTTATTTTGTTTTGTTTTGTTTTTCCTTTTTTTCCTAATTTTTTTTCTTTTTTTCTCATTTTTTCATTCTTTTTTTCTTTGTTCTTTTTTTTCTCTTTTTTTCTTTTTTCCCTTTTTTCCCTTTTATTCTTTTTTTATTTTTTTTTCTTCTTTTTTGTTTTTCTTTTTCCCTTTTTCTCCTTTTTTCTCCATTTTTATTCTTTTTAGTCTTATTTTCCTTTTTTCCATTTTCCCCTTTTTTCTTTTTTTCTCTTTTGTCCTTCTCTTCCCTTTTTTTCCTTTTTTTCCACTTTTTTTAAAACTTATTTCTTCTTTTTCTTTTTTTTCCTTTTTCCCTTTCTCCTCCTTTTTTCTTTTTTCTTCTTTTTTCTTTTCTTCTTTTTTTCTTTTTTCTTTTTTCTTTTTTCTTTTTACTTTTTTGTATTTTATGTATTTTTTTCTTTTTTTTTCTTTTTTCTTTTTTCCTCTTTTCCCTTCCTTTTTTTCTTTTTCTTTTTTTTGTTCCCCTTTTTCCCCCTTTTTTCTCTTTTTTTCCTTCCTTTTTCTTTTTTTTTCTTTTTTCCTTTCACATTCTGTTTTGAAACATCCAATTTAGCTGAAGCATTAGCCGCATGCTGGACTGCAGGTTAAGTCATAATTAAGGGGAACCTCCTGGAAAATGCTATCACACAAACTCGAACTGAGCATGTTTACCACTCACAAACAGTGATAAACATGGCAAATGGTAACGGTGTGACTGAGAGAAGATCAAGAAAAACATTTCTTTGGCTGGAGAAATGGAGATTATATTACAGGAATACACATGGTTAGACAGCTGCTATCAGCCAGTCAATCAGGTAAACAAAGAGAAAGAGGAAGTTTGGGGATCCTGATCAGAGTAAATGCGTGTGGTGTTTCTGAGTGCACAGTAGAAATTAGTAATATGAAAGCTGCTGTGTAGCATGTCTTCCTCACCTCCTTCTCCTTGCCTTGTGGGGAAACATCTGGCCTAGCACCAGTTAGCATTGACATGCTACAGGCTGCTAACAGCTGATTTCACATGTAAATAATGCAGCCATGGTTACATGTAGGATCTCCAGACAAACACAGGAGCAAAAAGGTAACGAATCGCGCAATGTCTGCCTTTGAACAGCTGAACAGGCGCTGTAAACCTGCCGTTAGCGGTCCATTTTCCCAGCTAATAGCTTGATCAGACTATAACAAATTATACATCATTTATATCACAGTTTAGTCAAAATTTAAAAGAATTACGGCTCAAAAATACCAGTAAGCAGCTGACACGTCAAGAAGAGAGAAACCTGTCTCTACAACTCTACATTTAGTGATGCTAACACAGTCGACATTTCCTGCAGATCTTGAACATGCCACCACCTGACCTCCATCAGCTCATTTCTGCTCCTTTTCTCATGTTTTAATGAATTTTTTGAACAAATAATGCTGAAAATCATAAACACAAACATGTTTTCTCCTGTTAATTTGAAGAGGAAACAACATTTGAGAAATCAGCACAGAAACTGAAAATTCCTCTTTCAGCTGCTTCAGGTTGTGTTTTCAGCTTTCCAGCTTCTTTCACTGCTCCATTGGTTCCCAGCTGGTCACGGATTTCTTTCACACATATCCTCCCAGTTATATGATGGTTTAATGGTGCTGTCTGGAGCTCCTGTGCATGTGTGTGTGTGTTTATTCTTCCAGCTGTCTCCTTGACAACAGACAGGCAGTGTTGTGACAACACTTGCATAATGTGGTCCATTATGGTACAGCGCTATTATGTCAATATAAACACAACAGAGACATTTATAGGACGGTCTTGAAACACTTGGACTCCGTGAAGTGTTGGCAGAGAAAGACCCGTGTAGAGTACAACCTGTATGGGATGCAGATTGTAAGGTTGCACACACTACAAAAAACAGCATTTCTTTGGTTTAGAGAAATATTTGTGAAATTAGGGATTCACTGATCCAGCTTCTCTGGTCCTGATACCAATACCTGGGCTTTGGGTATCGACCAATACCAATCCTGATTTGATACCAGTGTTAAATAATAACCTTCATGCTCCACATATGGGATTATTGTAGTTACATTTATTTAAACTATAAGTGTTTAAATGTTTAACAGCAGTTTTGTTTAAAAAAAATCCCCCAGAATTTAGATAAAAGACTGTTTCATTGTAAAATTTTATACCTTGTAGACTAAATCATAGTTTCAGTTTGGACCAATCCTTTCTCACCGTTACCCGATCCAGATTTGAGGGGCTGGATTGACGCCGATACCAGATACCAGGATCAGATCAGTGCATACCTATAAATGTCATAAAAGATATAAATAAATGTCCTGATCCTAAATATTTACCTAAGATTTCTAAATATTAAGTCAAGATTTCTAAACCCTGGGATTTTGAGAAAGTCAAGTGGCTGGATCGCTTCCTCCACCTTTTATTTTGGTACTTCCAGTGGGCTGGAGAGTGAAATTGCATATAAGCTAAATATTTAGAAATCTTGCTTAAGATTTAGAAATCTCGACTTAATGTTTAGAAACGTAGCTAAATACTTTGAATCGGGACATTCATACACATATAACATGTAAAATTTAGATAAAACATTCAAAATTTTATACAATCACCGGCCACTTTATTTGACACACCTGCCCAACTGCTCATTAACCCAGATTTCAAATCGGCCAATCACATGACAGCAACTCACTGCATTAGGCATGTAGACATGGTGAAGAGGATCAGCTGCAGTTCAAAGTGAGCATCAGAATGGGAAAGAAAGGTGATTTAAGGGACTTTGAACGTGGCATGGTTGTTGGTCTGAGTATTTCAGAAACTGCTGATCTACTGGGATTTTAACCCACAACCATCTCTTGGGTTTACAGAGAATGGTCCAAAAAGAGAAAATATCCAGTGAGCAGCAGTTCTATGGGACAAAATGCCTTGTTGATGCCAGAGGTCAGAGGAGAATGGACAGACTGGTTGGAGCTGATAGAAAGGCAACAGTAACTCAAATAACCACTGGTTACAACCGAGGTCTGCAGAAGAGCATCTCTGAACACACAACACGTCCAACCTTGAGACAGATGGGCTACAGCAGCAGAAGACCACACCGGGTGACCCTCCTGTCAGCTAAGAACAGGAAACTGAGGCTACAATTCACACAGCAACACCAAAACTGGACAATAGAAGATTGGAAAAACGTTGCCTGGTCTGATGAGTCTGGATTTCTGCTCCACATTCAGATGGTAGGGTCAGAATTTGGCCTCAACAACATGAAAGCATGGATCCATCCTGCCTTGTATCAACGGTTCAGGCTGCTGCTGCTGGTGTAATGGTGTGGGGGATATTTTCTTGGCTCACTTTGGGCCCCTTAGTACCAACTGAGCATGGTTTAAAGTCCACAGGAAAAAAAGGGAAAAAAGAAGAAAAAAAAAAAAAAAGAAGAAAAAAAAGAAAAAAAGAAGAAAAAAAGAGAGGGAAAAAGAGAGCAAAAAAGGAAAAACAAGGGGTTACGAAAGAAAAAAAGAAAGGAAAAAAGAAAAAGAAAAAAGAAAGAAAAAAAGGGGAAAAAAGAGAAATAAGAGAAAGAAGAAAAAAAGAGAAAAAGAAAAAAGAAAGGAAAAATAAGAAAAAAAGAGAAAAAAGAGAAAAAAAGAGAAAAAAGAAAAAAGAAAGAAAAAAAGGAAAAAAATGAAGAAAAAAAGAAAAAAGATAAATAAGAAAAAAAGAGAAAAATAAAAAGAAAGGAAAAAGGGAAAAAGAAAGAAAAAAGGAAAAAATGAAGAAAAAAAAGAAAAAAAATAGGAAAAAAATGGAAAAACAGAAGAAGAAGAAAAAAAAAAAAGAAAAAAAAAATCCACAGCCTACCTGAGTATTGTTGCTGACCATGTCCATCCCTTTATGAGCACAGTGTACCCATCTTCTGATGGCTACTTCCAGCAGGATAACGCTCCATGTCATAAAGCTGGAATCATCTCAGACTGCTTTCTTCAACATGACAATGAGTTCCCTGTACTCAAATGTCCTCCACAGTCCCCAGATCTCAATCCAATAGAGCACCTTTGGGATGTGGTGGAACGGGAGATTCTCATCATGGATGTTCAGACGACAAATCTGCAGCAACTGTGTGATGCTATCATGTCAATATGGACCAAACTCTCTGAGGAATGTTTCCAGGACCTTGTTGAATCTATGTCACCAAGGATTAAAGCAGGTCTGAAGGTGAAAGGGGGTTGGACCCCAAATATATTTCACAATATTTCTCTAAATCTGCAGAAAAAGTGATTTTTTAGAGCAAAATGTGGAGAAATGTTGTTGTTATTTGTAGGGTGGCATTTTTACAATCAGCGTCCCATAAATCAGTGGGTAGAGTTCTGACTTTCTGCTCTGTCAGTGGTTATAATAATGAATTCCCACAGACTTAAAAATCAAAGAATGATCAGATTTTCATGATGTGGGGTTTCCTGTGAAGACAGGGTGAGAACAGCAGCATCACTTCAGGAAATCACATTTTCCCAGGGTTCAGTTCAGCTGGAAACCATCATATCTGATGTCACCTCGTGTCATGATTTCCACTCACAACATGAAGCAACAGCAGCAAAACCATTCACCATCATGACCATCCCATTACCCTCCACCCCCTCGCTGCTCCCGCTCCTCGTGGTCAACCGCTGTGCATCATCACAGGGTTCACAAGTTCATGCCGACAGAAGTTCAATGCTGGCCAGAGGGTCTCTGCTCTGGGGAAAAGCAAGATTTACAACAAACACTGGTGTAACTGGGGGAACATATTAAATCAGGCTCCAGGTGCTGATGTGCTTTCAGGAGGTAAAATGGCGAATTAACCCCCCGGCACAGAATCACACAAAAACTAATATGAAGAAACAGACACCGTAAGACTTCACACGGCGCAGAGACACACAAACACAGAGCGATGTGTGCAGGACACGCAGCAATTACACTCAGTAAATCACCTCCCACCAACAACAGGAAGCTAACACTCTCTGCGTTTGTTACCGAGCTGGAGTTTACCTGAGCGCTGTGTCTCTGCAGCAGGCCGAGCGCTCGTATATCACTGAGTTAGCATTGTGAAAGTTCACGGCTGTGTTTGCTGTGTTATTGTAGTAATAAACCTGATTGAGTGGCTGCCGCAGAAAGTTGCTTTCTGTCCCCATCCAAGGTTGCATAGTCATTTTAAATGTAATGAGGAGTGAGGAAAGGCTAACCTTGACAGTGGGGGAAGAGGAGAAACAAAGGATGAAAGAAGCTCTTTATGGTGTTAGTCTTTAGAGGAAGGTGTGATGCAGCGTTTTATGAGGAGTCCATCACTAAAAGAAGATTAGGAGAGATGAGATTTATACACAGAGTCACGCTGACAGCAGTTAGAGATTTATGTCCAATCTGTGCGCAGAGATTCTTCGTTGATCAAACCCAGACTCATTTTTTCAAGGTCGTACGAGTATTCTTAAACTTTCCCCAACATTTAGTCATTTCTTAACGGCCTCTGCTGTCAAGCTCTGCTGGTCCAAGTCAGTAGTTTATCTGTGTGTTTTTACTAGGAAGGGACAAGTCCTGGTACTGGTATCAGGCCGATACTAGCCTTATTTCAAGGTATTGGTACCGTAAAGGCTGCTGATACCAGCGACCAACACTTAAGACAAAAAAGTTAAAAAAAAAAAAAGTAAAAAAAAAAAAAAAAAAAGATATGTTAAGTTAGTCCTCCCCGCCAGTAGTTGGCACTACAGCTATTAAATAAATAAATAAATAACAAAGTAATTTATTTTGGTTACAAATCCCAGTACAGAATTTAAATTATGTGTGATCACGTTACAAAAAAAATAAATGAAAAAAAAAAATATATATATATACAATTAAAAAAAAATTAAAAAGAAATGTATAGACATGCTTGCACTATGCTTTTTTTCATTTTCTTTTTTTTTTTCTTTTAACAAACTCTGGAATGGAAAAAAGGGGAAGGCTGAAGCCAAGGCTACTTTGTTTTTGCTGTGGTTTGAGACAATGACAAATGTGCATCAGGTCCTCTTCAGACAACATGAACCACCAAAGGTCAACTCTTAAACTGTTTAAATTGTACACTAAGTTAAAAATAAAATAAAATAAAAAACTGACACTTGTACATTTTATTTTTCACTTTTGTTAATTTGTCCAAAACAAATCATAAACTCAGATTTTTCTGTGGTCTTTTTTTTTTTTATTTGACTTAACGGCAGAGTGACTGTGGTGTCTCGGTTCAAAATGATCTGTCTCTGTCTTCATTGAAATTTTATGCATCAAAAGTACTAGTGGTATCAATACTCGGTATCAGTGAGGACTCATACTGGTATCAATCTGAAAAAAGTGGTATCAAACATCCCTAGTTCCAACGTAAACAAGCGGTGTCCCACAAGGCTCCATACTGGGTCCTTTTTCATTTGTAATGTAAGGCTTGCTAACAGGGAGTTGTTCCAGTGTTAAACAGAATGTCAAATATATGCAGATGACAGCATGGTTTATATTACTGTCCCCCTCAGTAGCGGTGTGTATCACGTTTTGATCTTTTGAACAAGTACTTTCAGCAACTCATGCTCTCTGACCTTGGTGTTACGCTGCATCCTAGGCAAATGGTAACTTGTGTTTTTCACACCTGTAACTCGTTAAAGCGCTCTGGAACAGCAGTCGACTTTCTTCACCTGCTAATGTTAACGCATCATTGGCAGCTGCTCTGGTGTTAGCTAGTTTTCAGAGCATTAATCAACACAAAATATGTTTGTTATGACAATTACCGTAAATATAAAGTATGTGCTTCCGTTACCTTATTCGCTGTTCCTCAAATGAGCAAGTTGCAGCTCTTTTGTTGATTGAAATGATTAAGAATTAAGCTTATAATGTCGGCCATGTTGGTTTGTTGAAGTTTGCCTTGAACGCTTTCAGGTCCTGACTCAGAGATTTCAACTGGGGAATTTCTGAGTTAGCTTCAGCGTTAGCTTCACAAGAAGATGGTTTTAAGCTTTGAATTTTGTTTTAAACACAAATGTTGATGTTAAATGTTAAATGTTGGAGTCAGGACCAATTCTGGGCAAAGCTTTGAATTGTGAAGCTTATCTGTATTGGAGAGACAGCAGGAAAAACCTACAGGAACTCAAAGATTGTTTAATATCACACACTGCAATTTCTTGACGCTCTCTGCACAGACTTCCCAGGTCAATCGGGGGTCCAAGGAGTGTTTCTAGATTTAACAATTTATCATTTCAAACAAAGAAGCACAGGTTAACTCAATTATGATGTCTTTTTTTTAATATGGCAACAGCGGAGAAGGCTTCTGAAGAGCTAAAAGGAAGAAAGTGCTCAAAGGAAGCATCAAACAAAATCTAAAATCAGAGTTTTCAAAGTCATCATCCTAAAATAGAGATTTCCTGAAGCTGCTAATGGGTTTCTAAACACTACTAGTTCACTGTTTTCAGGAAGATTTTGGGAATGACCCTTTAAGAAGAATTCCTCAATACTATTTTAATGTTTTCTTTTTCCTGGTCTGCTGCAGGAATCATCAGGACTGCCTTAGCCAACATGGACCGGGAAGCCAGGGAACATTACACGGTTGTTATCCAAGCCAAAGACATGGCAGGCCAGGTCGGAGGCCTCTCTGGCTCCACCACCATCAACATCACTCTGACAGACATCAACGACAACCCGCCCAAGTTTCCCCAAAGTAAGTTCACAGCTCCATTCTGCTCTCTGGAAAACTCCTCACCCTGATTAACGTCTGCCTCCTGGCGTCTCTGCTGGTCCACTAACCAGCTAATGTTTGTGTTAGCGTTATAAATATATTACCACCACTAACCTGAATGCATTAGCTCCTTCTGGGTCAAACGGCGAAGCTGTGGCTGGAAATCCAATCAGCTGATCTCGCTTGTCCTTGGCCTTGAGCTGAAGACCTCGACTGAAGATGCCCGCGGCATAAAATTACCTGAAACAGCGTTATTACAAGGATCGGTGCTTAGTTTACCTGGAGATGGTGAACAGCGAGAGATTTTTATAATCTGAGCAAGTATAGAGCAGATCATTGATTTTTTTTCCTGGATTTTTTGTCTCAAATGTTCAAAAAATGAGCCAATAAGTCAAAAGTGTTTGTTTTGATCTCTGAGTTTTAACATTTTAAGGATGTATTTTAATAATGTCAGAGTAAAGAGTCTTATCAGGCACATTCCCTGCCAGCGAGTCTGTCTTTTTGAGCCACAGGGAGAAACTATTTCAGACCATCAACATTTTTCAATAATCATCAGCCTCAGCACAGCGCTATCAAACCTCGGTTTAACATTTAATGTCAGCTGAAGCTCTGCAGAGTGTCTTTAATGACATCCCCTCAGGAACAAATGGTGACAGCATCAAACTGCTGAGCTCGGCTCTTTTTACCCACAATGCTGTGGGGGGAGGGTTGATCAGCCTCTATTAAAAACTGCTTTTTGCTGGTTTTTGTGAGCTTACATCACTTTCACCCACAGAAAATTACCAGCTGTACGTCCCCGAGTCGGCTCAAGTAGGGAAGCCGGTCGGGAAGATCAAAGCTAACGATGAGGACCTGGGCGTCAACGCAGACATCAAGTACAGCATCATTAACTCAGAGGGCGCCAACATGTTCTCCATATCCACCGACAGGGACACGAGGGAGGGGATCATCACCCTCAAGAAGGTGAGGAGGCAGCGTCTTCATGTGAGCTCCATGAGCAAGGGTCTTCAAAAAAAATACTGAAATAAAGAATTTTTATTTTTCTTACAGAGGGTATTAATGATTTAAGACACAGACACTAAATAAAATCACGCATTAACATTTTTTTTTAACTAAATATGCAATCCCCTGGTGGATTAACTAAATCAACAAAAAGACTAATCTGGAACTAAACACAGATTTTTATTCTGTGTGGATGGATTAATTTATCTGACAACGTGCCAGCTTAATCAACATTTTTGAAATGTGGCAGGCATTAGCAAAAAAAAGATAAGTTCAGTGATAAGATCAATATTTCTTATGAAATTCAAGTATTATTTCATATTTTTAATTTTTGCAATGAATGAAATTTAAATGAATTTTGATTTTTTTTTAATTGTTAAAATTTCAAAATTGCTTGCAATTTTTTCAAACATTTTTCAAACTACATTCTTTAAAAAAAAAAAATGTCAGAAATTTTTTATCATTATTTTTTACATTTCCAAATTTTTTGAAGTTTAAAATATTTTTAAAAATTATTTATTACAGTTTAATTTTTGTAAACTCTTCAACTTTTCATTTATTCCTTTAAATTTTAGAATTTTGTAAATACAATTTCTTTTTGAATTTTTTGCAAATGTTTTCAATTTCAATTTATTTTTATTTTTTTTAATTGTTTAAATTCCGAAATTGCTTGCAATTTTTGCAACTATTTTGAAATTTCATTCTTTAAAAATAAAAAAAATCTCAGAATTGTTCAATTTTTTTTTTAATTTTAATTTAACAATTTTTATTCTTTTAAACTTTTTATATATGATATTTTTTGTTTAATTTTTGTAAACTGCAAACAAATATAATTTTAATTTTTGCAATTTTTTTAATCACTTTTCTTTTTGAATTTTTTTTTTTTTTGCTAATTTATTCAATATAAAAAAAGGTAACATTTTACTTGTACATTTTATCTTTCAGAAAAAAACAATAATTTTGTTAAGATAAATTTGTATAGAATTTATACTCTTTTTTTAGTCTTTATTGTGAAGATTTTTTGGGCATCTGAATGACTTAAATCCTCTTGAGCCTAGGCCAAATGGCTCCCATGAAAGTAAAGGTCGCAGACCCCTGTCCATGAGAATACAAAAACAATATAATGTACTTTACCAATCCTCAAAGGTAAATGCAGAGTCACAGAAGCAAAGCAATAAATATATAATTCAAAGAAAATTCAATAAGATCAATGCCATCTTTTCGTAGCTTACATCGTAGCACCAGCATGCCGTCCTTGCCTCCTTCTCCTCAGCTTGCGGGGAACATTGGGCCTAGCACCATTTAGCATCAGCATACTACAGTCTACTACAAGCTGCCACTAAAGTGGGGATTAGCAACAACAATCTAACAACAATCAATAAGTGAAAAAGGCGTTGGGTTTAGGCTTCCTGTAGAGACTCTTGAATTTTCTGATCCATAGCATTTAAGCTTTAATCTTTGCATTGTTGGTGCACTAATCTCATTCTGCTTTGTTTATTCTTCCTCCAGCCTCTGAACTACGAGAGGAAGAAGACCTACACTCTCCACATCGAGGGAGTGAACACACATGTGGATCCCCGTTTCTCCTACCTGGGCTCTTTCAAAGACACCGCCACCCTTAAAATCACGGTCGGGGACGTGGACGAAGCTCCTGTCTTCTCTGTCGACCATTATATTCTGGATGTATATGAGAACGCACCGAGTGGCACGGAGGTGGGCGCCGTGTTGGCTCGAGACCCTGACAGCAGGAACAGTCCGGTCAGGTAAGACACGCTAACACGTCTCCATGAGTGTTCACAGATATTTAAAGAGACAGGATCTCGTCTGTGAGTCGAGCATCAGAGGAAAGGATCAAAGATCTCCATGATTTGTTTTGGTGTGTTAAACAGGCCCGCTGCATGAGTAAAGGCTAAGAGAGGAGGTTGCTAATATTATGAGGCTTATTTCGAGGCTTAGTGCTCCTTCAGATCTGACCGACAGCCAATGCAACTCTGCCACTTTGTCAACTAATTGATTGCCAAAATCTTGAGGCGTGGAAATGATTTTTATTCAAAAACATCCCGCTCTTTGCCAGACAGACTTCTAAACATTTCTAAATAAAAGCCTCTGCACCACATCTGCTTGGATTAGTTTAATTGGTGGAGCATACGTTTGCTCTGCAAGAATTTAGATAATGAGAAAGTCAATATTTCCACATGCTGGTCACAGCGTTTGGAGAAGTGACTGAATATTTTTCCTTTGATCAAAGTTTGTGTTTTGGCTTTTACAAGTTTCACCAGAAAACTCGTTCAGAGGTGTTTTGGATTTTTCCCACCGAGGGTGAAGTCAAGCTATTTCTGCCTCCAAGACATGTTTGTCAAATCTGTCTAATTAAAACCCCAATTTGCAAGTTATTGCTCTTCCCAGACAGATGTTTGTTGCTGTGAGGCTGCACGTGTAGCAGTGAGAGTTTTGGGTGTTTTTGAAGACGTGTGTGGTCGTACAGAGTAATATGGGATGGATTAAAGAGTGTGGAGTCTCAAGTTCAGACCTGATACGATGCACCCTCCACAGAAAAATCCAAACTGTTCAGTTTTCCTCACTCGGTTTGGGGTGCTTGTGCTTTGTTCGGTTCGTGTTTTTCTTTTTTCTTCATTTCACTCAGTTTAAAGTGAGTATGTGGCTCTGATCATACGCATATGCAATTTGAGGTGAAGGAGTACAGCAGGACACTTTGTGGGGAAGTGTGTGCGACGCGGGGAGATGACAGTAAATAAATACATACAATAAATAATATGGTAATGGCAGAATGGATTAAAAATAACCTTTATTGTTAGCCTGCTAAATATCCTTCTCCTGATGGCTCAACGACATCATATTTTTCTTAACGCTTAAAAAAATCAAATATACATTGAGAGGATGCACTATGAAGTTTTTATTTAATGTTATTATTTTCTCCAAATTTTTATCAGATTTTTTTGGGGGGATGTGTATCTTTAAGTACTTACATATGCATGCATGTTAAAAAAAGAAAAGGTAATTTATAGTTCTATAAATGGATATGTTATATTGTATAATCTTTTCATAAAAAATTTTTGAAAAAAATATATATATATATATCTTTTAATAGTGTATTTTTAGAGTATTTGGTAATCTAGGGTGTTAAAAACCACAATAATGTCCACCAAACTGAAAACTGTGACCACAAAACCGCGGTTATCGTCCCTGCTCTTACAGTTTATATTACAAAAATGCAAATTACAGTTGAAAACAGCAACCAACTCCAATTAGAGCCACACATAGTAACATTGGTATATTGTCAGTCATAATTAAATAAATGATCTACAAACTTTTGTAAACCCTGGCTCCGTCCCTGCCTTAGATTGATGCTTATTTCGTCTTCCAAAGCTGTGAAGCAACCTGCGGCGGTACAACAGCTTAGCACATTTGTATGCGCTCTAAACACATGCTCGTGTTCTGTGGAAAGAAGATTGATATCACCCTCAGGCTGTGGACTAATCCCAGGTTTTCACTCTGCACAGGTGCCTCGTTTCAAAGCATTACACTCAAGCAACTCTGCACTGCATGTTTTAATTTCAATCCCCTCTGTAGCCTTGGTGTAAATGATGAAGGACCTGTAAACATGAAACTCCCCATGAGGTCTAACTTTGCTGATATGTCAATAAGAAGCAATCTTCTGCTGCTGTTACCATACCGAGCCACAGTTTAAAGCTTCGCAGCCGAGGGGGTTTCAGACGGCGTTAAGCCGTGACTTATGGCCACGCCACTGTCCTCCCCGTGTTCGGATGGTCAGCCCTCAGGTCCTTCATGAATTATGGACATCACCCAGAAACACACAAGGACACATCAGACTTTATGACACATTAGTTGTGAGCGTGAAGGAAATCTCCATATGAAAGACTTCCTGCTCCCTCCTCGTGGGATACCTGCTTCCTGTCCGTTCCTGCCACACACCACTCCCCACGTTCAGCTCATGAAGAAGACGCAGCAGGGAGCTCTTCAGTGACATCCGTTTGAACCCAGAACGGAGCCGAACAACTGCACCACTGCTCCCTGGGTCTGCATCAGAAATCAGAAAGCATCAGGGATCAGTATTTGGCTCTCTTTGATCGTCACAGTTGGCGTGCGTGCCGTGGAATAAACATGTCATTGAAGTGACATCTCGAATGTTGGGTTTGAAATTGATATCTAAATAGAGAAACAAAGTCTGGATGGCTCCTTACCTCTGGTTGCTCTTATGCATTATCATAATCATCAAGAGCAGTTGTGAAACTTCTTGGCCTGATTACTATGAAGGCCTTCAGGGATTCAGATGCGTCTTCAACCGGAGCATAAAATTAGGATTGAAGTACAAAACAATGTGATATATCAACCAATCTGATTAAAATGCTCAAATGGGTTATTTCAGTTCAAGTTTACCTTTGTGCACAAAGATTCAGTCCTTTAACCACAGACTGCTTTTCTGGGGCTGTGCAGAGTCGCCGTGTTTAGGAAAGTTGAATCAGGATCTGTATCCGGACGGATAACCAGAAGTGGGTGTGGCTTAAGTCAGATTTTCAATGGCCTGCAGGGGGCGTGTTTGGTTGTATCTCATTTCATAGAAGTGTATCAGAATCAGAATCACCTTTATCCAACAGGTTTTCTGAAGAATACAAGGAACTTGACTCCGGTTAATCACCAACCAACCAAACCAAAATAGAAAAAAAAAAAAGCTTAAGTGGTAAAAAAAAAAAAAAAAAAAATAGATTGATAAATATAATAATAATAATAAGAAGAATAAGAATAAGAATAAGAATAATAACAATAATGATATAGAAATAAAAAAAACGGATAAAAAGTTAAACTATAATAATAATAATAATAATAATGATAATAATAATAATAATAATAACAATAAACATAATAATAATAATAATAATAATAATAATAATAATAATAATAATAATAATAATTTTTAAAAATTGATAATATAAATTTATAGAAATTAAAATATAATAATAATAATAATAATAATAATAATAATAATAATAATAATAATAATAATAATAATAATAATAATAAATCATAAATAAATAAATAAAAAATAGCTTTGTACAGGAAAGATTTAAAAAAATTAAATGACACTCGCTCTGACTTGAATTGTTTCATCTCGAAAAGGATTTATGGTCTCAAATGTCAGTCCCAGCTCTCAAACACATCAGGGTGGTCAGGATGGGGTTAGGGGTTAACCCCCTGTGTGTAATTTACAGACCCATTCAGAGAAAAATTAAAATTATTCAGCTCAAGTTTTGGTTTGGGATTAAGCAGTCACAACTGTATATTAAAGTGTGTCTGCTCTGGATTCACGAAATGGTCTCTTTTGTCTATAAAACCCAAGATGGTGACGGTTAATTTTCCAAATTCCTAAATTCAAGAGGATGCTACTTCACGGTGTCTGCATGGACTTCTTACAGTGACAACAAAAAGGCTCATATTTATGATCAACGACATCATTATCAGCTAAAAGTTAGCACATGGGGGTTACAGAGGCCGAGCCAACAATTGCAGCCACTGAGGCACCACACCTTAATAACAAATGACACACTGCAACTGGCTTTTGCTCACCAATCACCGCTAAGGTACAAGGGAGGGCTGGAAAGTTTGTAGCTTGATGAAGAAGGAGTCATGAAATGAAACTTGGCATGCATTAAAACATTAAAACATCTACTAACAAATACCTGCAGAATAAGGGGTCAACCCTCAAGGACAATCACACCAACATGGTTGCTACATTAGAGGATGATGGTCAAGCTTTATCAACTGAGAAAAGGTAGGCAGGTGAATTCAAGAGGGGTAAATGGACTTGTAGATTACCCAAGGTCTGGACATCCTGCCACAGCAACAACCCAAGAAAACATCAACTGTGCTGAAATATAAACCGTAAGTGTTAGAAAATGTTGAATTTGATGCAAGTTTCATCACTATAGCACAGCTCCTTCCTAGTCAGCCCTCCCTCGTACTCCGTGTCTCCTGTGCCCCAGCCTGGAGCAGAAGCCAGCACACCTCAAGGGTTGATGTGGTCATAAAAAACGCCTTCCTAATCATGACCAGTTGCCTGAAGCCCACCTGATGTTCTACCCACCAGCCTTTGCAGCATATTGGAGGACTCGTCTGTGAAGGTGTGGCTGGTGGCAGTTTGTAAGGATGAGTGGGAGTCTGCAAGGTGGACTCGTTCTCACTGGTACACCTGGGGTCCATGAAGGAGAAAATGCCCCCCCCGGACAATGGACGCTCCTCAACCACCTTTGCACCGGGGGTTGGCTGCTTTGGGTCATCAAGGACAGTGGGGCCTGTTGGGCACTGCACTGTATGAGTGTGGGGAGCTTACGCAGACCACCAACCACATCATTAACACATGTCATCCGACAAGCCACGTTCAGCAGAGGGCTTTCTCAAAGTGGAAGCCAACACAAGCCCCTGGGGTAGACCCAAGGCACAATGGAGAGATTATATCTCTTGACTGACCTGGGAATGCCTCGGTATCCTCTCAGAGGAGCTGGTGGAAGTGGCCGGGGACAGGGGCCACTGGTTGTCGCTGATGGCATTGCTGACCCCGTGACCCGGATCTGGATTAGAAGTGGAATATGGCATGACGACATGACATAAAGCTGCAAAAGTGTCCAAAGCACCATGAGTCTTCAGCTTTCTTTTGCCTTTAGTTGATTATAATTATCAATTTTTCAGTGTCTACCTCCTCTCTGAGCTAAAACACCATCGACCTTGAGTTTTGTTGCTGTTCTCCGTCTCCCAGACTTGTTGGATGTGTTTCAGTCACTCTGTTTCCGCCCAGGTGGCCCTCTTTGGTCTTTAATTGAGGAAACTTAATATTTACTGAAGAGAGGATGTAACATCTTGTATTTTTGGCTTGTTATCTGCTGGAAAACGAAGATGAATCCCCAACTACAACAAAAAGCACATGACTCATCAGCGGTGTCAGTAATTAAAAGAACTGAAGTGTCTTTTGGTGGATTCTTCTTCAACAAAGTAAACGTCTAACACCTTAATTCCTTCACTAAAAGCCCCACAGCTCATTACTAGTAAACATTTCATTAATTGTGACAATGTTTCTGCTGGGGTTGCTGGGTAAACGTGAAAACAATCAAACACTGCATAATTTGTAATCCACATCCTCGCGTTAAGATCACAGATTTGCTCTGTGGGGGAATAAATGCTGGATTTAAAGGTCGTTACAGGAGGAATTAGGGAATATGTAGTCTGCTGTCTCTGCTTTGTATTCCTCTCACGCCTCAGCTTCCAGGTTGATAACGGCGCCGCTTGAAAGCCATTACAACAGTGTAAACACGGCGTGTGTAACAAGGCCTTTTGTCATTGTTTAATATTGGATGTAGCTGCTCTTGACCCAGAAAAACGTACATTCAGACGTAAAGTTAGCATGCATCAGGAGGTGTTATTGTGAGGATCACGGAGCAGGAGAAACAGCCTCTGAGCCTCCCTTTGTTAAACGTCTGGATTCGGGTCTTATCATTATTTAACGCCTTTGTTTCCTGGCTCGCTCCTCTCCTGTTGTTCAGGATGACAAAAACAAAAGTAAATATGTTTGTTTTTTAACCCTCGGATGAATTGTTGAGCTAACAGACGAGCTGAACGGCGTCCAGAGCTGGCTCCGAGTTCTGGAGACATATTTGATTAAAAGAGGCTCTCACAGGTTTTACACAAAGGTCAGTTTACACATAATGAGCAATTAGACTAAAGGGAGCCATCTTTGGAGGAAATGACCCTGATGATATCGTCGTTATTGCAGCTCATGGTTGGAGAGCTGAGCCTTTTCACCCACAGAAACATCGAGACTTAACGTCAACTTGCCAAACTTGTTTCAACCTCTCCATCTCGAGTTTCTTTTTAATTTTGAAGCTCATTTTGATGGAAAAGTTTCTAAGTTACTGGCGTCAGACTGTGATGCTTTGTTTTTATTTCTCCCCTTTTCAGCTCCACCTTTGCTCTTCCTCCTGTCTATATTCTCGTGTTTGTACCATGGACTGTGTATTGCTAAAAGTTTTTATTTGCTCTCATGATTCTCTGACAAGCACTGCTGCAAGTGCACATGCTCATGTCCAGGAAGTGACTGCTGGTGTTGAATAACTTTTACACAACTCTTGTTGCAAATCAGACCATCAACAGCACATCTGAGATTTACTGTACGGTGGCTTTGATGCCACTTTGAAGGAGAGACAGAGGGATGATTTGCTTTTCTCTCAATTTGATATTTTGTACAATTTTTGGGGTGCTGATTTGATTTGAATTTTGATTCCTTGATATTTCAGATTTTTGAGGTTTTAAGCTCACTTTGTCAGCACCAGACCAAGTTAAAAAGTTGAATAATAATGTCTATAGACTTTATCAGGAGCTATATTTTCCTAAAAAGTAAACATCACATGTGAGTCAGTTATTAAGATTTATCTAGACCAGGGATGTCAAACTCGTGCCATGGAGGGCCAAGAGACTGCAGGTTTTCTTTCCAACCAGAAACTCCACCAGCTGATTCCACTGATTGCTTCACCTTTTAGCAGAGAGCAGGGACTAATCAGTGAAATCAGCTGGTGAAGTTTTTAGTTGGAAAGAAAACCTGCAGCCTCTTGGCCCTCAATGGCACAAGTTTTACATCCCTGATCTAGGGGATCTGGCATCTCTTTTTTTTTTTTTCAACACAGCTTTAAAAAAACGAAAATGAAGGCTTTTAATTTAAATACAAAAACCAAAAAAATCCTGATTTAAAATTTTGAACAAAAAATTTAAAAAAATGTATTTATTTATTAATTTATTTATCTATTTATTTGCAAATGTATTCATTTATTTAGCATTTTATTTCTATATTTTTTATGCTTATTTATCTATTTAGTTATTTATTCCACTTATTTATTTCATATATTTATTTGTTTATTTATTTATTTATCTGCATATTTATTAAGTTATTTTGCTCCTTTATTTATCTCTTTATTTATCTTTTTTAATTTCACTTTTTTATTTTGCATAATTATTTCACTTATTAATTAATTTGTTTATTTGTTTATTTATCTTTGAATTTATTTTGCGTTTTTATTTTGCCTATTTATTTCACTTATTTATTTGTTTATTTATTTCATTTATGTATTTTTTTGTTTCACTTATTTTTTTGTTGATGTATTTGTTTATCTATTTGATTGTTTATATATTTATTTTTTCACGCGTATTAATTTGTTTATTTAGTTATTCATTTTGCTTATTTGTTTATTTATGTTGCCTTTTTATTTTGCTGTTTATTTTTTCAAGGGGACAGTGCATATTTACGAACATTTAAGCACACACAGCATCCATGATATAATGCCAGCGTAAGCCATAGGGCTAATATTCCTCTGTAGGCCAGGTAGAAAAGGTCAAACATGCAAAACATGATGTAACTTTTTCAACATGTAAACAAAAGTGTTGCTGACTTTATCATTAATAACCTGTCCTACCCGATCTTTTCTATCTCCACCTCCAGGTATTTCCTGGACAGCAAAGAGGAAGGAGTTCGCTACTTCAGAATCGACGAGAGCAGCGGTCTGATCCGGACGACGCAGCCTCTGGACAGAGAGGAGCTGTCGTGGCACAACATCACTGTGATGGCCTCGGAGGTTGGTAGGTACTCCGGTTGCTCCTCATCAAGCGCCTGTTTGCTCCTGCTGCTTTATGTTTGCTCTCATATGAGTACTCAGAGCGAGCAGGTGGAGGTGTTCCTCCTCTTCACTGCATGTTGACACTGTTCTCTCTTCTAAATACGGACACACTTTTATTTAAATTTCAGAAAGTTGAAGTCTTTGAACTTCTACTTCAGCCAAAGTTGTGAATTTAAATGCAGTGGGTTTAATCAGCGTCTGAAGCCTTTTCCTGCATTATCTCCTATTCCTCAGTGGGTCTGACACTGAATAGTTCTTGTAGTAAGCAGATTTAGAGGTGCACACACAAACACTGGAGGTTTCATTCCCTTCACCTTCTGACATATAAATATTTTAATAAGCAGGGTAGGTTTCTCCCGCCTCGACACCTTCAGGGAGTGTAGTAAACACATGAAATACTTTTCTGCATTCGCCTGAAAGAGCCACTTAAAAGAGATTGCTCTGTCTCTCCACACTTATCCTGTTTAGCCTCGAGCTAATGGGAGACATTATAAATCGTTATCACAAACACATTCAAATCATCGGTGAGCTCCGTGCCACAAAAGCAGTGATTTAAAGAGCAGCGAGTTTAGAAAATAAGAGTCGCTGCTATAACCTAAAAGGTTTTTTTCCATAACAAGACGCCCCGAGGGGATCGTAGAGTCAGGGAGCGCTCCAGGTTCAAATTCACAGTGTGTAAAATTGGAGTCGAAATCAATATCAACAAAAAGATGGCTCCATAAAACGGGAATGATGAACCAAATCTGCAGCGGCCTGCAGGTGCAGATTTCACTCCGACGTTCACTTTCAGTGTCTTGATCAAAGGAACTCCAGCAGCACAATGTTCAGCCTGTTAATGGACACACAGCCACAGCAGCAGAGCCACAACTTGTTGCTCTTAAAGAGGCGTGTTTGTAAAGAAGTGAAACAGCTTTAAGGGTTCACTCAAACTGCAGCGAGCAGCTGAGGCCTGCAGCTGCAGAGCTTAGCGTTCAGTGGTACTGTTTCTCTGTTTGATCATCTGCTGTGCTGCTTCATAACAGGATCACATCCAACTGAGCTCCTACTATCCCTCCCTGACCACGCTAAGCTGACTTATTTTCTTAACTCGTGCTGCTTTTTCATGTTTTCCTCTCACAGATTTATGCTTATTTCCCCTGACCAAGAAACTTCAAGACAGTGATGAATGCTTCACTTCTTCTGGTAACAGCAAAGAGATGAATTTAGCCTTAAGCTTATATTCCTCACACTGCAAAAAAAGTGAAATCTTATCAAGTGTTTATGTCTTATTTAAAGTAAAATGTGTCTTGTTACGCTTAACATGAGCCACTTTCACCTGACTAGTAAAGGAAAATGTCTTGTTTCAAGTTATTAACACTCTATGGTACACATTGTGTGATGCCTGTTAACAGAAAATGTTTGTGTTTTTTTGTCCTAAAATAGAAAATAAATAATAAAATACATAAATGAAAAATAAGAATAATAAAAATATTTTTTTTTTTTCATTGTATATATATATTTTTTTCATTATATATATAAATGTATATTATATATAAATGTATTATATATATATATATATATATATATATATATATATATATATATATATATATATATATATATATATATATATATATATATATATATATATATATATATATATATATATATATATATATATATATATATATATATATTATTTTATTTATTTATTTATTTTTTCAAAAACACATGGATAATACTTGATGGCCTCAACAACTCAAAATGCATGCTAATAAAAGTGTAAAAACTTAAAAAAATAAAAAATAAAGTCTTAGCTTAACTTCAAATAACATCAAATATGTCTTGGTGAAAAATGGACAGGTCAGAAAAAAATATAATGACTAGTTTGTTTGGGTTTTTTTTTTTTTTTTTTTTTTTTGAAGAGTATGTAAACCCTCATGGTACAGTGTTTCCTCATGTCAATATATGCATTGCTACATTTTTGCTTAAATCAATTAGCAAATAAAGGAAATTAAATCATTTGAGATTAAGCTTTACTTGTTATTTAATATGAACATATTTTTTCTTGTCTGAGAGAAGCCCGATAAAACAGTTATTGGACAGTTTTGAGGAGAGAATTGGCCAAATTGGTCCTTAGGAGAAAGTCTGCAAAAAAGGGATTCTGCTAGACCTCCAGAGAGTCACATGACAAATTCAGACACTGCTATTGGTTCCTTAAGCTCTTTTTTTTTTTTTTTTAATAACATTTCATGACAACTAGGATATGTTGTGTGAGTGTAAAAGGCCAAAAATGGGTATGTTGCCTAGAGACAATGAGGTACCATAGAGGGTTACAAGCAAAAATGAGGTTTGAATTGCTTGTAATAGGAAAAAAAATCAGTGGAACAAGTGAAATTTGCTTGAAATTAGAAAAATGTCTTTATACTAGCAAATCTTTTCTCATTCCATTGGCAGATTTTTTGGGGGGTTGCCACAAAACTGCTCCTCCTGGTGGCTGGCTGCAGTACAGGTCAAAAAGTCCATCTCCCCAGTCATTCCAGATGGGCTGCGGTCAAACTTTAAAAAATAAATACACCTGGTAGAAATGTTTCTCACGTCTGATTGTTGTGGCGATTTGAAGATATTATTTGGCTGTCTTGTATTCAAGTCCTCTTTTTTTCTGATAAGTTTCATTGTCATTAGTGATAAGAGGTTAAAAATGAAGTTTCACTTCCTGTGTAACGATAATTGTCAGCTGATTTTCGTGTGTATTTTTTCTGGGATTGTAAAATATGTCGAGAGGTAGAGTCAAGAAGTGATTAGACTCTCGAAAGAAAAAAGTAATTATTATTTTTGTCACCCGGCTCCACTCAGATTCTCCTAGAATCCTTCACAGTCTCTACTGGAATTTTGGCTTCAAAACTATACAATGGTAAATGGTGAAGCCACACTGTCCACGCTAAGTACATTCTATGGTTACAAGCAATTCAGACCTCATTTTTTTAATAAAACAACTTGAAATAAGACATTTTTCTGGACAGGTCAGGTGAATGTGGCTCAGATTGAGTCTAAAAAGACATTTTCTATTGAAAATAAGAGAAAAACACTTGATAAGATTACAGTTCTGTGCAGTGCAAAGGCAAAGGGTGTGTGGATACCTTTATTAACAATAAGACCAAACAGTCTTTAAACACAGACTAATACCTGGTGAGCCGACTCTGAAATTAGCATTTGCTGTCTGGAGAAAACAAAGATGAAGCAGATCATTTGCATATTGATAAGAATGTATTCAAATAAGTTACAGTGTCTCTTTTCTTATAATTAACTACAAAATCAAATTACTCCCAATTGTTTTAATGTCCTCTCCTACACTGAGATTTAATTAAATCAGCGCAGGCGCCGCTAACTTCCTGAATTGCTATCAGGTAACTCTGGTAATTTGTAATCACAATTAGGCAAATCTCCTTCCTACCGACAGAGGTGCTGCATGCTAATGCTTCTTTATCTCCTCACCTCTTCTCAGTATGCAAGGGTACATGCCAGGACAATGTCAAAAGGCAGAATGATAAATTTTTACCACTCTGAATGAGCAAGGACACGCAAAGACGCAGGAAGTCCTGCAGAGACTTCAGCGTCCTTCTGAAGTCCATGAGGAGAGGGTGAAGCAGACTGTCGGTGTGTTTCTCTGATTCTCTGATCACCGTCTTAACAACATCCAGAAAGAGCCGGCTGCAGTTTGTGTGATGTCAGCCCTTTGAATAATGCAGAGAAACACATAAAGAAAATACAACCTGAAACATTAATTTTAGAGAAAGATTGCTGCACCTGCATGACTCTTAAATATTCAAAAGAAGCTTCTGCTGAGCTGGCGTGCTATTAGTCATAGCTGTCTCTTTACGCGCTGTAAAACTCACACCTGGGAGCAGCCCAGTACAACCAGAACTGAACTGGGACAAGAGGATCAGAGACCTAAAAAAAGCCCAGTGTGTTAAGGTTATATGTGGTAAGGGAATATGCTCAGTTAAGTCTTGAAGTTTAACCTCTTAACCTTTCCTCCAAATGCTAAAAACGCCTTTTATGACATCATCAACTTTGTGGTTTCCATGGTGACGGGACCAGAGCTTTACTCTGGCACCTGTCCTTTTCATGGGCCCAAGCCAAACTTGTTATCACATCATCACCTGTGTGGTTTTCATGGTGACGGGTCATCTCCATTTATTTCAATGGGCCAAAACGTGTTGGAAAATGCTGAATATTTTTAAAAGTACAGGGGTTAGAAATGTGAAATGCATGGGCGTAATTCTTCTTTACATGCTGAACATTTTACACTTTGAACGGTGAAAATCAGTGAAAATTTGTAGGAGTAGTAGCGAGCCAAAAATGTACGGAAGACAAAGTAGAAGTTTTGTTTATAAAGTCATGGGATTTCGTTTTATTTCAACATTATCCTGTGGTGTTCTTTGACTTTTTGGAGTATGTACAAAAACTTGATCTCTCTGTAAAGGTAACACCTTAGCAGTTAAGCTAACTGTAACTGTAGCTAACATGTAGTTATTGGAGTAATAACACGCAGGATTTGAACGTTTTCTGTCCAAGAGTAGCACTGTGAGTAAAACTTCAAATACATGCATTAACATGTTGCTTTGCATCCTGGGAAAAATGTCTTGAACAATTTAAAGTAGCATTAAAAAGAAGGTCACATTTTAAAGACAGTGGGTGCTAATGCTTATGGGAAATGGAGTCTTTATGCTAGGGAAACACTACCGACTCTGACCACAGGTGTCACTGCAACCAATGCCAAACAGAACTGACTTTAAGTAGCGATTTAATGTCTTATTGCTGCAAATGCATTCCTTCTTTGTATCCAATAGGTTTTTTCTGCTAAGCTAGCACACCTGTGTTTGACTAGTGCCTTGCTCAAAGGCACAACAGAACATAAACTGAAGGAATTACATGGAAAGCTTTGATACAAAGAGGCTGGAAGCTGAGTTTTGAGCGGGAAAAGCAGAACAAACTGTTGGACATGTTTGTTATTGTCCTCATTTGTTCACTTTGTGTAATAGCCTAGCTTGTTTAGCCTCATGCTGGCTTCATTACAGCTAAAGGACACAAATTGCAGTGGTCTAATTTCACTTCTAGGCCCACTTTAGCAGCATATTGCTGCACTCCTGCCTCTGTAATCCTATATGGGACCGGAGCGCATAAGCTGCAATAAATCTGAAATCTTAATCAGGTTGTGGAGATTTTAATTGAAGTGTTAAATCATGTATTTCGAGTCAATATCATGCACTAGGCTGCTTTTTTGTTGCTATTAAAACCTGATTTGACAGTAGCAAGCATGAGGCATATGCTCTGAATGCTTCATGGGTCGCTCATGCAGTGAAAGGGGCAAATAAGGCGTCTCGATCGAGTGCACAGAGCGGGCTGAGAGACGCTGCACCACGATGATCAGATGTGCTTTAATACACAAAAGTGGATTCTGCAGCATCACATCCCTCAGTGCTTTTATTGTGCCACAGCCGAGGAGACGAAGAAGAGGAGCAGGCAGCGTCCCAGTTTGCATCACACCCTGTCAGCGCTCTGCTTTGTTATTAAAGCTTCTCTGTTTCTCCCTCTGATGCAGACAACCCCGGCCTTTTCAGTCACGTCCCCGTTACCGTCCAGGTGCTGGACATGAACGACAATCCCCCTGAGATTTCCACAGACGAGGAGGTCATAGTGTGTGAGAACTCCAGACCGGGTCAGGTGAGAAACACGCACACCCACACACACGACTAGAACTGGATCGTCTCCCCTCACCTTTAAACTCATTTACGCTGCTCATTCCTGCCTGAACTGTTTCCCTCAGCACTTTTAGCTTGCTTACCGCGAGCTGAGTAGTAACAGACTCGAGAGGCGAGAGCTGCTTAATCACCCTCATTCAAAACGAGTATCTTAGCAGCAAACCATGACAGCTCTAAATCGAAGCTCATTCCAATTTGCTCTCAGTAGTCTTTGATTCATTCGAATTAAGAAGGGGTTTGAGATATAGAGCAATCAGCGGCAAAGGAAATGGCTAAAAGGCTGCTGGAGTAAAGACTGAGAAGACACAGCTAAATACATTTTTAATAGTTTGCAGCCAGAAAAGTTTGAATTAAAGTTTGCATTGAATTTGCTTTATAGCCTCAGGGTTCCTGGCCCCGGGGATTAAGCGGGAGGATAATGATGTGTTGAAAGAGGCGAACATCACTTTTCAGTGGACGTCAAATGTGATTAAATGAGCTGCACAGTAATATTCTTACATCTGTATGCGTTTTAACTCCAACAATATGAACAGACATGAGGGATTTTAATGATGGCTCAGCAGGTGCCCATTAGAGGCAGCGGTCAAGCTGCTGAAAGTGCTTTAAAGAGGGGCGTACTACTCTCTACTCACTACTCTCCTACGTTTAAAGCTGGGTAATATTCATATGTTTTAGATGATTCTGATTCATGTTGAAGGGTAGGGCCTCAAACACCAAGGCCTGCCCATAGCTCTGCGCCCAGTTGGAGAGAAGGGGGTTTCAAGAGAGAGGAGTCTTAAAGAGACAGCAACAAGAATGATAAGGGTTTTCTAAAACACCAGTTGAAAATAAAACAAAGGGGTTTTATGAGTTGTAAATCATGTAAAGCTACTACAAAAAACACAACACTCCATTTCTGTGACCCATTTAAGCAGTTTTATTAAAGTGGTATTACAATAAAAATGTTGCATCATGCTACAGATGCTGCACTAGTGACTGCGGCGTCTCTATAATGTATTCGTTTCAGTCCTTTATGTTCAGTTTTTAACAAAAATAAGTGCTTTGTAACATCATGGCCCATCGCCACGCCAAAGCCGCCATGCCTTCTGAAATCTTATCTTTTCTTTTTTGGATGTATTTGTATTGCACATGGATCTTGTACATGCAACCAAAACTTTATGAAGATAGATTAGATAGGGCTAAGTGATGGTTTGTTTGTTTTTTTTTGTTTTTTTTTAATTTTAAGAAAAGTGTTAGGTTGTGGTAATGTTTTTTATGGGGTATTTATGTATTAAGCGAATCAGAGGTAGGCCGTAAAAATGTTTGACACTAAGTTGGAAAAAGTTAGGGACATAGGGTTAAGACCATGATGGGAAATTTGGTTTTAAAAAATCAAAGTCCACTGATAGTTTCTAAAATCATTTTTCTTTTTTTTTTGATTAATACTTGTTTATTTGAATTTTTTTTAAATATTATGTTCTAATTATAAAACATAATAAACATTTTTGAAAACGCTTTAAGAAGCAATCTGTAGATTTTGATTTTGAAGGAAATCAAAGTACACAGATTGTTTCCTAAATCATTTTTATTTTTTAAAATATTTTTTTAATTCAATTTTTATTTTCTTATTTCATTTTTTTTTGTTGTTGTTATTTTTCATAAATCAAATTATGATTATGTAACATAATAAATATTTTTAAAAATGATTTAAGAAAACTATCCATGGACTTTGTTTTTGTTTGAAGGAAATCAGAGTCCATAGATTGTTTCCTAAATCATTTTTATTTTTTAAGAAATATTTTTAATTTAGATTTTTTATTAATTTTTTATTATTACGTCTTTTATTTATTTATTTATTTTTTTAGTTTTTAATATATTATATTATAATTACATTATTTAATAAATATTTTTTATAATGATCTAAGAAAACTATCCATGGACTGTTTTTGTTTGAAGGCAATCAAAATCCAGAGAAAGTTTCCTAAATCATTTTTATTACAAGAAATATTATCCACCATTCACTTTGATCATTAAATAAATTGTAAGAACACTTACGTTATTGTATGTTCTGAGTTTCTGTTGCCTTGGTTACCAACTAGTGTTTGAGCCAGCACAATTATTCAGAACAATCAGACGTTATTTGACCAGAACCTTCTTAATAGGTGTTCTATGACATTTTCTAACAGACACCCTGCAGCCAATCAGAATACAGTATTCACCCAGACTATGTTGTAAAATGATGTAATAGTGAATGAAGCAGAGCTGTGAACAGCATCAGTACCAAAAATACTGAGGTGATGATAACCCAAAGCAAGCTAGCTGTAGCTCAGCTAACGGCGTGTAGTAAACACAGATTTTTGGAGTTAAATTGTTTTATGGGATGTGTTCCCCAGGCGTGGTTACTGCTTCATTTCTCTCAGAGATGTGATAGAAAGCAAAAAATAAGTGATGCTACCAGAAAATCAGCTAGAAGCAGCTCAGCTCACAGCCCCTTGGAAAACCTGATACCCAAACCTGGTCTTGTTTCTTGAACTTTTCAGCTTAGCATCCTATTAGCACAGCACATCTCAGCCCAGGAATGATGGTTTAAGCTGTAGCTCAGTATGTTTTACTCCAGGTCTTTTTTTGATCTCACAAGGGGTAGATCACAACCCAATTTAGCCAACAGCGAGAGGAGGAACTAAGAGATACGGTTCAGTGTTTCTGCAGCAAGGCAAATCAAGCTTAGAGCCCCCTTAGACACGGGCAGAGATACATCAAACTGTCATTAAAACCAGAAATGGTACCACAGAGGACAACGGCGCACCCACTCAGAAATCAACGGAGCAGTGATGTTTCCTCAGGCAGGCGTTTTCAAGCTAACAGCCAATTATATCACTTCCTCTGCTTTTCAAAACAGCCCATTATCCAGATTTCTAGAAGTAATCAAGTGGCGTTTGGCTGGTATTTCACATTGATGCAAAACAAAATCATTACAGTTTTAATGTCAGAAGGGTTAAGACAGGAAGACAGCACAAAAGCTCCTCGCCAGAGCCGCCCTGTCGACCGTGACATCCTCATAACCGGAGCACACAGAAACCAGATCCTGACACAGCTAAGGACAGGACAACCAGGAGCACAACAACAGCCCAAAATCTCACACTGGAGATAAGAAGTCCCCGCGGTGACAGACACTATCCGGTCGTTTTTCTCCTCCACTCCGACTTTCTGTCCCCACTCTCACTGTGTCTTTTACCAATTAAGGGTAACAAGGCGACAAAAGTGGCAGCGAGGTTGCCCTCAGAGCGCCCCTGTCATTGTTAGATGCCAGCTTCCCCCGTGTCGCCACAAACCTAATGCTCTGAAATCCTCGCAGTTTGTAGAGAGGCAGGTGGAGGAGGAAAAACTGTAACAAGAGGAGTTGGCTGTAGGTCAAAAGAACTCTCCACTCTCACCAATTATAATCAGCGTAACATGAGACATACATCAGGAACCAAATCATCCTTGTGCTCGGTGCAATTAGTGTGAGAAGTGATTGCTAACGGTGCAGCGGCTGATTAAATGTAGCATGTGTTGCCTTTGGAGAGTAATTTACCCAGTGTCCTCTGAACAACAGGTGATCCAGACTGTCACGGCGGTGGATAAGGACGACTTTGCCAACGGACAGCGCTTCTCCTTCGCTTTGCCCAGCCAGCTACCGGTTAATCCCAACTTCACCCTGAAAGACAATGAAGGTAATTACAGTGATCAATATGTTTGTTTGCATTTCTTATGAGTTTTTCCCTCTGCCTCAAGGCGGAGGAGGCGGAGGAGGCGTTGGCGCTCCTCTCTCATTGCTCACATTCAAAGATCTAATAAGCCATAGTGATTTCTTCATACCTCGGAGGCCCCGTGGAAAAACGTGGCGTGTCAACCGACATGTCACCGTCTGAACCCCTCAGAGGACCTTCACGAAAACATAAGAGTCATAGAGGTTTTGGATGTTTGCACGTTGTGTTGTCAAATGGATTACCCACTCCGCCGCGCTCTCACGGGGGCCAGGATTTCGTGCCAGCACGGCACAGACAGCAGGTGTTACCAAGGAAACTATTCCAGCCTCATGCGAATACCTAGCCTAAGGTTGGGTCTGCAATCACAGGGCTTTTTAAAGCTCTCAGCCAGAAGATCTCGCAGTCTCCCGCTGAGAGGAGAAGTTCACAGCACTCCGGATGATTTCATGAGCTGGAGAGGGAGAAGCATGAAGACAGAGAAAAGGAGCAGCAGAAAAATCAATGAGATAATAGAGGATAAGTCAGTTTAGCCCAGGGGTCTTCAACCTGTGGCTCTGGGGCCTCATGTGGCTCTTTGACTCCTTTGCAGTGGCTCCTTGTAGCTTATAAAAAATATAATTGAAACAGAGAATTTTTATTTTTCTTACAGAGGGTATTGATGATTAAAGATGTTGACACTGAACAAAATTATCCGTTATCCATTTAAAGGGATATTTCAGAAATTTAAAAAATATATTAAATAGGTCCATTAGATTTCAAGCTTATATAAAATTTTAGCAATTGTTGAAAAATGTTGCCTATTTTTTAGATTTTAATATTTTCTTACATTATGCAAACAAATGATTTTTGTTTTGCAAATTTTTCGAATAAAAAAAAAGTAAATTTTGCAAATTAATTCAATTCTATTGTATTTATATTCTTTTTTTAACCAATATTATAACATTTTTTAACATTATTTGGCAAAATTTTAAAATTTCAAAACTTTTGCTTTTTTTAAAAAAATCATAAATTTTAATTTTCAAACTTATTAGCAAATTATTGAATTTCAAAAAAGTTTGTGAAGTTTTTGCAAAGTTTTATAATTTCAGAATTTTCACATTTTTTTGCAAATGTATTAAAAAATTTAAAAAAATAAAAATGTTGCAAATTAATTTAATTTAATTAATTTTTTTACTAAAAGTTAGGAAATTTTCCTTTTTTATAGAAAATTATTGAAATTTACAAATAGTTTTAATATTTTGTAGTTTTTTAATTTTAATATTTATTTTTTACTCTTTTTGCACATTGTTGAAATTCACACAATTTTGTAAAGTTTTTGCAAAGTTTTTAAATTTTAAAAATTTGAAAATTTTATGCATTTTTTTTTTATTTTTTGCAAATTAAATAAAATTAAAAAAACACATAAGTAAAATTTTATAATTAGAAAAAAAATCTTGTTCAGAAAATTATTATTAACTTCCTTTTATAGAATTTATTCAACTTTAGCATCTTTATTGTGAAGATGAAGAAGGTTTTGTGGCTCTGAAATGATACAGGTGAGCTGAGGCAAAACGGCTCCTTGAAAGTAAAAGTTGAAGACCCCTGGTCTGGGAACTTCAGTGGTACTCAGAGACCCCCTCCTCCTCCTCTCCTCGGAGACCAGGGAATCAGACAAAGCAGACTGACTTTAGTACGTCTGTGAAGACAGAAATCCTTTGATGTTATCATTTCCTGAAAATGTGGTGAAAGTGGTTCAATCTGCAGCACTTTTACACATACTGAAACACACTGATGCAGTATTTAAAAGCTCTGAAAAAAAGATGCCGCAGCCAGAAATTCTCCCACAGGTTCATAAACTTACGACAACACGGCTGTAACCGAAAAACATCGACCATTTTACAAGACGAAGTGTCATCACTCCGTTGTCTGAGGAGGGCTTTGTGCTGCGTCCACATTTTCAGACAGACAGGAGACAAGAAACAAGATATCATCTCTGTCATACTAAGATTAATATTTTAACTGTCGCGCTTCTTTCTGCCAAAATGTTTTCAGTCCCCATCTCTTGAAAAGAGAGCACAGCATCCTGGGCTCAAACTGCGGCTTGGACTTCCTGCCATCCTGTCAAACTGTCGTTTTTTCCTCCTCTCTCCATGTAGGGATGTCCGTCTGTCGTCTAGACTCCTGCTTCTCTGAGCCTGGGCTCTGCTGCTGATGATGATGCACCGAGCAGACTCTTTCAGTTTATAATTGTAGCATCTGTTGTGTGATTCAACAACTATTCTGCTCTCATATGCTGCTGCATAATCTCTAATAATCCACACGGTGTCAATCACAAACAATTAGTCAAATGTTAGATCTTCTTCCAGATTCACAGTGACTGTGTCAAACTGAGAGTCTGGATTCCCAAGATGGTTATTATCATGAGTGTGGACTCACCAACCACATATCAGTAGGAGATACAGTCGTGTGGAGAGCAAAAGCAGGCAGAGTGCACAGTCTGTATCAGTTACATCAAATCTTCCACAGTGATCTGATTTGGGCACAAGAGCCCAGTTTTCCAACCTGTACCAACACACATTTTGGTCCCCTTCTGTTGGGGTACCAGACATTCTGATCTGATCCCAGTTAGTGGAGCTATTAGCACTAGAGTCCATTGATTGGTGGAAAGAATCGTCACTTCCTGTGTGACAGCGGTGATAGAGAACAACACATAACCCTGCACTTTCTTAGATAGAGTCGCATGTCAATCACAGAGAAGACAAATTCCTGGATGTCCTTCCATCTTCTTGCTCTTTGTTAACTGTGGCATGTTTTTTTGTTTTTGGATTTATAAGCAGGATACACTGAAGTTTTCTTTTTTTTTCATGAATTGATTACAGTGAAAATGTGATGTCTTGATTTTTTTAATTGGAATGGATCTGCAAAATTAAAAAAAAATAAAATAAAATAAAGTTAAAACATTTCTGCAACTCTCAAAAAAAATTGCAATTTTAAAAATTGGATTAAAATTGAAAATGCAAAAAAATGATAAAAATGAAAAATTAGATTAAAATTGAAAATGAAAAAAGGCAAAAAAAAGGAAAATTGGATTGAAAATTAAAAATGAAAAAAATGGCAAAAATTTGAAAAATTAGATTAAAATTTAAAATGAAAAAAAAAGGCAAAAACTTGAAAAATTGGATTGAAAATGAAAAATGAAAAAAATGGCAAAAATTTGAAAAAATGTTTAATAAAATTGAAAATGAAAAAATGGCAAAAATTTGAAAAATTAGACTAAAATTTAAAATGGAAAAAATGCCAAAAATTTGAAAAATTGGATTGAAATTGAAAATGAAAAAAAAGGCAAATATTAGAAAAATTTGATTTAAATTGAATATGAATAAAAATGGCAAACATTTAAAAAAGAATTGAACATCAGAAATTTGCATAAAATATTTTCAAATTTCAAAAATTTGCAACATTAAAAAAAATGAATTTTTCCAAAAAATGTAAAAAAAAATATTTTCAACAAATTAAACTAGATAAAAAAAATGAATTTAATTTTTTTTTAAAAGAGACAAAAAAGTGATTTAAAAAAAATGAAAAACCTGAAAAGAAAAACGAAAATTAAAAAATAAATAAATAAATAAAAATTAAATTTAATTAATTTGCAAAAATCAAAATCTTTGAGAGGGTTCCTGAATTTGATAATATAGTTTCGCTTTACCTAACAAGTGTCAGTGTCTCTAATCATCTATACCCTGAAAAAAGAAATTTAAAAGAATATATGAAAAAGTCTTTTTTTTTTTCAAATTATGTTTTTTAAAGCTACAAGGAGCCACTGCAAAGGAGTCAAAGAGCCACATGAGGCTCCAGAGCCACATATTGAAGGCCCCTGCTCTAGTTTAAAGTGAGGAATTTTAATATCCAATGCTCCCCAATAAAATCAACTATCCTGCTGTTGAGATGAAAAGTAACTTTCTCGAGGCTTATGGAAAATAAGGCTTCCCATCTTCTGTCTCCATCGTATCGTCGGCTCTCAGACACTTGAATCGAAGCTGAATCCCACTCTGAACATTCCTCCTCTTTGTGTTGAGTTTGGTGCCAGTCCAGTCTATTCAGAGCCCGTTACTTTGGCGCCTTTTCCTCCACAGTCTGTGTTGTATTTGTTGTGAAAACCTCTTGTTAAATATGGGTCTAATCTCGTCGCTTTGTAACTCTGGGGTATTGTTGAGAGTACTTCCAAGTGTTCTTCCACGACTGCCTGCAAAACATCTCTTGCTGCTTTGCCGTATGCTGTGTTAGGGACTCACGGCGTGCAGCTAATAGACGCTAACGGTGAAAAAGGACGTGTTAACTAATATCAAGCTGGCCAAATGATGCTTTTCTGCTACTGGTGCTCCATGTTCTCTCTTCTGTGTCGTAAGACGTCTGCCAGATAATGTGAGTCATCTGAGCGTGCTCGGAGCTGCTAAATGTAAATTATGCCTCAGATAGTGGTGTCAATGAAATTTCCCTGACTGACTGTTCAGTCTTTGATATGGGACTGAATGAATTGGACCGTTTGAGTCACCGTAGTCTTCCTCGGTTGGAGGTGAATGATTGGTGAAGGGTGTTTAAGGACACAGTGGTGTCAGATGAAGGTTCAGAGTAAGAGCCATTCTAAACCCCCCCCATGGATTAGTCTTTGCAGAGGTCTGTCAGAGAAACCAGGACACCTTCCTGCAGCCAGGAGAGTATCTGATGTGTGGGCTGAGACTTAGCTGTGCAAATTAAACTCTTAAAATACGAGATCTCCAATCCATATTCCTGCCTTTTTAAAATATGTTTCACTGTGGCAAAGTGATTCTCCTTAGAAGAAGCTCTTAAATTTTAGATCCCCAACCGTTCAGGGAGGAAAGCTTTCTCTCTTGAAGGGTTGAAAGCAGTTTTTTAGCAAAACATGTGCTAAAGCGTCCTTTTGGAAGCCAAAACACAGATAAATGGCCCTTTATGGAGCCAAACGGGCCAAAAACTGTCCTCTTAGGCCTCTTAGGAGGCAGGAGCACACTACAGTGTCAGTTTGGGACACAAAATGGCGCTAAGGTGCCCCTTTGGGAGCCACATGCACCATAGAGCTCTCTTGGGATCCAAAACAGAGATAAGGTGCCCATTTTGGCACCCAGAAAGACCCCAAATGGCTCTTTTGGGGGCCAAATGCACCATAGAGGATCTTAGGGTCCTCTGTGTCTTGGGATTCTAACTACAGATAAAATGCCCTTATGGGAGCAAAAAGGTCAGATTAGTGCCTCCTTAGGATCCTTGGGAGCCAAAATGCAAAATAATGTGCCATCTTGGGATTCGAAATGCAGCTTAAGTGCCCTTTTTAAAGCCAAATGGCCACAGAGAATCTTGTGATCCTTTGTGTTTCGGGATTCTCAACACAGATAAAGTGTCCTTTTGGGAGCCAAAATGTCAGATAAATGCCTCCTTAGGATCTTAATGAGCCAAAATGCATGCTGATGTGCCAGCTTGGGACTCAAAATGTGGCTTTAGTACCCTTTTGAAAGCCAAAAAGACCCAAAAGTGACTCTTAAAGAGCCAAAACGCTTACTGAAGTGCCAACTTGGGACACAGAATGGCACTTCGGTGTCCCTTTGGGGGCCACTTGCACCATAGAGCACTCCTAAGATCACAAAAACCAGATAAAATGCCCTTTTTTGGGAGCCAAAACAACGTAAAGTGTCTTCTTAGGAGCCAAAACACACGCTACAGTGCCAGCTTGGAATACAAAATGCAGCATAAGCCCTTTTGGGAGGCAAATGACCATAGAGGATCTTGTGATCCTTTGTGTTTTGAGATCCTTAGCACAGATAAAGTGTCCTTTGAGGAGTCAAAATATCAGATAAGTGCCTCCTTAGGATCCTCAGGAGCCAAAATGCGCACATATGTGCCAGCTTGGGATACAAATTGAAGCTTAAGTGCCCTTTTAAAAAAGCCCAAATAACCAAAAAGTGCCTCTTTAAGAACCAAATGCTTTCTGACGTGCCAGCTCGGGATACAAATTGGCGCTAAGGTGCCCCTTTGGGAGCCACATGCACCATAGAGCTCTCTTATGATCACAAAACACAAATAAAATGCCCTTTTTTGGTGGCCAAAAAGACCCAAAAGTGTGTTCTTACGAGTCAAAACCTATGCCAAAGTGCCAGCTTGGGACACATAATGGTGCTTAAGTGCCCTTCGGGGAGCCAAATGCACCAAAGAGGATCTTGAGATCCAAAACACAGATAAAGTGCCACTTTGGGAGAAAATGGACCAAAAAACTGGCCTCTAAGGGGCCATAAAGCACACTACACTGTCAGCTTGGGATACAAAATGGCAAGAAGGTGCCTTTTTAGGACCCAAATCCCCCATAGAGGTCTCCTGGGATCCAAAACACAGATAGAATGCCTTCTTTTGGGGTGCTAATAAGACCCAAAAGTGCCTTCTTGAAGCCAAAACACATGCTACAGTGCCAGCTTGGAATACTAAATGACGCTTAAGTGCATTTTTGGGAGCCAAATGCACCCTAGAGGATCTTATGATTCTCTGTGTTTTGGGGTTCTCAACACAGATAGAGTGTCCTTTTAGGAGCCAAAATATCAGATAAGTGCCTCCTAAGGATCCTTCGGAGCCAAAATACATACTAAGGTGCCAGCTCGTGATTCCAAAAGCAGCTTAAGTGCCCTTCTGAAAGCCAATGCAACCAAATATTGCATTTTTTGGAGCTGAAAAACACGCTGAAGTGCAAGCTTGTGACACAAAATGGCACTAAGGTGTCCCTTTGAGAGCCATTTGCACCATAGAGCAGTCCTAAGATCACAAAAACCAGATAAAATGCCCTTTTTTGGGAGCCAAAACAACTAAAATTATTCTCTTAGGAGCCAAAATACATGCTAATGTGCCAGCTTGGGACACAAAATGCTACTTTAGTGCCCTTTTGGGAGCCAAATGCACTATAGAGTATCTTATGATACTTTGTTTTTTGGAAGCCAAACCACATATGAAGTACCCTTTTGGGAGCCAAAAGGACCAAAAACTGCCCTCTTTAAAGCCAAAAAGCACACTTCAGTGCCAGCTTGGGATACACAATGGCACGAAGGTGCCTTTTGAGGGGCCTAATGCTCCATAGAGCTTGCTTGGGATCCAAAACACACATAAAATGGCCTTTTAGTGGGAGCCAAAAAGACCCTTAAGTGCCTTCAAGGGAGCCAAAACACACGCTCAACTGCCAGCTTGGAATACAAAATGGCGCTTAAGTGTTTTTTGGGAGCCAAATGCTCTATAAAGAATCTTGTGATCCTCTGTGTCTTGGGATCTTCAACACAGATCAAGTGTCCTTTGGGGATCCAAAATCTCAGATAAGTCCCCCCTTAGGATCATTAGGAGTCAAAAGGCATGCTAATGTGCCAGCTTGGGATACAAAATGGCGCTTAAGTGCCCTTCTGGGAGCATAATGCACCATAGAGCACTCTTAAGATCTGAGACAAAGATAAAATGCCCTTTTAGGAGCCATAAAGACTCAAAAGTACCTTCTTGGGAGCCAAACACACGCTTAATTGTTTTTCGGAGCCAAATGCACCAGGGAGCACTTTTGGGATCCAAAAACATGGAAAATTGCCCCTCCTCTGGGGACAAAAGACCTCAAATTGCCTTCTTAGGAGACAATATGCACGCAAATGTACCAGTTTGGGACACAAAATGGTGCTAAGGTACCCCTTTGGGATCCACATGCACCCAAAGAGCACTCTTGGGATCCAAAACACAAATAAAAAGCCCTTTTAGGAGCAAAACAAGTCAGAAAAGTGCCTCCTTAGGAGCCAAAACACAAGCTAAAGTGTCCTTTCTTCAGCCAAAAAAATCTGACACCATGGATTAGTCTTCGCAGCTGTCTGTCAGAGAAACCAGGACACCTCTCTGCAGCCAGGAGAGTGTCTGATGTGTGGGCTGGGACTTAGCTGTGCAAATTAAACTCTTAAAATACGAGATCTCCAATCCATATTCCTGCCTTTTTAAAATATGTCCTACTGTAGCAAAGCGATTCTCCTTAGAAGAAGTTGTTAGATTTATTACGACTGAGCCGTCTGCAGCAAAATATTCCCCAACCATTCAGGGAGGAAAGCTTTTTCTCTTGAAGGATTGATAGCAGTTTTTCTTGGGCTCACGCTGTTTGAGTAATAGCGCCTTTTACTTTGGCTTTTTCAGCTCGTGCCGCACACCATCCCACAGGACGCTGTTTTCCTCTATCTGTGATCTAATCCCGTGTGGGCCGGGCTGATTATGTGATTTTGTGTCATGACATGGAAGTAGAAAATTTCTCCATGTTTTAATCATTCGACAAAGCGAAGTTGAAAGAAAAGAGTTGCTGCAGACACAGAAGTGGGATGTTAGAGCGTCTAACAGGGGCCGTTGTATTTCTTCAAACAGCTTCCTCTTCCTTAACAAGAAAGCTGTTAAAGATGGTGTTCGGAGTTACAGCAACAGCTCAGACGGTTAGTTGACCACATGAAAGGAAGGCAGCCACCCAGCAAAGCCTCGCACTTGTTCTGTTGACCACAAAGTAGCTCCAGTAGAGCAGCTAAATGCCTTGATCAAGGGCACCCTTAAGCCGCCTTTCAGACAAGGACAGTGGTGCTGGCTGTAAAGCTGCTGGAAGCCCCACAAGAGCTTTCTAACCATGTAATTTAGAGCCCCGTGTACAAAATGATTCATATCTTAAAAGACGGAGAGAGTAGCTCCAATCTGAGGGAAATTTCAGGCTGTGAGAATCTGGACGTCCTCACCAACACCGGCTTTGAAGAGACGCTAAAAATGGCGGTCACCGTCTGAGAAAAGCTCCAGCTAACTTCTGACTGACAGAGAAAAACTGTTACGGTCTTATACTGCGCTGTAACAAAATTAAAGAGGATCACACACAGGAATGTTCACTGAGTCACAGCCACTGTCAGCTTCTGTTAAGCATCTCAGGCTTCAGACAATCGAGTCATCGGGTGAGACACACTTTCAGACGTAAATCCCTGCAGCGCCGCTATGTGCCGACGTCAAAATCAGAGAGAGAAGAACATGATTCTACCTGATCTGTGCGTCACAATTCACTTTCACTGCAAACACTGAGTGGTTTAAGACATAGAGCAGGCGATGAAATACTTGGAAGTTCAGTTTAGGTGCCACTATGGCTGCGCATGAGCTGGGTGAAGAAAAGCTCCATTAACTGCACCAAATTCAAGGTTTATGTTTGGTCTGGTGATGCTAGTTTTGCAAAATCCGTGTTGATGGATGTGGTGGGGGAGTTTCTGAATTTTTGATGTTGAACTTCACTGTCATCCGCACCAAAGTATTAAGTGCTGAGTGTTAAAAATGCTGAACGTTTTGCATGATTAAAAGCAGTGGTTTGCAAAAGGGGTAGCCCATAAGTGCTCTCTGGGAAGAGGAAAAACACAGATTAAGTGTCGTCATGGGAGCCAAAATGTGCATGCTAAACCCCAAGAAGGCATTAAAACGGCATTTAGGAGCAAAACATTACTGTGTCCTTTTGGGAGCCAAAAAGTCAGATAAGTGCCACCTTAGGATCCGTAGCAGCTTAAATGCATGTTAATGTGCTAGCTTGGGTTCAAAACAACGCAAGAGCACATACTTGGGATTCAAAATGGAGCATAAGTGCCCATTGAGATCGAAAACACAGATAAAATGCCCTTTGAGCTGCCAAAAAAGACCAGAACATGCCTTTTTAAGAGCCAAAAAGCATGCCTAAGTGCCTTCTTGGGATCCAAAACAGCACAAAACTGCCAGCTTGGGATTTAAAATAGTGCTATAGTGTCCTTTTGGGAGCCAAAAAGTCAGATAAGTGCCGTCTTAGGATCCTTGGGAGCCTCAATGCATGCTAATATGCTAGCTTGGGATCCAAAACAGCAGGAGAGTGCATGCTTGGGATTCAAAATGGAGCATAAGTGCCCATTGAGATCGAAAACACAGATAAAACGCCCCTTGAGGAGGCAAAAAGACCAAAACATGCTTTCTTACGAGCCAAAAAGCGTGCTATAATGCCTTCTTGGGATCCAAAACAGCGCAAAAGTGCCAGCTTGGGATTCAAAATGGCGCAAAAGTGGCCTTTTGGGAGCCAAAAAACTTGACAAATTCTTTAAAAGAAGTCAAAGGCATGGTAAAGTGCCTTCTTGGGATCCAAAACAGCACAAGAGTGCATACTTGGGATTCAAAATGGAGCTAAAGAGCCTGTTTGGGATCCAAAACTCAAATAAAATGTTCTTTGAGGAGCCAAAAAGACCAAAACATGCCTTCTTATGAGCCAAAAAGCGTGATTAAGTGCCTTATTGGGATCCAAAACAGCGCAAAAGTGCCAGCTTGGGATATAAAACAGTGCAAGAGTGCTCTTTCAGGAGCCAAAAATCCTGATTAATGCCTCATAAGGAGCCAAATGCACGCTAAAGTGCCTTCTTGGGATCCAAAGCAGCACAAGAGTGCAAACTTGGGATTCAAAATGGAACCTAAGTGCCCATTGGGATCCTTAACAGAGATAAGATGCCATTTGAGGAGCCAAAAAGACAAAATGACATGCCTTTTTTAGGGACAAAAAGCATGCGTAAGTGCCTTCTTGGGATCCAAAACAGCGCTTATGTGTCCTTTTGGGATCCAAAATAGTGCTTAAGTGTCCTTAAGGGGGCCAAAATGGTGCTAAAGTGAGTTTTTTTGAGTCAACAGGACCAAATAATGCATTCTTAGGAGCCAAAACCCATGTTTAAGTGCCCTTTTGGGATCCCAAACAGTGCTTAGGAGCCAGCTTGGGATCCAAAACTGCTTTTATTTAACCCTAAGGGAGCCAAAAGCAACAAAGAGCATACTTGGGAACAGAAACTCCAATTAAGTGTCCTTATGGGAGCCAAAACCCATGTTAAAGTGCCCTCTTGGGTTACAAAATGGCACTTAAATGACTTTTGGGGAGCTCAATGCAAGGTACAGCACTCTTGGGATCCAAAAAGACAGAAAAATGCCTTACTTATGAGCCAAAGACATGCTAAAATGCCATTTTTGGATCCTAAACAGTGCCAAAGTGCCCTTTTGTGAGCCAAAACTCATGTTAAAGTGCCTTCTTGGGATCCAAAACGTTGCTTCAGTGCCAGATTTGGATCCAAAGTAGCCCTCAAGTGCACTCTTGGGATCCAAAATGCATGCGTAAGTGCCAGCTTGGTTGATAAAAACACGATGATGCCCCTACTGTTTGTGCCTTTATTTTTCTTCTTTGCCCCTGTTCTTAAAAAGTCAGAGCACGCCCATGTTTGAAGGAGTTTAACTCTGCTGTATGAAGGGGCAGCATCGTGCCACAGAGGCGTTAGCATTTCATTAGCTACTTTGCAAACAAATAGGGACATCATAGCAAGTGTTGCATGAGCACACTGACTCCAGAGCGTTTTATTTCCCAGCATTCATTGACAAATCAAAGTGACTAATCTTTTTATTGATGCATATGGCGGGACTTCTGCTTCCTCTCTGATTCTGGCTCCGTCAGCTCAAACATAATGTTTGGGGCTGCAAAGACTCGCTGTCGTCTGCTCGACTCCACACAAAACACTGACGCACGGGACGTTAAAAATTGATGTTTGACTCGTTTGTTTTTCAGTCGCAGAGATTCTTTGGGATGTCTGGAATCAGTCTTCACTTTGCATTTTTACAACTTGCGACACATTTTCAGGGCTTTTGCACCGGTGATAGTACAGTGTCTGTCAGGTTGCTTTATCGTCATTTGTTCTGCTCTGTTAAGTCTTTTCTTTCTTCTCCATATTTATGATGAAGGTTGTCTGCCACCTGGGATGATTCATACCAATCCCTGTTTCCTCTTCTTCTTCTGCAGTTTCAAAAAAAAAAATCTCTGAACTTTAAGCCGCTGCACTCTTGACTTCACGCTGCTTCAGTCACTCCCCGCCTGCATTTGCTCTGGCACTCTAAAGAAGTGTCAGAGTCGTATCTTGTCGACTGCCACTACGTATTAAAACATGTTTTCTGTTTTCACAATACGTGGGTGGGAGGGAGAGGCAGGCACAATGCAGCATACGGCGACTCCTGCGTCTGATAATTAAAGCGGGCTCTTCACACTCAGAGATACTTCTTTCTTAGCCGTTGTAGCAGACCAACAGTTGGTCGCCGCTCCGTGCCAGTGCCTAATACACCCTCTGTTGTTGTGCAGCTGATGAAAATCCCTCTCAGTCACTCACACGGCTAACTCTCTCCTGACCTCCTTTCGTCCTCGGTTACAGCTCACTCACAAAAACCTCCTCCTAAATTTGGATTCCCGTGCAAAGTTTTCCCGTCACAAAAAGAGGATTTAGTCTCCGACACTCTTTAATGACTGCTTTTTACAGTTAAATAACCAAAAGTATCTATAATTGATTCTTCCTCCTCTCTCATTCCAGGTAATTTAACAATCATGACTTTAAAAAGAACCAATTATGTCTTTTTTTTTTCCTGTACGTGGAGCCATATCAGATTTGTTTAAAGCTATTATCTTGCAACAATTGCTGCTTCAGCTCAGTTTAACAAAGCGAGTTACGAGTCGATTTGTCGTCCTCGCCTGAGCCTGACGGACTCTGTGCAGATGTGTGGATGAAGCTGAAGAGCTGGACGCGCTGCAGGTCAAACCTCCCACGGAGCATTAGGGAAGCATTAAAGCAGGGAAACAACAGCACCAGGAAGGCACTCTGTGACAAACCTGTTGTGTTAAAAGCTCTTTAAACACGCCGGACTCCACTCTGCCCACTTTTCCCTGACTGAAAATTGAATGCCTCTTTGATCCTCCTCGTCTGTCACATCACGGTGACATTTGCTTCAAAAAAAAAAGGCAATTAACCACAAACCCTGATCTCTAAATAACCCGCGTGCTTAAACAGGGCTCGTCGAGCAGCGAGCATACAGCAGACCTTATAATATTACAGTTAATCAGCGGCGCTGAAAGGAGCGCTGTTGAGTCATTGATATGTGGGACGTTTAATTAGATCTCATGTCATTCACACTTCACCAGCAGTGGGTGTTACACTTCTTCTTTCCAAAACAGCCATTCTTTGCTGAAACAGCATGATGTACGCAGGAGGGCAGAGCAGCTCGTCTCATGCTGCTTTTGTCAAAACTCGCAAAACAAAAAACCAAAAATATGAAGCAGTCTCACACTTGATGGTTTGATTGGCACTGGAGCTGTTCAGGACAAAATACTCTCTGGCAACTTATTTAGGATCACCTCACCAGTACTGGGTTTGACCCAAGGACTCTCTTACTTCTTCATAAAATCTGTAAAAAAAATTCACTGTAAGATAACATTAACTTCCTGTTATTTTCCAGTGAATTTATTTTTATAGTTCAATACTACTACTTACTTTGCAGCAAATCATTTTTTGTTGTGATGGCGTTTTGTAACCTTGAGTGAAGAGAAAACACAGAGGCCACAGGCTGTCTGTGCTCCAATGAAAATATTGACCCAGTAGAGGAATTGTTAGATAACTGAAAAACAAAACTCAGTTTCTTTTGCTCCATTTAAAATTAGCCAACACAGTGTAAATACTATCAGGTACATGGTCCATGCCATGTGGAGCACAGACAGTCATTTCATGCCATGTGGAGCACAGACAGCCATTTCACGATCTGTTTAGGACAGTCAGGCATTTCATGCCATGTGGAGCACAGACAGCTATTTCGTGCCATGTGGAGCACAGACAGCTATTTCGTGCCATGTGGAGCACAGACAGTCATTTCCTGCCATGCAGAGCACAGACAGCCATTTCATGCCATGTGGAGCACAAACAGCTATTTCACGCTATGTGGAGCACGGGCAGCTATTCCATGCCTTATGAAGCACAGGCAGCCATTACATGCCATGTGAAGCACAAACAGCCATTTAATGCTTTGTGGAGCACAGACAGCCATTTCATGCCATGTGGGGCACAGACAGCCGGTATGTGCTTTGTGGAGCACAGACAGCCATTTCATGCCATGTGGAGCACAGACAGCCGGTATGTGCTTTGTGTAGCACTAACAGCCATTTAATGATATGTGTAGCACAGGCAGCCATATTATGCTATGTGCAGCACATGGCTATTCTATGCTATTTAGTACAAACAGCCGGTCTGTGCCTTGTGGAGCAGAGACAGTCGGTCAATGCAAGGTCAAACACAAACAGCCGTTCCGTGAAATGGTGAGCGCAGACTGTCATTTTGTGCCATGTGGAGCACAGACAACCTGTGCCCCCAGCAATGTAACAGTTTAAAGCAGGGTCTTTAATCCACTGTGCTGCCTTCTTACTCACGGTTACAAGATTCTATCACAACAAACCCTGGGGTTAGTACATGATTTTTTTCTAGTGCCATTTTCTACAAAACTGTTATTTAAACACAAAAGTTTTTTAATGTCATTTTTTCTTAAATTACAGTAATTTGTTACAGTCATCAAAGTGTTCCTCAGAGATTTTGCTCCATAGCTTCACACATTTGCTGCAGGCCTCATAGTTTGACGCCTTGTCTGTTAGTTTTCCCTCCATGACGCTCTCTGTATCTTAGACTCTGAAAAGTAAGACCACAATAAAGGTTATTATCACATAATGGTTGGAAACAAACCCATATCCTCCATGCATAAGCTTTCTACCCTCCAAATGATGCCTTAGGACTCTCTGGCGCCACATTGGAGGTGTGAAGCAATTTCCTTGTGCATGCTAAAGGAACGTAATAGCAGTACTCAGTGGCCTCCTTTGATTGTTGCTCTAAATGCAAACAGGCTAACCTATAATCAACTTAAACTCTCGAAAACACAATGAAATAAGCACGCCAGACTCTGTCATTGTGAGAGAAGTATAACCAATGCAGCGAGCAGAACACATTATGCTTTTTTTTACAAGCATCCTGATCACTGACTGCTATCTGCTGTCACTGTGAGGCATGTTTTGTTAAACTAAGCCTTACTGAGTCAAACTAATCCGTATTGAAGCAGGACGCTGTTGTGTTTGTGTTTTAATATGCGTGACAGAATTATTATTTCACACAGAATTATTATAACCTTGAAAAAAAACTGGTTATTAGAGGCTGCCTTATAATGAAACCTCAATGCATGACTGTGATCTGCATTCCCCTCGGCACAGACGCTGGACTTGCTTCAGAAAGCCTGCATCAAGCCAAGAATTACAGTATGATAAGTGTAATGCAGAGTAATTACAGACTGTAACACGGCGTGGCGGTGGGTTCAAACGTGTCCTTTGCTGTAAACAACATCCTGTCAGAGTGAATGGAGTTGGTTAGCGTCAGCCTCACGAGCAGTTTACCACAGATTAACCTCTCCCTGTGGCTGAGGTTTCCCATCATATTGTACACATTGAAATGATTGAACCTGCTTCAAGAATTTCATATTATCTAGGAAATAGTTTTATCAAATAAAAAATGATGTGTGACAATTTCCCCGTAATGTCTTTTATCGAGTGAGGTGACAGTGACAGCTGGATACTACCATCCTCTGAGCGTCTTACATAAAGCATGAGCAGAAATTCATCTTCTCCTCAGAAAAACTCATCTTCTGAAGGATTCTGAATTCTGAAAAACAAAAACGAAACATTGTTTTTTGTAAAAGTTTGATTCATAGATGGCGCTAACAGAAAGTAACACTTTAATTACATTATTTACCAATATAATGCTAACAGAAGCTAACGTTTTACCCACATTCTTTACTAATATAACGCCAAAAAATTTCAATGTGCTAGCCACACTGTTCACCAATATGATGCTAAAAGAAGCTAATATTTTTAGTCACATCATTCACCATTATTGTTCAAAAGAAGCTACTATTTCCGCCATATTTCTGTAACTTATATATTGCCAAAGACAATTCAAGTGTTAGTAATAATGTTAACCAAAATAATGCTAAAGGAAAGCTAAAATTTTGGTCTTACTCATTACCAATATAGTGCTTCAAAGAAGCTAGTCTGTTAGCCACATTCTTACCAATATGGTGCTGACAAACGCTAGCATGTTAGCCACATTGTGTATCAATATAATTCCAAAAGAACTTAACATCTTAGTCACATTCTTTACCAAAATGATGATTACCAAAAGCTTATATGTGAGCCACACTTTTTTCGACAGTATGATGCTAACAGCTAAGTTTTTAGCCAGATTGTTTACCAATTTAATACTGTTTCAGCCATGTTTGCTTTACCAAATACTACCAAAAGAAGCTTATGTGTTAGCCACAATCTTGATGAATTTAATGCTAAGGAAAGCTATCATTTTAGCACATCTCGAAGTCAATATAATGCTAATAGCAGCTACCACTTAAGCCACACTCTTCACAAGTATGTTGTCAAATTAAGCTAATGTGTTAGTCACATTGTTAACCAATAAAATGTTATCAGAAGCTAACTTTTTTCCCTATATGATGCTAACAGAAGCTAACATTTTATCCATATTTCCCTCAAATATAATTCTTCCAGAAACTTTTTATCCAGTTTACCGACACAATGCTTGCAGAAGCCAACGTTTCAGCTGCATTCTTCAAAAATATGATGCTAACAGAAACTTTTAACCCACTATATTTACCTATCCAGTGCTATCAGAAGCTAACATTTAATTACATTTTTGACAATGTTGTGCAAAAAAAGAAATTGTGCTTTAGCCAGCTTTACTTATATGATGCAAACAGAAACGTTTTAGCCGCACTGTTTACCAATATGATACTATAAGACTCTGATACTTTGACTACATTTTTTACCGATATGGTGCTAAATAAAGCTTCTTTGTTAGCCACAATTACTATGCACACTTACCACCAATACTATGCTAACAGAAGCTAAGGTTTAGGCCAGATTGTTTACAATTTGAAGTTAACAAAGGGTAAACTTTTAGCCAGCTGCTTTTCAAATATAGTGCTTAAAAAAGCTACTGTTCCAGCCACATGTGTTTCACCAAATACTAAGGAAACTTACGTGTTAGCCATAATGTTAATGAATATTATGCTAAGGGGAGCTATAATTTTAGCCCATCTCTAAGTCAATATAATGCGAACAGCAGCTACCATTTAAGCCACACTCTTCACAAAGATATTGCCAAATGAAGCTAATGTGTTAGTTATATCATTGACCAATATAATTGTTGCAGAAGCTAACATTTAAGCCATATTCTGCTCAAACTTGATGCTAACAGAAACTTCTAGCCCACTAAATGTACCTTTCTCATGCTATCAGAAGCTAGCATTTTAATCACATTCTTTACCAAAATACTGTGCTAACTGAAACTTGTGTGTTAGCCCCTCTGTTTCGCATTGTGATGCTAACAGAAACATTTTAGCCACATTGTTCACTAATATGGTGCTAACAAAAGCTAAGATCTTATTTACAAATTTAATCAATATGGTGCTTACAGAAGCTAATGTGTTAGCCACATTCTTTAAAACTATGGTGCTGGCATGGGTTGGTTTCTTTTAGCATTGCGTTGATAAACAGTGCCTTTCGCACTGACATGTAAGCCACATTGTTTACCAGTATGGTGCTAATAGAAGCTAATGCTTTAGCCATGGTGCCAACAGAAGGTTACAGTTTTTCTCCACCTTTTAGTTGTTGTTGTGAACAAGCAGAAGCTAAACTCTGAACTCTTAATGTTTGATCATTTTGTCATCAAGGGGTTTTGACCAATCAGAATCAAGCATCTCAAACTGCCTGGAGATCATTAAGAAAGACTGGCTACCAAATTAATAGATAACCAGGTTTGCAGTAAGCATTGATTAAATTAAGAAGTCTAATTTAAAACTCTAACACGTGTGCTGCTGCTACAGAGCGTAGATAAGCAGGAGGATCCCAAATCAATGTGCTGCATGATTTTATTAAACTATAAATAAGAAAAAATATGAACAGCCAACAAAAATACACAGCATCTTATCGAACAGAAACAACCTTGGTGTGGACTAAAATACCTGCACCCACTCACTCCATGCACTTCCCCTGACATGTGCAGCCTGCATAAAGTCACTTCGTCAGAACGTGACCCAGTAAGTTTCCCTAAACCTAAAATAGTGCCACCACAGTGTGTGTGGTCCAAGTGGCAGCTGGAGAGAAAGTTTGAGCTGGAACCTACACACACCCACCAAAGTTCAGCAGGAACGCAGCAGAGAGCATGTGTAGGCACGTCTGTGGAATATATATATATTAATATATTTACGGTTTGTTTTAATCACGATTCACCTCGTGCATCTCACGCTCAAACCCACTCTGGCATCGTTTCTGGAGTCTGACTTTCATTAAGACGCTCTGAGGCACTTTGCTTACACGCCTTTTTTTATGTAAGTGCTGGATTTCTTCAAATACCCTGCACCTTTTGCACAAACACTCTCAGTTTTGCCTCTCTCACAGTTTTCAGGTGGTGGCAGGTGTGTACCTGATTGCTCCTGATTTGGAGAAGGTGGGTGAAGTGTATATATGGCTGTGGCTCCTGCTCCCTGTGCTGACTCATTAGCATGAGGAAGGCCCAGGTTTGAGTCCAGCCTGCAGCACCTTTCCTTCATGACCCTCACCCTGTTTCTTGCTCCATCCACTCTCTGAGTAAAGTCATGAAAAGCCAGGAGAGAGCATGAAAAATAGATGCAGAAGGGTTCAGTGTGTTCTGCAACAGCAGCTCTTGTTTGGTTGATGTGCTAACTTGCAAGCGCCATTAAAGCAGCTTTTTAAAAAACCCAGTTTCTTCTCAGTACTCGTAAAAATTAAGGCTTTTTTGTCGTTATGCAAAGGCATAAAAGCCTAGTTTGGTGCGTCACCTCTGCACATCCTCAGAGGTCAACACAACAAGGTCAGAAGCACACTGGGAAGCTAACAGAAGAGAGTTTTAAAGACAAGCTAAAAGATTGAGTCCACAGATATCAGCTACAAACATGCTAGCTGAACTAAGTAAAGATGGCTGCCTCTCCCATTCGTCATTTTAAGCCCTTCCCCTCGGTCCTCGAAGCAGAGCACCAAGGGGAAGGAGTGAAAACACATCTCTTAGAAACAAGACGCCACTTGATTCCCACTACATCATCGCCTCTAGGCACCACCCTGTTGGCTATGGCTGCCTTTAGCAGCAGCTCTCTCCTCTTTGTCCATTTCATGTAATTTTTTTGTCTCTTTTTCGTAATCTTTGTATTTGGAGTGGATCATTACTTTGTATGGCTCATTTGTTGGTCATGGACACCAAACTTTTTGTGTCTTCAGGGATATTTTTACTACTTTTTCTCCTGTGTTTGTCTGGAGATCCTACATGTAACTATGGCTGCATTGTTTACACGTGAACTCAGCTGTTAGCAGCCTGTAGCATGTCAATGCTAACTGGTGCTAGGCCAGATGTTTCCCCACAAGTTGAGGAGAAGGAGGTGAGGACGACGTGCTGGTTTTGACCTGTCCTTCCATCCATCGTTATTGGGAACGTAAGATCTATCTCCAATAAGATGGACGAGCTAGCTGTGCTAACCCAGCAACAAAGGGAATACCAGAGGGCAGAGTAGCATCATGCTATTCACAGACATGGCTAACAGAGCTAAAACCAGACACCAACGCCACATGTGAAGAGCTTCACCTGTTGTGAGCAGACAGGATCCAGGAGACAGAGACTGAACAGACTGCTGAAGAAGCTCAGTCCTGGACCCTGTGGAGGTGGAGGCTGGCTGACTGGACAATGATGGACAAGCTGTCAGCAGCTATTTTCTTATGGAGCTTTTTACACTTTCTATACACTTTCTTACTTTGGTTTTGTTCTATTTTATTCTATCCTATTCTTTATGAGGGTGGGCTAAAAAGTTTGTAGCCAGACTAGGAAGGAGTTCTGCTGTGATGAAACTTGGCGTGCATTAAATTCAACATTTCCTGACCCTTAAGGGGAGATTTATTTTCAGATCATCTAATGCTGATGTTGTATTTGAGGACTTTGAAAAGGGACATTTTGTGAATAAATTTTGCACCTTGGGGTGTTGACCCTCAAGGACGTTTAGCCAACATGGCTGCTACATCAGGGGCTGATGCTCCAGCTTCATCAACTGTGAAAAAGTGGGCAGCTGGAATCAAGTGGTGCAGGGAGGGCCTTGAGATGACCCAAGGTCTGGACGTTGTGCTACATTATGTAGCTATATTATGTAGCTTCTGAATACTCTAACGTTGGCTTATCATAGCTAATGTAGCTAATGCAGCTCATGAAATGCAGTTTGTTTTAGTGAAGTCTGTTTGCTGTGAATTTGTCACTATGGTCTGACATTGGTGTAGCTATTGCTAGCTTTAGCTGTCGCTATAGCAGGGTTAGATAGAGTGTTATATAGACTCGATTGCTGTAACAGCATTTTCTAGGGTCTCCCTTCAAAACAACTCAACAAACTGCAATATATTCAAAACTCTGCCGCCCGCTTGCTCACGCACACCCGCTCCCGAGACCACATCACCCCTGTCCTCCAAAACCTTCACTGGCTCCCCATCAAATTTCGAATTCATTTCAAAATCCTCCTCCTGACCTACAAAGCCCTCCATAACCAGGCTCCTCCCTACATCAACGACCTGCTCCACCACTACACGCCCCCCCCCCTTAACCTCCGATCCGCCGACGCCCACCTCCTCTCCCTACCACCTGCCACCAAGCACCGAACCTGGGGTGACCGAGCCTTTTCTGTCGCCGCCCCCACTCTCTGGACTGCCCTACCACTTCATATCCGTATCTGTCCCGACCTTCCCACCTTCAAAACACTAACAAAAACCCACCTTTTTAAAATAGCTTTTAATGTCTGATTGTGTTTTAAATCCACTTGGTTTCTTTTCATTCATGTTTTATTATTGTGTGTTGTTTTATATGCTGTTTTATCCACTGTAAAGCGTCTTTGAGTATTGAGAAAAGCGCTTTTATAAATAAAATCTATTATTATTATTATTATTATTATTATTATTATTATTATAACAAGCTATTTCTGAATGAGGTCAGAATAAGGTCAGAATGAGGTCTGAATGAGGTCAGAATAAGGTCTGAATGAGGTCTGAATGAGGTCTGAGAGATGTCAGAATGAGATCTGAATGAGGTCAAAATGAGGTCTAAATAAGGTCTGAATGATGTCAGAATGAGGTCTGAATGAGGTCTGAATGAGGTCTGAATAAGGTCTGAATAAGGTCTGAATGAGGTCAGAATGAGGTCTGAATGAGGTCAGATTGAGGTCTGAATCACTGTTGCAAGTAAAACTGCCAAATCTGCAAATTGGAATAAGAAAAATTTGCTCAAAAATTTGCTTGAAACCAAAAAAAATTCTTAATACAAGTAACTTTTATCTTGTTCCATTAGCAGATTATTCATTCATTTATTTATTTTTGGTTGTATCAGATAATTTAGACCTCATTTTTTCTTTAAATAACTTGAAATAAGACATTTTTCTGGTGAATGTAGCTTGTATTAAGTCCAAAAGGGCATTTTCTCCTGTGAAAGGATTGGATATCTGATAAAAAAAAGAAAAAAAAAAATCCAGATCATGGGAAATTTGTCGTACCCTTTGGTTTCAAGTGAGGTCCTGGTTTGTCTTTGTTTCGAGAGCTGTATAGCTTTTCACCTTCACCTGACGGGGAATCGGGACACCACTTCACTAGACGTGCACGCACAAAGCCAAGGGCTAAGGAGTAGAATTGGGATTGGCCCCAAATCTCATTAGACGATGCTGAAGACATGGAGAACTAAATGAAACCTAGTCTGGGACTCCACCATCCAAACATGGAGGGAAATGGTTGAAAAGGTGAACCTACATATCTCAGGTGTGCCCTCTAGAGGTATCCTCAACACGTAAAGTATATTTAAAAGTCTTTTGGAAGAAGTCATTGAAAGACTCTGATTTGAGTTCTTGGAAACTGTTTTGAAGTCTTGAAATTTAAGAAGCTGAACCTTAAATGTATCAACCATAAAACCAAGCACAGGTTTTATCCCTGCAGTCGGAGCAGAAGTGATCAAAGAGCTCATCGTCCAGTCCTGCAGGTATCCCCCTAAAAGTCCTAATCCTCAATTCTGCACAAAGTTATTTTATCTTCTGCTGTGAAATCTCCTGAACTTCATATCTGGGGATGGAGAGACATGAATGCATAAGTGATCCAAAAGTTATGTAAGTGATACTTCACCTATCCTGCTAATGCTTTAAGAGGAGGGGGATGAGGCCGTTTGTGAGTTAGCGGCTCACATTCTGGTTTAATGAACCCCGAGCAGAGGAATCTCAAAGAGATGTGGAGAAAATCTCTGAAACGCTCATTAACACGTTTCTCTGAACCAGAGGCGGAGCCTGACGCAGGTCATCTGCACACATCACATCAGCATGACTCAGACGCAGTGTGACACGCTCTTTAAAGCAGATTTTCCATCATTTCTCAGGTGGTCACCTGCCTCTCACATGTAGCAGAGCTGTCACAACACGGTTAACGCCGTCTGTGCTCGCTCACGCTCCCCCTCCCTCCTGCGAAGCTGCCGCGCGGCTGCAGATGGCCCATCACACCGCGCAGCAGCGGCGTTAATCAACAAGCGCGCAGCTCTCCTCCACCCACCTGCGACAAGAGGCGGTTTAATGTGGAATTAGCATGACATAATTGATGTGCACTTCCTCTTCGTGGTCTGTACAAGGACCTGTGGTGCCACGGCGCCACAGTGCTTCAAAGTGTGCAGGCTGTGACGGGGAACACACACTCACACACACACACACACAGCCTGTTTGTCTCCATCCTCCTCTCTCCCTCTCATCTTCTGACTCCCCCTCCTCCTCCTTGTTATTTGCATCCCTCACACTCCGCTCACGCTCCCCCCTCTTCCCATCTGCTTGCTGATACGGTGATACCGCCAGTCTGACTTAATAAAGCTTGAAGTACGTGTTGTCATTCCAACTGTCGATCATTATAATTATTCAGAGATGGAGCTGAGATTGGAGTGGGAGGAGAGGTCTCAGAGCGGCGGCGCGGTAGTGCAGCGTGGTGGAGGTGTTTTTCGAGAGGTTGTCTTGTGCACGATTCAGCGTTTTCTTCTGGATCTGAAAATATCCTGCAAATAAATATTAGCATGGGATGTGTCATCGCTGAGTTCCTGGACTGGTCATGTGAGGTTTAGTTAGTCACGCAGAGACCGGAAACAGAACCGTGTGAATGAACGGAGATGACTGCAGAGAGTTTATCCTCATGGACTCAGCAGTTATGTCTCTTTACTTCCTAATTTCCTGTTACTCATGGCACAGACAGGTGCTTCACTTCCTCCTCTAAGCTTTTTGTAGTCCATGAAACCTCTGCTCGGCCTCCTGCTGGGATCCACTGTCCTACACAGCCTGCATGAAGAATAAGCAGAGCGTGTTGGGGTTTTAATGGTAAGCCTTCAGTCAAGCCAAGCATGTGAGTTGGTTGTGTGATGGCCTTGGAGTGTGTCTAAGCTTCTTAGCGTGCACGCCTTTGAAACAAAGTGCTTAACAGAGCTGACAGGAGGGGAAAAGTTTTGCTGCACAGTCACTAAAGGAATCAGCCGGGCTTTGTCGTTTCTGTGCAGATTGACGGTTGGGATGACGAGGTTGTGGCGTTGACTCCTCTTCAACCTCTGAGTATTTAAAAACCCAGATTGCGGTGTCTTTGTCTTGAGCCTGAGCCTGAGGCTGGTCTTCGCAGCAAAGCCCTGCTGCACCTGACGGCTAAACTTCAACTTTATTAGTCCGAGTCCAATCTTTGGAAGGTGCATTAAGAGACAAACATCTGAAGTCAGAAGTCCTTGAGCTGGGTCCACGGGTTCATTGAGCTTTCAACGCTGCAGAATCAAAAGCTGGAAAATACCATTTGTGTACCTTGTTTTATATCCATAAAAAAAGGTGTTTTCACTCATGCAAATTAACTTCAAAACAAGCGTCTTACTTTTGATAAATTTCTAATTTGCTGTTTTTTAATGGTGTTTTCCCTTAAAGGGGACATATCATGCTGATCCCTGATTTAATATGTACATATAACATAATAAATTTGAAAAAAAGACCTTTCACCCCCTGAATTTTCAAAAAATGAGATATCGTATTTTTTCTGATATCCTAGAACGAGATTTGATGCCTCTGAAAATAGGTCATTGATCCTTTCTTTTTATTGGAGTAATCTGATGAAGCAGCTCCTCCTCTGTGATGTCAGTTAGTCACACTACAAGATACACCCACCAAGAGCCGACTGACTGAGAGCTGGATGCAGGGACTCTGCTCTGCTGAGCGGCTCGGCTTTACATGGTGAATTAGCAGTTAAAACACTGTAGTTTTAGCAGACGTGGTAATACTTGTGAGACTGTGATATTTGCATGCTTGTTCTGACATGCACTGTGAACCTGGACCACAATAATGCTGCGGTAATAACATAGTGAGGAACTGACGGTAGAGGCGATCTTTAGACGACACTTTCAGCATGATGGATAAAACAGACAGAGAAAAGTGAAGGAGCAGGATGGAGCCCTGTTATAGAAATAGTTGATTGGTGAAGTCTGCCTATATTTCCACGTATAAACTCTACATGTTACAGTACCGCTTTGACTCACCACACTGAAGCGTCCTGAGATGATCTGTGTCCAGGTGGATTTTCTTCCTCCTGAGCTGCAGAACTGTCCGGGTCTGACTCGGGGTCCAATACAAAAGGACGTATCCTACACTCTGCCATTTTATTAGTGCTATCAATGCCTTACGGTGAAGTTTTGGCAAACAGCAAACTCGCTCGGTCTGCTCCATTCAATATGGCGATTTTGTAAATACTGCCATGCTGCAAAAACCGCCCCCTGGCTCTACCCCCTCCGCCCCTCTGATAGAACTGACCAATCAGAGCACAAAGGGCTGTGACGTTACTGGAGGTCATTCTCCAAACGGAGCGTTTCAACGAGATCTTCAGAACGGCCTAAAATGAGGATATTGAGAACACTATTGTGGGGCAATGAAGGAACTAAATGACTTGTACTGAGGGCAGAAATGCTTTACAGGCATCCTAGTCTGGCATAGTGAAAAGGAGAAACAAGCAGGATATGTCCTCTTTAAGAGATGTGGATTTAAGGTTCAGCTGCTCTGCTTTGGCAGAGTCTGAGGTTTTTCAACTTAAGGGAGAGTTCTCAAACTCTTCTGGCGCGGCTTTGAGTTGTTGTTGGACGAAACAGTCCAGGGTGAAAGTCAGAGCAACATCAAGACTCTGGGATGCCAAGAATCAGTGGGCAGACCCAGGGAGCCAGCGGGGTGTTTGGGGTTTGGTGCAGAGTTGTTTTCGGTGGTGTCATCTGTTCAATATCAGGCATCCTGTTAAGATAAGACGCCAGCTTCATCCTTTTCAGTCTTATTTTTTCATGTGAATACAAGTTTGGCACCTGTGTTGTATCCACTGCCTCCTCTTTATTGAATCCATCCTCTCAAGCGCTCTCTTATTTGCTTTCTCTTCTCTGCAAATTTAGCCTTTTTATTTCTGTTTATCTAGGCGACATGTTTCATTACCAGTGTTTCTGCACAGGCCAAGGTGAACTGCTCTTTTGCAGCACATTAAAAAAAGCAAAAGAACAACTTTGAAATTAATTACCTCTGGAACAGAGAGAAACAAGCGCTCAGAAACGGCGCTTTTTCACACACTTTGAAAGAAAGGAATCTCATTTACAACACAGAGCGCTGGGAATGTGGTGTTACAACTGACACGTCTGTTTAAAGTTTGTGTTTATAGACGACTGCAGGCTTCCCTGATTCAGCTGCATAATTATGAAGAGAAGAGAACCATCAATTAGTCTCGTTAGCTTTCTTTCTTTTCCTCTCTGCAGACAGCACAGCCAGCATCATCGCCAGGCGGCGGCGCTTCAACCACCTCACCCAGGAGCTGTACGAGCTGCCCATCATGGTGTGGGACGGTGGGGAGCCGTCGCTGAGCGGCACCAGCACCTTGACCCTGCGGGTGTGCCCGTGCCAACGCCACGGAAAGATCCGGATGTGCCAGGGGGAGGCGTTCCTCTCCTCGGCGGGTCTCAGCACGGGGGCGCTGATCGCCATCCTGCTGTGCATCGTCATCCTGCTGGGTGAGTTGGGACAGGCGCCAGTTGGGGGGAGCCGCCCAGGGGCCAAATATCCTGGGGGCATGGATGGAGGAGATGAACCGTAAAAGTCAGGGAAGGGTGGAAAGGGTTTGACAAGGGCAGGGAAGGAGAGAAGGATGAATAGACATGTGCCGACGCAGGTGGAATCCCAAATGAGAGCGGGAAGAGTCGGAGAGGGCAGGGGTGGCAGGGAAAGAAAGAGGATGTGAAGGACGGGAGGGAGGAAGTCGGAGGAGAAATGAGAAGAAAGGAGTTGCGAGGACAAAGAGAGCAAAGACGAGGCGAGTGGAGTTGGAAGGGTCAGTGTGATTCAGAGACGAGGTGTTCACAACAGAAAACCACACAGAACAAAACCAACAGTGGCGGGGAGAAGAAAACTAATCTACAGGACAGAAGCTCTGCTGAGGAGCTGGAGGTCGGTGGGAGATGGTTTAAATAAAGTTGGATTATCCTGAAACATGGAGCTGAAAATAGGGCTTCAATTCACAAAAACAGCTTCTGACCTCAACATTTTAACACATTCAACAGCTGAAAAACAGCAAAACATAACTTTAGCTACCTAGCTAAGCTGCTAGCTGTAGTAAAAGAACAAAAAACTCAACCTGTACATCTTATGCTTAAATAAATGAGACCATTTTCAAAAATGTCATGGTAAATTTGACTTTTGTGGCATAAACTTGGAAAAAAAGCAGTAAATAAGTTTAAAAGCTAACTAAAAAATGCATAAAATGTTAGCAGGGCGCACACAAAAAATAAAGAAAAATACTTATAAATTGAAATTTGATGGCTGTAATGGCAATTTTTAACACTTTTATTTGTTTTTTTGTAACAAAAATGTGATTTAAAGACATGAAGAAGTAGTATTGAACAACTTTAGCTACCTAGCAGCTGCCCCACAGTTGTTGCTAATGTTAGCCAGGATGCATAGCACAGCACCAACAAGTATAGCTAGCTAAAAAAACAGCACACCACTTTAGCTCCCTAACAGCTGCCTGCCTTAAGGACCTTACTTTTAATCCAGAACTTTTGGATTAAATAATACCGTATATGTATTAAACATGGAAGGTAAAGCAGATTTTTGTGACAGTAAAAACAGCCGTACACACCTTTAGCTAGCTAGCAGCTGCCTGCTAGCAGAAATTAATGTTAGAGACCAAAAAACTAGTGTTAAGCTCACAATGCAACTAATTAAATGGACATTTGTTTAGCATATTTGAGTGACATAGCCATGATAACAGCAGAATGACACTTAAAGTATTTAGTAGCTGCCTTTTAGCAGCAGTAAATTTAAGCTAGGGGCACACAAGACCAAAGAGGCATAATGTAGCTTGGAGTTTAATCAATTAGATCAAACTTTTTCTTTGTATTTATTCATTTATTGATCTTTTTGTAACAAAAATGTTAATGCAAACCACATTTGGGCGACATAACAATGAAAAATTAGCATTAAACAACTTTGGCTACCTAGCAGCTGCCCCACAGTTGTAGGTAATGTTAGCAAGGATGCATAGCAAAAGACTAATACAGCACAAAATGCAATGCAGTAAATGAATACTTGTAGACTGAATTGTCATGGTACAGCAATTTTTTGTGACACAAAAGAGAAAGAACAGTACACAATTTAAGCTAGCAGATGCCTGCCAAATGTAGTCATCGTTAGCGAAGGCACTCAGCGTTAGACTAAAGGAGCTTACTTTAATTCTTATATTGAGCGATTACATATAAGAATTAAAGATTGCGTGATGAAGCAGGTTTTTGTGACAGTGCAAACATCCATACACAACTTTAGCTAACTAGAAGCTGCCTCACAGGTGTAGCTAATGTTAACCAAGGGTTAACGTTAGCATGGGGCACACAGCGCAAGAATGAAAAGTATAGTTCAGAATTTATTAAACTCATGGTGTATCACATATTTGTTTCTTGATAATAAAACTAGTTTTACATTTTACAGACATCTTGCAGGCAGTAGCTAGGTAGCCTAATGCTAGCTAAGTCACATAACATAAGACTGAACTACCTTAATTTTGGCTCGTTATTCCTTAATCAAATGATATTGTAGGAGAATTAAGAATGGCAGCGTGAAGCAGATTTTTGTGACAGTGCAAATAGCCCTACACAGCTTTAACTACTAAACAACTTGAGCTAACTAGCAGCTGCCTCACACTTGTGGTTAACGTCAGCAAGGGGCACGCAGCGCAAGAACAAAAAAATATAGCTCAGAATTAACTTAACATTTTTGGACAAAAAAAGAAATCATGATAAAAAAAAACATTTTTGTGACTAACTGTAAAAACAGTTGAGAACACATCACTTACATTTTGTAGGCAGCAGCTAGGTAGCCTAATGCTAGCTAGGTCAGACAACATGAAACTGACCTAGCTTCGGTTAAGCCCATAATTCCTTAATTAAATGACACCAAACAAGAATTAAAGATGGCATGGTAAAGCAGGTTTTTGTGACAGTGAAAACAGCCATACACTTTAGTTTTGGCTAACTTTAGCATCCTAGCAGCTGCCTTTCATCTGCAGTTAATGTTAGCCAGGGGCGCACACTGCGAAGAAAGAAAAATATAGCATTGAATTTATTAAGTAAACATTTTTGGACAAAATGTCATGGTGTAAAGCATCAGTTGGGTAGCCCAGGCAGCAGCTAGTTAGCCCAATGCTAGCTAACTTCACGCAACACAAGACAGAACTAGCTTTGTTTTAACCCATTTTTCCTTGATTATGTAATAACATATAAGAATAAGAGATGGCACGGTAAAGCAGATTTTTGTGACAGTGAAAACAGCCATACACTTTAGCTTTGGCTAACTTTAGCTACCTAGCAGCTGCCTTTTAGCTGCAGTTATTGTTAGCCAGGGGTATGCAGTGCGAAAATGAAAAATGTAGTTTAGGATTACCTATATAAAACATTTTTGTGACTTAACAGTGAAGGCAGTTGGACACAAATCACTTACACCTTGCAAGCAGCAGCTAGGTAGCCTAATGCTAGGTTGCACAACATAAGACAGAACTAGCTTAATTTTAGCCCAAATTTCTTGATAAAATGATACCAAACAAGAATTAAAGACGGCATGGTGAAGCAGATTTTTGTGACAGTGAAAACAGCCATACACTTTAGCTTTAGCTAACTTTAGCGACCTAGCAGCTGCCTTTTAGCTGCAGTTGCTGTTAGCCAGGGGCATGCAGGACTTACAACTTGGAGTGCAATGAAGTAAACAACACTTGTCAACAAAAATGAAATGTTTAAGCAGAATATTTGACATAACAGTGAATAAATTAGTCCACAGCTGAAGCTACCTAGCAGCTGCCCACCAGGTGTAGTTCAGTTTTGTTGCTGGGGCTTAATGATGTAAACATCTAGTCATATAGCATAACAAGTATCACAGGTGACTGCTCATCATAAGTCACGCTGCAGAAACATCTCTCCATATGTAAACTACAGCTGTCATTTAGTTTACATATAGAGAACGTCTCTGTCATGTGGCAGCTGCTGCTGAGAGCGACGAGGGTTTGTGCACGCAGAGGCAGCTCGAATCAGGAAAACCCGATTACACCTAAATCACATTTGTTTATGATTTGAATTTCAATTCAAGTGCTGCTCCCTCACTGTGCCTCTGAATCCTCCGTCCCCAAACAGCCGCTGCCTGGCACGTGTTTGACATGGCAGGTTGGGAATAGAAGAGCAGAGGACAAGCGTGGAGAAATGTGGTGACAGCCAACACAGATAGCACTCGTGTTGATTTCATGTGTGACGGATATGTTCTGCACCATGAATACCAAACTTGGAGAGTGGAAATAAACCGGGCGACGTTTGTGTTATCAGCTCCTCTCTGCACCCAGGAAACATCCTCAGCCTGTGAGCGTGCTGGCCTGGTTACTATAGCAGCAGGCGCTCGCAGTGACAGCCAGCGGTTGTATATAATGTGGACATTAAGCTTTGCAGGTCGTATTAAAAAAATAAATCAGGATATAATGTTAAAGGTGGAAAAGTTCAATTATTCTGATTAAATTTGCTGAGGAGAACACCCCCTGAAAGCTAAATCCAGACTCCAGGATGTCAGAGACCAATTTCTTCCTCTGCAAACCAAACTGCACGATGACATGATTAGACAAAACTGCCTAATAACACAGCCTCACCTTCCCCTCCTCTCCTCACTGATTGTCTGTGGACATTAGCGCGTGAAGGTCATGCATATTCATACTCGCTGCCTCCCTCCTCGATGCCAAACCCTTTGGCTGAGGAGAACAAAAGGCCATCACCGCTGTTTGGAGCAGACGCTTGAGTGAGACACACACACACACGCTGAATCCCTAATTGTCAGAACAAGGCTCGTTAGGACACAGAGAGAGGAGGAGAGACAGGGAAGACAGGAGCTGATCACACCTTTTTTTTTCATGATGGACCTGAGCTGCATTTTGGGTTCACACTTTTCATTCACAAGCCGAGCGTCTCGCACTTTGCTCACCTCAGGGACGGAGGTTTGGGAGACTGTTACAGAAAGAGGTCCGAGGTTTTGTCAGCGGGTCGAAGTCAGAATGAAGGAGGAACTGTCAGTTTAGCATCCAGCTGTCAGATTATATATTTTTTTCTCTTGGTGAATGCTAAAAGAGGCCGTCTAAGGCTGCAACATCCTGAGTTTTATACATTTTGATGACTATTGTTGTGTTTCTTTTGTAATGAATCCTCCCTAGCTGGATTTTGACAAGAGCTGTGTACACACTTTGCAGCTTTAACATTTCTCAGGCAGGGCTGGAAGACTCTAGAAAAGGGGCTTTCCAGACCCACATTGGAAAAAACTGTAGTCTGATCAATTGTTTTTGTCTTTTTTTCAGTAGAAAGTGCATTTTTTGGCTTAATTTGAGCCACATTCAACTGAAAATTCCAGAAAAATGTCTTATTTCAGGTTATTTAAAGACAAAATGAGGTCTGAATTGCTTGCTAACAATTAAAATAAAAGTCTGCCAATGGATCAAGAGAAAATTTTCTTGTATGAAGACATTATTCTAGTTTCAAGCAAGTTTTACTTTTTAGATTGGCATTTTTTTTTTTACTTTTTTCAAGTAATTCAGACCCTGTTTTGTCTTTATATAACCAAAAACAAAACATTTTCTGCACTGACCAGTCCAATGTGGCTCATATTGGGGATAATAAGACTATTTTTATTTAAACTAAGATGAAAACACTTGGTTAGATTTCAGTTTTTTGCAGTGTTTCTACTTCACATAAATGTCGTTGGTTATTTTTTGAGATAGCTCGTTATCAAGGTCTAGCTAACACTATAGCGAAAGCTAAGGCTAGTAATAGCTACACCAAGCAGTGTGGTAGACGAGTATGGAAGTGTAAATTTAAATGAAGATGCAATTATATAGACGCTTCGCCTCTGTATCTCCCCCTTCCTCAGACGGTCAGGTAATGATTTATTTACTGAAGGTAATAAACAAAAACAGTCGGGGAAATGATGGTTTTAGCAGCTTTCAGACTGTAAACTGTAGCTTTACTTCACTAGATTCTCAGCTCATTGGCTTCTTATTTGCCAGTGGCGGTTCTCAGTATAACTATATGATTCACAGGCAGAGCTGCGTTAAGTACTGAACTGATTCTAGTGATTCAGTTGGGGGTGTTCATAGACTGTATAAAACACAGACGTAGTTTCCCTCGATGTCACCCGTCTGTTTTTGAAACGGAAATTGAAGCAGATCGGCTATAGCGGCCATATTGGTTGTAGCAAGGGCTTCAGCTATGAGGTGCTTGTCGGTCACGTGACCCTGATTGGGCGAGCTCGCATTCTTAATATCCTCTTGAAGGCCGAGTTAGAAAAAAAATCACCCCCCTAACAGTGGGTGCTGGTAGTAAAAATAGTGACTCAGACAGGAGACGTTTTTCTGAACCAGGCTGTAAATAGGTAAATTTTTTCTAGTACTTCTGGAGCCAGCCTCAAGCAGTCCCTCAAGAAACAGCAGATTTTAGCACTTCCACATTGTCTCATATTCTAAAACTGAAGGTTAACGCTTGGGGATGCTTCATAATCTTCTGTAGTATTTGTTGGGTTGATTTCAGTGTGGCACACACACTGCCACCTGCTGTTGAAGGTGAGGTACAACCAAGGACGCCACATTTCCATTTCATTTTAATGTTGGTCTGAAGGCGGGTTGAAAAAAAAATTAGAATGGTCTTTTATTTTTCTTTTGGATCATATCTTACATTGTGCTTGCTGAAATTGCAAATGTGAAGATGTAATTTATTTTTTGCAATTTCATTTGAATACTATCCAGTATTCAGTGGACCATCTCCTGAAAAATAAAATGCAAACACCCTTTTCATTGTAATTTGCATTACGCCATATAAAGTGCAGTCTTCAAGACGAAAAAATGAGAATTGGATATTTGACATTTAATTTTTATTTTGACTTAAAATAATGCGCCTAAATTCTTGAAATGAAAATGTATTTTTTTATTGCAATTTTATTTTCATGTTTGCATTTTCATTTGAATTTTTTCCTAAATAGGCTTCCATAATGATAATAATAATAAACATTATTTATGTAGCACTTTTCAAAACAGAGTTACAAAGTGCTTTACATCATAAAAAAAAAAAAACAGTAAAAGAGAAGATATAAAGGAGAGGTAAAAGATACATGTGAGGAAGAATATAGAAATATATAAAAGGCTAAAAACCACCACCAAACAAGGAAATGAAAATATCTGTAAAAATAAAAAAATAAAAACAGTAAAATATTAAAATGATTAAAAAACAAACAAAGGATAGAGGATTTGAAAATACTGCCCGTGATACTGTTAAAGAAAAAAAGTAAAAAATACAATAAAAATTAAATAAAAGCAGCAATCTCTCTCCATCGACCACAGTTTGGACAAACATCCTAAAGTTTAAAAAAATAAATAAGAATTAACACTTTGTTTGAAGGTAAGACAACATTAAAAAAAATAATAATAATAAAAATCCTGAACAAATTGGTTTGCAAGATGTGGCTAACACCTGCAGAGCTAGCGCTACCAGCCTTTACGTTGGCATTGCTGTTAACCAATGCATCCACCAGGGGGAGCAGCTCAGAGTCAGAAGTTATGACAACAACAAACTCAAAAACAAACACATCAACCGGGTGGTTATTTGCTAGTTTAACCAGATACAACTCTTTATGATTTTATCTGTCACCTGTGTGTATTTACATCCAGGTAGTAGAGCATTTGAGCATCATGTCAGTAGCCAATAAGTGGAGCTACTGTCTTATATCGTGGCAGATGACTTCTCCTGAGTTTGGGCTGAACTTTGCCCTGGAGAGGGAGGGTTATCTTTAGTCATCAAAGGGTCATTGAGACGCACAGCATTCATTTTTAAATACAGGAAGACAAGCTAGCTTTAGCTGTGTTATTGTAGCATTAACCCAGATTGTTTATGCTGGCTGAACCTTTAAATCCACTGGAGGAACTATGATGTAAGAATGTGCTCATGCTGCACTCATTAATATTTACACTTGGGAGAAACCCCCGTTAATGGATCCGTACACATCTTTAACTAAGAATCGTCTGCCTCTCTGTTCTTGCACATCCTTGCATGTTATTTGTTTACAGCAGATTGTTTTTCGTCAGCCAGATTACTGTCCATGTTTTATCTCTGCGCCCTCTCATAAGCCATCCTAATTAGGCCCACAGTAAGGGACCAATGAGGGATCCAGGCTTACAGAGCTGATTAGCTTAATAATGCCCTTTGGACACGACTTAAATAACATAAAATATTCATAAGTAGATCATTGTTTTGATTGTACTAATTAAGTTCTGAATGAAAAGGTAATGTATCACAGCACTAATTGGTTTAATAAGGGAGAATTATGAGAGATAAAACCATATCCTGCTGAATGCTGAGGAAACCAGGCGACTGGGTCAACACGTGGAGTGTGTTTTTCAGGCTGTATGTGACGGAAATCTGCACAACCCTGAGGTTATGTGAGTTATTCTGTAGATTTAGTGTTTTTTAATTTAAATCCGTTCACAGACGACACACACACAAATCTCCTAACCGCACAAAAAGGAGCCTGAACTTCCTTCCACAGAGTAAATCTGCACTACCCAATGTACTTTTGTGGTTTAAATCCATCTAAATTATTGATTATGCCTCAAACAACCTCCTGCTGCTGCCCACAGGAGGTCCATTTTCATAATGTTACAGTAATGGAAATTATAATAACATAATTTGGTGAGTTTAACATTAATTTAAGAGCTTATGTTGCCTAATTAATCCCAGTTTCATTCTTATTCCCATGAAACTGAAACAACCTGAAAGTCTAGACCAAGGGTCTTCAACCTGCGGCTCTTTGACTCCTTTGCAGTGGTTCCTTGTTGCTTTAAAAAATATTATTGACATAAAGAATCTGTCAATAAAGCCTGCCACCGCTCTACTTCACCTCCTACAACATCAACAGCCCACCAACTTTCCATGCACCTGTGGCTAACCTCAAGTTTTACAGCCCTGGGAAGATAACTACATCTACAAAAAGACTAATCTGGAAGAAAACACAGATTTTAGTTGGATGGACTTTATATAAAAGTTTGATATGTGGCAAAACTTTCACAAAAAAAAAAATAAAAAAAATAATTAAAAAAACACTTTGGGGAAATGATCAATATAGGTTATCCAATTCAAGTATTTTTCTAACTTTTTTTATGTAGTCATTTTTAAGTTTTTTTTTTTGATATTTCAATTTTTTTTTACATTTAACAAATTTTTTGAAATGTTATTTTTTGAAATTGTTGAAAATTTTTAATGTTTAAAAAAAATATATTTTTTTTAATTTTCAATTTCAGAACTTTTTGAAATTTGTCAATTTAAAAAAAAAATGATAAATTTCTGGAAATTTTTGGCAAACTTTTGAAATTTATTTTCTATTTTGTGAATTTATTTAGTTTTTTTTTAATTTTTGCAACTTTTTAAAATGTAAATTTATTTGTTATTTTTTTTGAAACATTTGTAACCTTTTTTCTTTTAAATTTCTGATTTTTTTTTAACTTTTTTTTAAAACGTAGCCCTTTTTTAGTTTTTTCAATATTTCTTTTTTTTACATTTAACAAGTTTTAATATATATATTTTTTATTTTTGAAATTTAATTTTTATGTTAAATTTTTTTTATTTTATTTTCAATTTCATTACTTTTTGAAATTTGACCATTTTTTTAAATTTGATACATTTCTGGAATTTTTTTTGCAAACTTTGGAAATTAATTTTTCATTTTGCAAATTTATTTTTTGAATATAATTTTTGCAACTTTTTAAAATTTAAATTCTTTTTTGAAAAAATATTTGTAACTCTAAAAAAAAAATGAAATATATGATTATTTTTTTTTGCCTATTTCTCCTTTAGATAATAATTTAGATAGATTTTGTGGCTCCTGAATGACTTTAATCCAGCTGAGCTGAGGAAAAATGTCTCCTCTTAAAGTAATGGTTGCAGGCCTCTGGTCTAGAAGGTAAATTACAGTTGTGGAGATAAATGCTCAGCATAATATGATAAATATTGATCACAGATGTCTGTATCATTTGTGTTAGCTGATCTTTGCTGCAGACAGTAGAGATGTTGATGTTTAGAGTCTGTGCTTTGTTGCCGTAGTACCTCAGCCTACCTGGATGTTACCCTGCTGTGATTGAACACATTATTTAAGATTATGAAGCATCCCTCCATAACTCTACTCAAACCTCCCATAACCAGGATAGAGTCAGCACAAATGAGACGTCTGCGATGGCTCCTCCTGCAGTAAACAGATAGCTGTGCTGCGGACTAATGCTCCCTGATGCCATAAGTAGTGCACTGAGCAACAGTTAGAGCTCGGGCAGCCTTGGCTAGGCTTATGAAACGACCTGAATGCACCATTGAGGGAGCGTTAATGTGAAGAGTGCATTACAATACGGTGTGTAGAGAGGATGGGAATGTACCAGGAATACAAGTAGATCATGAACCCTGCAAAGCGAGGTCTGCTTTATGAAATGCTGGTGAATAATGAAGGCGCATTAACTGAGTGCCTGGGTTTTCATTATGTCTGTTTACCTCCAAACTTCTTTGAAGTCTTTAAAGATGGAAGGAGTGGGAAGAGGACGGAAATGTGCATTCATGGGGGAGGAGAAAGAGAAACTAAATTCTTACCACTGCTTCCTGCGGCTGACCCGGCTCACCTGCACACGCTCACATCCTTGCGTTGTGTAATTGGTTGCTTTAAACAAGTTTGTCGATAAGCACTGTCCCACACAAATTACTTTTTTCACCTTCCGTGACCCCACTCGGTGGCACCGCACCGGGTGAAGTGAAGTGTGTTTCATAGATTAATCATATGCAGGTTGGAGGGACATTTCATTACAAACACAGAGAGGAGGCTGCACGGAAACACAGCGTGTGTGACTACAGTCTATAACACCATATTAACAGACTGTCAGAGAAAAGTTTGCATTCATTCATATCACAACACCTGCATCTAATCATGAGAAACTTTGAGGCGAATTGAGGCATGGATGTCTTGAAAAGTTGACCTCACATTATAAAAGCAAAGGAGGCTCCAGTTCCAGGTCAAATGTTATTCGTCTTCCGTGTAGGCTAGCTGTTGTTTGGATTACGAAACATGACCCTGCTCGTCCAGGGTGGAAATCCTCACTTTGCAGATCTCCTGTTGGTCTGACTTCCCACCTCGCTGCAGAGATGTGCAGGTCCACTCCCACACGGCAACACGTCTGTGTGGCCACAGAGTGCACTTCTGACTGAGGCCAACAACACCTACAAGCTGTGTGGGCGTACTTAAAGACAGAAGATGGAAACTCCAACATAGAGCAGACAGTAAAAGGCAGCTGGGTTACGGGTCAGAGGTGTGACGGCCAATAAGGTGTGAAAATAATCTGAAACACAACTGAAGTCATTCCAAGGTCAAACTATTTGATATGTTGATGTAATGACCTCGTTTCCTTGAACTGCAGCAAAAATTGAGCGAGGATCAACTCTTTGCAGACGACTCTCTGCTTTTCCCATTACCCCCTTTAAATAGGAGTAACCATAAATTCCTTTATTTAGACAATCATTCACACACACACACTCACACCTTGTCCCAAACTGGGACCAGGGGACCAGAATACCAAACTGGTACCTTTTTTTATTATTATAATTGTTTTTAATTGTGCAACAAGACAAGACAGTGAAATTGATAGACGAAAGGGTTGTGAAGTGGTGGTGGCAGTAAAACTTGTGGCAATATGGAACATAATGGCAAAGACTTCTTAAGAAAAAGGATTTAAAAAAATGATTTTGAAATAAGATATCATTTTTGCACAAAAATAATTTGCCCTTTTTTTTTTAAAAAAACCTCTTTTTTATTAAATTGTTGCAAATTTCTGTTTTTCTTTTTTTATTTGAATTTCAAAACTTTTTAAAATTTGACAATTTTATATATATATATATATATATATATATATATATATATATATATATATATATATATATATATATATATATATGTGTGGATTTTTTTTTGCAAACTTTTGAAATCTATTTTTTCCTGCAATTAGTTAAGTGTATTTTTTTTTTGCACCTTTTAAAATATGAATTTATTTGTAATTTTTGTAAAAAAAAATGCAAGTTTTTTAAATTTTTAAAAACTTCTGATTTCTTTTTTTTTCTTGTTTGAATTGATTTTTTTAAATCTTTTTTTTTTCAAAATTTTTTGACCTTTTTTAAATTATTTGAAATTTTTATTTTTTTTATAAATTGTTGCAAATTTCTGATTTTTTTTAATTAATTAGTTTTTTATTCCAATTTCAAAATATTTTTTTAAATTTGACACCTTTTAAAAATTAGATAAAATTTCTGGAAATTTTTGCAAACTTTTGAAATTATTTTTTTTCCATTTGCAAATTTGTTTAGTATATTTTTTAAAATTTTTCGCAACTTTATAAAATATGAAAATATTTATAACCAACCCAAAAAAAAAACAACTTTTGGAGATATTTTGAATTTTTGAAAATTTCTGATTTTTTATTTTTTTAATTTTTGAGTTGATTTTTGAATAAAATGTCATTTTTTTTTAATCATTACATTAAAATCACAATACTATGAATCAACAATTTTTTTTTTCCGACCATGATGCTTATAGACCTATTGCATTACTAGTACTATATAGATGATGAACATGTGATACAGATTGAGAGCTTATTGAAGGCGCATTAACTTTTCAATATATTGTATTCTCTTCATGTTTTTTCATGTTTTAATATCAAAGTCCCTTTATTTAAGCTTTTTCTGCAGTAACCTGAAGGTGAAATCTGAACCAGGATCAACTCTTTGCAGACGACTCTCTGCTTGTCCCAGCATCTTATCTGAATGTTGAATGGATCTTAAAATCATCTTATCTCTCCAGTTTTTTACTCATGAAGAGGAGATTTGATCTGGTTGACAGTTTATCCACATATTCCAGTTTTTAGTCCTCTTGTCCAGTATTATCGCAGCTCGAGGAATAAAAGACCCTCGTGTTTGACGAAACGTCACAAGCGTCCACACAACTGACACCCAACTCCACTCTAAGGCTCAAACCCTCCTCTTCAGATTCCCTCACAGGCCATCTCCTGCACCACTCACTTACCACTGAAATTTACCGCATCAGTAGATATAATAGATTAGCCAATCTCCTGCTTCGTTGCGTCTTGGAAGTTATGAAAGCTGAAACGTCTTCCTCCTCATGATCCAGCGCGGCCCTGTGCTCCTCTTTTATTCCACGTAGGGAATCTTGTGAAGCTGATGTGACCTGGTACTGTGCCGTAACAGTTAGCTACACTGAACTTTCCGAGGGGGTTTCATCACTTTAATTCCCCCTCTTGTTCCTCTTCAGCTTTGTTTTCCCTCCTGCTAACACCCGTAGCGATTGAACAAAAGATGCCCTGTGCAGAAACACTGATCTCTCCGGCTCATCTCTGCTAATGTAGCATAATGAACCCTGAGGATACAGCGCGGCTGGGAAATGTACTTCCTTAGCTGAATGGCTGATGCTATTTTATTAAATAGATGTTAGTGTTAACATCCTGCAGAGAGGTCATCATTAACTCATAGACGTGGAGCTCTCATTAGCTGAGGGAACATGTTCTGGCAAAGCATCAAATATAACTCCTCTCCATGACTTCATTAACGGTTAGAAAGGAGATTTCACACCATAAGGTACTTATCCATGAAGATATTTTCCCACATAGAGACACTTTTCTCTAATGTCGCACAAATAGCTCATTTTTTACAGAGCTGGCCCATGAGACGTTCTCTCCTTCCTCCTCCTTTTAACTCAGATGCTCTTTTTTGGCTCAGGATTATGCTAACGTCTATGTTGTCGTTGTCACCTCTTACTAAAAGGAGGTGAGCCCTCAGAGGTTAACGAATAACAGGATGATTTTTACATTGTGTGTACTGGCAAAAGTGTTTGAAAGGCTAGTCATCGACCAACTGAAGGAGTTTTTATATTTTAATATTATTTCATCATTATTTCAGACAGGATTCAGAAAGCAGCAAGAAATACTGTGTAGCACTTTTTATTGATCTGTTTAAGGCATTTGACAGTGAGGATCATGCTTTGCTGCTTCAACGGGTTAGCTTAACGCAGGGTCTTCAACCTGCGTCTCTGGAGCCTCATGCGTCTCCTTGACTCTTTGCAGTGGCTCCTTGTAGCTTAAAAAAAAAAAAAATGTTGAAATAAAGCATTTTTATTTTTCTTGCAGAGGGTATTGATTATTAAAGACACTAATACTAAATTAAATCAAGCATTATCCGACTGGAATTTTTTTTATATAAAAAAAAAAAAAAAAACTAAAATAAGTGTGTACAATGTATTTGAAGTTTTAACAATTGTTTGAAAATGTTGCCTATTTTTACATTTTGATATTTTTCTTCTTCATAGGGTATAAACAAATCAAGTCATTGACACTATAAATAATCAAGTGTTAACATTTTGTTGAACTAAGTATACATCACTTCTTGCAATATAGCTTTCAAACTTTTTGAGATTTTTTTTTTTTTTTTTTTTGATTTTAACAAATTTCTGTTATTTCAAATTTTGACATTTTTAAAATAAAAAAAAAATCTATTCCCTAAGATTTTGAAAAATTTGGGAAATTTTGCACATTTTTTGTGGGTGAATTTCTGAAAAGTTTTGCAAAATATTAAAATTGTAATTTTCTGAGAAAAAAAAATGATCTTGAATGTTTACTTTAGAGATTTTTCAAATAAAAAAACATCCCATTTTTTAAGGTTTTAAAAATTTTTGGAAAAAATTGCTTTTTTTTTTTTGGTTTTCTGAAATTTTTTTGGCAATATATTTAAATTCCATTTTCTGTAAAAAAAAAAAAAATCTTCATATTTAATTTTCAACTTTAGAGATTTTTCAAATTTAAAACATCCCATTTTTAACATTTTGCTAATTTTGGGGAAATTTTGCAAAATAATTAAATTCCATTTTTCTGTAAAAAAAAAACCATTTATTTTTTAACAATTGTTAAGAATTTTGCATATATATATATATATATATATATATATATATATATATATATATATATATATATATATATATATATATATATATATTTTTTTTTTTTTTTTTTTTTTTTTTTTCTTTTTTTAATTTTTTTTTTTTTCTTTTTTGTTTTTTTAATGAAAATTTGCCAACCCAATGACATTTTGTTAAATTTTTCAGTTACAACATTTTTGGACTTATTGCAAAATTTTGCACATTTCTTAAATTTCTAATTTTTTGAAAAACATTTACTGTTATAGGAAGTGAAGTAGAGCAGTGGCAGGGTTTTTACAAGATGTGATGCATGTTCAGTTTGACAAAATGTTAACACATGATTTTATTTAGTATCAGTGTCTTTAATCCTCAATTCCCTCCCCAAGAAAAATAAAAATTATTTATTTTAATTATATTTTTTAAAACTTCAAGGAGCCACTGCAAAGGAGTCAAAGACTCTTCACCCTAAACGACAGAAACTATGGACCAGTGCCTGTTTATGAACTTGTGTTCTGACTCCTGTCCAGAACTTCAGCTGTAATTTATTTATTTTTTTTAAGTATTGTTTTATTTGTTCTGGTAATGACCACATTGTGCTCATTTATTGATCCTGACGTGTGCTGCTGACCTCTTGGCCAGGTCACCCTGGCTTATTAAAAAAACTGCTTACATTTAAAGTCTCATCACAGATAATGCTCATGTTGTTGAGTTATTGATTTAGAGCTCCTCACGCTCGGCCGCTCTCGGTGTCCTGATGGAAAATCAGATAGAAACGCTCATGAAACTGGCTGCTGTTCCTTTGGTTGGCTGTTTACGAAGCAGGGCATGTTCGTCTGTCATGAGCGATGAATTAACTAACGACAGGGATTGATATTAGCATAAAAAAACACGTCTGAGAGCTGCTGTGTTATACGCTGTAGCTCTGCTAAAGGCTTCGTCAGGGAAGCAATTTTCCCTCTGTCTGACTTTAGTTTACAACCATCAGACGTGTCAGTTTGAAGTCATTTTCAGGGATTTAACTTATTTCATTGTCACATTAGCTTTAATTTTTCCCTCCTTTTCGAGGGCTATCATCCTTGGCATTCTCATTATTATTTTATTGCGAGCACTGATGCAAAACAATTTCCCTCTCTGTCTCGCAGCCATCGTGGTTCTCTTCATCACGCTGAGGCGGAGCAAAAAGGAGCCGCTCATCATCTCCGAGGAGGACATCCGAGAGAACGTCGTCACCTACGACGACGAGGGCGGAGGCGAGGAGGACACCGAGGCCTTCGACATCATCGCCCTCCGCAACCCGGCCGCGGCAGAGGAGCTGAAGTTCAGGAGGGACGTCCGCCCGGAGGCGAGGCATCACTGCGTCCCGTCCCGCAACCACCGGAGCCTGAGCGTGGAGCTGGACGAGGTGGACGTGCACGAGTTCATCAAGCAGAGACTGGTGGAGGCCGACATGGACAACAGCGTGCCGCCCTACGATTCCCTGCAGACCTACGCCTACGAGGGCCAGGGCTCGCCCACAGGCACCATCAGCCCTTTAGACTCTCCTGGTACGCAATCAGAGCAGGATTACAACTACTTGGACGACTGGGGGCCTGAGTTCCAGAAACTGGCAGAACTCTACGCAGAGGCAGAATCAGAGGTGACCACCTAGTCTGTGATCCCGCCCCCCTTCAAACCAAATCTGTTTGAAACCTGTTTTTCAGATTTCCAGCGAACAGTATTACAAAACAGAGACGCTGTCAAACTGTCCCGGTGGTTTTCAACGTTTACTGTTGAACTAAAACGTTTTTTTTTTTTTTCTTTTTTTCATTTTGTCGCTTTGGATCATGGGTGGTTCATCTGAAAGTATTAAAATCAGATTTTAAGACTGAAGAAAACAATATGAGGAAAAGGGAAACGATATTTTCCTCAGTGTATATTTTTTATTGCTCAATAAAGTCCTGAAATCCATATGAGTGGATATGTGAAAGATGGTGTTTGTCTCCTTCCTCCCTGAATGGATGTATGGGGCTGCGTGCGGCTAAGATTATAACGGTGGGAGGCTTTTCCAAAGGTGTTCGTGATTCACCGCACAGAGGAGGATGCTGAGCCAGACATATGCACAAAAATCACACCCCCAGTCCAAGCAGCTTACATTATGTTTCCTGTCATGTTCTCCATGCTGTAATTAAGCCATGTGTGGGAATACATGTCGGTTTTTTCACAGCGTCTTTGATGTAAACCAAAAAGAGAAGGCAGATCTTCACGGGGAGGTGGGCTCACTGAGAATGGACTGTGTGGATGGAGGTACCAACCACAAGTTTTACATCATCTCTCTCCTCATCTGGCCTTTCTGGATCTTTAATTCACAAATCATTTCACACCATTTACGGTTTATGAAAGAAAAAAGTCTTCACTCAGTTTGGAGCGTGTGTAGGTCTGATCATCAGACGTCAGAGGATGTCCTGTGGCGTCGTGTGGTTCTGCTGTGGATTCAGTGTGAGCTCTGATGACGGAGGTAAGAAGTCGTGGATACAGGGCGCAGATGGCCGACGGTTCAGGTCTCGCCCCATGAGGTTTAAACCCAGCCTGGGGCCTCTTTCCAGCACGTCCCCTGTCCTCACCTGACCAGTTAAAGGCAGGAAAAGCCCCAAGGTACCTTAAAAAAAGGAATTGGTGAATAAAACTTACCTGAGTGTTGCCAATCTAGTGACTTTTCTGGAGTTTTAGACTCTGATGGAAAAGTTCGCCTACTTTAATGATTCCCAAACACATTATAAACATAATCATGGTCAAAAATGTGTGAACCGTTGCAGCACATTAATCCAAACTGTGTCAACACTAACCAATGCAGGGTTTCGCTCTATGAGCTCCAACAGGCGCCGAGGCACAAGAGAAACTGGATCCATCACTAGTCAGAGGTGACTTCACCGTGGGATGTCGTCAATCATTCACTCCTTCACACAAGGATCTTAATACATTATTTATTTATTACACATTATTATTTATAACATTCTTTTTTTTTTTTTTTTTTTTTTTTTTTGGGGGGGGGGGTGTTAATTTTTTTCTTTTTTTTTTGATTTCTTTCTGTTGCTTTTATTTATTTGTTTTTTTTTGTTTTTTTTTGTACTATTTTTGTTTGTTTTGTTTTATTTTTTGTTTGTTTTGTTTGTTTTTTGTTTTGTTTTATTTTGCTGTTTTGTTTATGTTTCTTTTGCTTTTCTGTTATGCTTGTTTTGTTTTGTTTTATTGTTTTTTTTTTAATTTTGTTATTTTCGTTTTAGTTTGATTATTTTTTTGTTTATTTTTTGGTTGGTATTTTGTTTGTTTTGTTTTTTGTTTGTATTTTTGTTTTTTTTGTCTGTTTTGTTTTTTTTTTTGTTGTTGGTTTTGGCTTGTTTCTTTGTGTATCGTTTTTTTTTTTGTTATGGTTTTGTTTTGTTGCTTTTTTTTTTAAACTTTATTTAATTTTATTTTTTTGTGTGTTCTTTTTTCTTGCTTTGTTTGTTTTTTTGTTTTGCTTTATTGTTGTTGTTTTTTTTGTTAGTCTTGTTTTGATTTTTTTATGTTTTTTTTTTTTTTTTTTTTTTTTTTTTTTTCATTTTGTTGTATTTTAGTTTTGTTTTTTTGTTTTTTTGGGGGGACTGCAGATATGAATTTTTAACTGATAGTTTTTCAAAAATGTGAAGGAGTTACTTTTTTTTCCCAAGAAAGCTTTTGGTTTAGTTTAGTTTATTGGTTGAAATAATCAGAGATAATGCTCTGTGATAAACATTTCTGTAAAAACGCAGGTTTAGCCAAATTTGCTTATTTTCAGCCGTAGTCTCAGGATCAGGTGACATGAGCACTACAATAATTAAAATACATTAAAATTAAATAAATAAAAAAATAATATACAACACTTACACATATGCAATAAAACATTCATTACACTTTTAGAGCAGGTGGTCACACTCTTTGACCATCTCTCAGCCATAACTTTAAACTTAATTACAAAAAAACCTCAGTATCATATTTTTGATTTCTTTCATCTTCCTCATTGAGCGGCCGGCTCAATAATCATAGAAATAACGAGCAGATTTGGTTGATTAGGACTTATTTATGCAGCTTTAACCAAATCAGGTTTCATCATTTGATGCATGTTGTGAACATACAGCTTGAGTCTGTATTTTTCATTATTTTTAATTCAGTTTAGTGAAATTCTACCTGCTTTAGAGCTGCTCAGAAAACCTGAACACCACCATGTGATCACCTCCTGATACGGCAAACCTGTTGGTAATCAGCGGCCCATTAAGACGTCCAGGGGGACAGAGAGCAGCATTAGCATTCATGTGGGGTCCGGTCTCTGGCCACCTGGCATTTGCAAGTCCAATATCCACTCTCCTCTTAGCGCTGCTTTGCACCAACCCCTGAGGGAAATATCTGACTGTTTAGCTGCTAAACGCTCCGCTGTGTGTACGACAAGCTAGCTGCTAAGTTAGTGTGACTGAAATCCTTCTCCTCAGTATCACAACCTGACTTCCTGCCGCTGTTTTTGTCTGAAACGTTCAGAGCACATTAGAGTGAAATCTCTCACCTCGCCATTAAGGAACAAAAGCGCTCTGCTTCTTTTATGACGTAATGTGTCTGAAAGAAAAGGACTTTAAAGTGGTGTCATTTTCCAAGCAGGGAGTTCCTCCTGAAAGGCAGCGATTAGCTCGCTTTGTGATACATCAGACGCTTCTCAGACTGGAGTTGTGTCTGGGAAGTTCAGAGGTTTCCACGGAGAGGTGAGGGTTTCATTTTGTGACAAATCTGTCCCCATTTATCCCCGCCCTGCTTTGACTCCTTCAGCGTTCGATTTCTCACACAGACGTCTAAAGAAAGACAAAGAGAGGATGGTGATGAATATTTCAGACCCTCGTTTAGTACCTCCTGACATCCTGACTCTTTCCCCTCCCCAACAATCCTCGTCTCATTCTTCATCCTCTTCCTCCCGCTCATTATTTTCCTCTGCTCACAAATGGACTGTGTGTTTTCACATTTGGAGACACAAGGAGACAAGCAGAGATACTCTCGCAACCTTTGTGCGTAGCCCGAGGCCTGGCCTGCAGCAGAGGTCAGATAAGGAGGAGGAAAGAAGCTCCCAAAACCGTCAGAGACGCTGTTTCTTTTTTTTTCCCTGCTTCTTGGAGTCGAGCCTTTTTGTATTTGCATGGATTGTGTTTGATTTGAGATGAATGCAGCAGCAGTCAGTCAAACGCTCACAATCTGTCTCCCTCCTCCCGTTTCATCCATCACTTCTCCTCACAAAGCCGCGCTCTCCGTGTCGGTGCGGTTGCCAGGGGAAACATCGCCCACAAAACTGCAACTTTCCTGATGACTCCTGGGCTCCTGTAGCGTCAGAGTTTCTTCCTGCAGGCTACAAATCCTCCGTTTCGCTCCCCGCCCTGGAGGGACGTGTTTGTAAACAAGTGGAAACTGGAAATTTGGAGCTTGTTTTGGAGGAAAGGGGGCTTCGCTCTGGAGGACTCAGCGATGCCTCCCTGGGCAAGGAGAGTGCTCCAAATGGTCAAATTGTTTGTACGAGTGAAAAGCAGCCCTTCAATCATTCCACTTTTTCACCCGGGACGAAGCGCTGCGCTGGAGCTGTTGAGGGATTTCTGTAAAAGTCTTCCATCAGTCAACCATCCATCAGTGTTATTAAAGAAGGCGTTAAAGGAGCAGCCCGCAATTTTACACTCTGATCACAACATGTTTACAGAAAGCTAGAAAAACCACCCTGTCAGACATGTTTCCAGCTTGTTACTGAGTCTTCTCCAGCTGCTGTTTCCTGGATGATCCTCTCCTGGTCCATGTTGGGCTGTAAAACCTCAGACCTGCTGAGTCCTGGTCTGGCTCTGCTCATTATGTCTGTTTGTTGGTGTCATCAAGTTAAAAAACATCTGGTTTGGAGACGCTTTGTTTACTTTGGAAGCTAAGGCACGACTTCCTGTTCTGTGCAAATTGATGCATCGTTGCACCAGAAGTCTTGGCTCATTCTGCAGATGAAAAAAAAAAATGTATTGGTTAGATTTAAAAAAAAAATCATTATGACTCAATCAAAAAAGTTTAGACAGCAGAAACTTTTTTTTTTTTCATTCATTCATTTATGTTCTTTTTTATTCTATCTTTCTATGAGGCAGCAGGTTTTGTTTTATTTTTTTATCATTTATTATTTTAAAAGTTCGGTTCTGAGGTTTGCTTTTCTCAATTTGCACTGTGAGAAACAAAAATCAACACATCCACAAAAAAAGGATATCTAAAAAAGGCTAAAACACTGGATAAGGCATGAGCTAAAGGCTAAACACTGCAGAGAGGCTAAATAAGGAGTTTAAGTGGCTAAACCATGAGCTTAAGGCTAAAAAAACACAAGCTAAAGGCTAAAACACTGGATAAAAGCTATACCACAAGCTAAAGGCCAAACACTTGATTTAGGCTAAAACAGGTGCTAACTGGCTAAATCATGAGCTAAAGGCTTAAATACTGGATAAAGGTTAAATCATGAGCTAGAGGCTAAAACAATTGATAAAGACTAAAACACAAGCTTAAGGCGAAAATACTGGATAAAAGCTAAAGCACGAGCTAAAGGCTAAACACCTGCTAACTGGCTAAATCTTGAGCTAAAGACTAAAAAAACACAAAATAAAGTCTAAAAAACACCAGATTAAGGATAAAACACGAGCTAAGGGTTTAAGTTTCGAATAAGGGCTTAAAAAGAAGCTAAAGGCTAAAACACAAACTTAAGGCTAAGACACTGGATAAAGGATTAATCACAAGCTTAAGGCTACATCACTGGATATAGGCTCAAAAAAACAAACTTAAGGCTAAAACAGGAGCAAGAGACTAAAACAATTGATAAAGACTTAAAAAAAACACCAACTAAAGGCTAAAACACAAGCTTAGGGCTTAAAAACACAAGCTAGAGGCTAAAACAATGGATAAAGAATAAAGCACGAGCTAAAGGCTTTAACACTTGATATAGGCTAAAACGGAAGCTAACTGGCTTAATCATGAGCCAAAGGCTAAAACACAAACTAAAGGCTAAAACACAAATTAAAGGCTGAAAAAAAACAGATAAAGATGGAAACACAAGCTAAAGGCTAAAGCATTGAATAGGGGCTTACACAGAAGCTAAAGGCTAGAACACAAACTTAAGGCTAAAACAGGAGCTTAACTGACTAAATCATGAGCCTAAGTCTAAAAAACACAAACTAAAGGCTAAAATACTGGATAAAGACTAAATCATGAGCTTAAGGCTAAAAACATGAGCGAAAGGCTAAAGCCCAGGTTAATGTGTTTGTGATAATGTAGCCTCCAAACCACAGTCAGCAGTTATTCTGCAGTGGTCTGTTCAAACTTGAGAGTCTATCAATAAATGAAGAGCCAGGTTACGTTAGCTCTGCTTGGTGAGGTTGGAGTTGGTAGATGAGCTCTGGTAGGACAGAACCAGGATTCACTAACGTTACACGTTACAGACACGTCTCAGAGCACCGGGCTGTGAGGAGAGAGAAATATAGCAGCTGCTAAACTACGCTACAAACTGACAAAGCTAGCTTGTTGTCAGGTTTCAAAGCGTAGCTCTACCTAACTGTTGATAAATACCTTATTTTATCACATTATTATTATTTTTTTTTTTTTAAATTAAACCTAAAGATACACATTAAATAGGGTGACCAAGCGTCCTCTTTTGCCCGGACATGTCCACTTTTTACGTCCTGTCCGGGGTGTCCGGGCGGGTTTAATAAATTCACGAAAATGTCCGGTGTTCACTGATTTTCAAAGGACCATTACGCACGTCCGTAAATTGACAGGCGCTTGCAAACAATACTATGATGCGCATCACTTACCGAGAGGCTGCCTTGTGGGCAGGTCTGCTCTGCGCGTGCACACACACATAGAGAGTGAGAGGGTCAGAGAGAAGGTGAGAGAGAGAGAGAGAGAGAGAGAGAGAGAGAGAGAGAGAGAGAGAGAGACATAGACGGAGAGCGGAGAAGACAGGGGGCTGTTTAGACAGCGGAGCTGTATTGCACGGAAGACGCCTAAGCATAAGTGCAGCTTCACAGATGAACTGCAAAAAAAAAATTCCGACATACCGTTCCGTTCGGGACAAATGGGATGCGGAGTGTACCGTGTGCAAAGCTGGCACATATGTCTCAGTGTCCAATAAAGGTGCTGGAGATCTCAAAGCTCACATGGACACCGAAAAACATACAAAAGCTGTGTGAGGTGAGAGTTCTTCTGCAAAGTTGACTGAGTTCTTTGTTAGACCTGGGCAAACAGAGGTTGCTGTAAATGCAGTGGAGGGTGCAATGGCATTTCATATTGTAAAACACCTCAACAGCTACAGGTCCACGGATTGCACCAGTGCCTTGCTAAAAAAGACATTTCCTGACTCTGACATTGCTAAAAAGTTTAGTAGTGCTCGCACCAAGACTGAGGCCATTGTCCATGGTGTTATTAGGGATGGGTACCTTTCACATTTGAAACGATATGGTACCAACGCCCGGTACCTGGCAATCGGTACCGGTACTCAACGGTACAAATTTTCGGTACTTTTTTGTAGTTATGTAGTAAAAAATATCAATTTTTTAAACTCTATATATATATATATATATATATATATATATATATATATATATATTGTGCCTCGAGGCCAGTGCCGTTGTCCTCTTTTTTGGAAATCAAAATATGGTCACCCTACATTAAAGCATTTTTGACCCATTTTTTCACAGGTATCTGACTTTAATCTGGATATCCTCTCTCATCGTTTCTGCCCTTTGCACAGTCGGTAATGTCCGAGTCAATAAAGGAGACCAAGGACAGGAAATCATTCGCTTCCTCTGAATGATTTACTCGCACAATTAGCCAATTTTGCTGCATGTAACTAAAGATCCTGTTTGAATTAAAGCCGCTGACCCCGACATCAGAGCTTTACAGCGTCTGCTCCAGACTAATGACGGTAAATCAGGAAGAGTTAGTCGTGCTATCGTACACAGCCAGCTCTTATCACTTCAGATAGATCACGTAGAAGAGAAAAAAGAGCTTAACATTGTTTTTATCCACGTCTGTAAAAATGAATCTTGATGTAATCACTTCTTCTGCAAACATGACCCTCACAGCTGAAATTAGAGTCAATGTAAATCAATCAGAGAGCTGTTTTAAGTTTCCAGTGGGACGCTAAATTGCACTTTTGTACGGCACAGATTAGACTGAGACTCGGGGTGAGTTTAACATGGATTAAATTCTCACCACCTGAATAAAGATTTCCTCCTTATGGAGCCACAATCTATCAAAGCTCTCCCCATATGTTCCCACGATAAGCCAAGGGTAATATCTCACAGGCGGTGTGAGGATATGTGTTGAGGAAACGGCTCCTGAGGTTTTATCTTTAGTCAAAAGAAGCTGAATGGATTATCTGAGGAAATATGGATCCTGCTGCAGCCGTGATGCTTCTGCTGATGTTTCACGGCCTCCTTCACCCTTAACTCCACCGCCACGCTTCATGCATGGGGGGTTGTTTGTTTACAGGCACCAGAACGCTCTTAATTGCACTTTGCACATCAGGTCAAGGCTGGATGTGCGTTTGTGTTTGTGTATCTAACCAGCCCAGAGATAAAGAGCTGCAGATATTACTACATTTTATTTATTTGTTTATTTTTTTTCAGCCGATTGCGTGAGTGAAGACCTCAGGGCCAGCAGAGTGGAGCGCTACTCCTCATCCCATCAGGAGGTTTGAAGCGCTCACATTGAGGATGATTTAATGGGAGGGGGGGCTTTCTGCGTGAAAGTGAATTGGAAATAAAAGATCAAGATTTAAACGATATCTAAAGGCTAAAAATGCAACACCATACCAACTTCATTTATAAAGGACTTTTAAGCGCTGTACAGGTAGATAAAATCATAATAAAAGGATAAGAATAGACAAACAAAAGAAAAAACTTACTTAAAAACAATTAAAAAGCGTACACAAAGGGATAAGATCAGGCAAAGATACTGACACAAGCTAAGGGCTTAAACAGGAGCTAAATGAGCTACAGGCTAAAACACAAGTTAAAAGCTAAAACACAAGTTAAAAGCTAAAACACTGGATAAAGGATAAAACATGAGTTAAACTGGTTAAATCATGAGGTAAAGGCTAAAAAACAAACAAACTAAAAGTTAAAATTCTGAATAAAGGATAAAACACTAGCTAACAGCTAAAAACAAACAAGAGGCTAAAACACTGGACAAAGGCTTAAACAAAATCTAAAGGCTAAAACATGAGCTCAACTGGCTAAATCGTGAGCTGAAAGCTTTAAAAACACAAGCTAAAAGCTTAAACACAGGACAAAAGACAAACATTAGCTGAAGGCCAAAAACACTGAATATAAGCAGTTACAGGACATTATTTTTGGCCTAATCATGAGCTAAAGGCTAAAAAAATGAAACTCAAGGCCAAAAACATTCGATAAATGCTTAAACACAAACTTAAGACTAAAACACCGGACAAAGGCTAAAGCATGAACTTGAGGCTTAAACACTGGACAAAGGGGGAAGAAAAAGCACAAGCTAAAGGCTAAAATACAAACCAAAGGCTAAAACACCTGGTAAAGAATAAAACATGAGCTTAAGGCTAAAACACTGGATAGCGGCTAAAACAGAAGCTCAACAGGCTCAATCATGAGCAAAAGGCCAAAAAACACAAACTAAAAGCTAAAACATACGATAATGGATTGATCACAAGCTTAAGGCTAAAGCACAAACTTAAGGATAAAACAATGGATAAAGAATTTAACATTAGCTAAAGGCTAAAACACTGAAAATAGGCTATAACAGGAGCTGACCTAGCTAAATCATGAGCTAAAGGCTAAAAAAACACAAGCTATAAGCTAAAGCACTTGAAAGAGGCTAAAACACAACTAAAGGCTAGAACACAAGCTAAAGGCTAAAGCATTGGATTAAGGGTTAAACACGAGCTAAAGGCTAGAACACAAGCTAAAGGTCAAAACACTGGACAAAGGATAGAACAGGAGCTAAATTGGCTAAATCATGAACTAATGGCTTAAAAACACAAACTCAAGGCCAAATCGCAGAATAAAGGATAAAACACAGGCTAAAGGCTAAAGCACCGGATGAAAGATACAACACAAGCTTTAGGCTAAAACACTGGATAAAGGATAAAACATGAGCTAATGGCATAAACAGCTTAACTAGCTAAATCATGAGCTAATGGCTAAAAAACACAAACTAAAGACTAAAACACTAAAAAAAAAGGATAAACATGAGCTAAAGGTAAAAACACAAACTCAAGGCTAAAACAATGGGAAGAGGCTAAAACAGGGGCTTCACTGGCTTAATTGTGTGCTTAAGGCTGAAAAACAAAAGCTAAAGGCTAAATCATTGGACAAAGAAAAACACATGAGCTAAAGGCTAATACACTGGATAAAGGCTAAAACACTTGATTGAGGCTATTACACAAGCTAAAAGCTCAAACATTTGTTAAAGGCTTAAACACAAGCTAAAGGCTAAAATATTTTATATTGGGTTAACATTAGCTACAGGCTAAAACACAAACATACGGGGGGGGGGATGTTGTTTGTTTACAGGCACCAGAACGCTCTTAATTGCACTTTCCATATCAGGTCAAGGCTGGATGTGCGTTTGTGTTTGTGTATCTAACCAGCCCAGAGATAAAGAGCTGCAGATATTATTACATTTTATTTATTTGTTTATTTTTTTTCAGCTGATTGCGTGAGCGAAGACCTCAGGGCCGGCGGAGCGGAGCGCTACTCCTCATCCCCGTTTGAGGTCAGAGGCTTCAGAGGAGGTTTGAAGCGCTCACATTGAGGATGATTTAATGGGAGGGGGGCTTTGCATATTATAAATGTTCATGACTCTGGAGTGTGTGAAGGTGAATTGGAAATAAAAGATCAAAGAGACAAAATCCTTTCAAATTCAAGCTCGCGATCATTAAAGTTGTTTTAGCCTGAAGTTTGGGAAGCTGTGGAGGTTTGTTTGCTGCTGAGGAGAACTTTCTGGAAGTTTGAGCTTCAACTTGAAGATGCAAAGTGAGCTATCAGTGTCAAATCTTCCCCACTGGTGTTTATGGTGGTTGAGGGTGTGTAAATGGGGAAAACCAGATGAACCCAGCGTTGGAAAGAGGCTGTTTGGAGAGCACGCTTACATAATCTGGACGGTTTGAGCTGCAGATGCTTTCAGGGAAAAGAGGAAATAAGGATGTGAGTTGTGTTTTCTGATGAGCTCAGCCTTCACCTCTGTGTGATGCAGGATTCATGGTAAACAATGAGCAGTTTAAAAACGGAGGTTCAGAGAGCGCGCTGACCTACATAGCCTTGGAAAGTTATGCAGAGGGGGAGGAGCGGGAAGCGGCTGCTGCATACTTCCTTCAGCAGCGTGTGACTAATATAAAGCTACATCATGAAATTGAAACCTCTTCATGAATATGAGACGTGTTCGTGTGCAGCCTAATGCACCAGGAGTGAACTGCAGCAGTATTTAAACGGCTCTGGTCAGTTTGTCAAAATAAACTCAGAGCTGAGCTGAAACTGTGCTCCTTTCTCTTTACTGACATTTCCCAGATAATCTCAAACTACCTCAGGAGCTTTGATATTTTATAGGATTCATTTTTCTCTGGAATTTTTTTTGTGTTTTTCCATCTCTTGGAGAGATTTGTTGACTGTTTTTGAAAAAAAAAAACTTCTTAAGTGGCTTCTTAAGAATCACACAAAGAGAAACTATTTCTGAGTTTAGCATTTTATTTTGTTTTTTTAGGGTCCTCAGCCTGAGCAGAGGACACCTTCTAGCAGGAGCTAGTTTATTTTATTTTTTATTATTATTTCTAATATGCAATAGTAAAGAACGTCCCAATTAGGGACAGGAACCTTTCATATTTGAAACAATATGGTACCAATACCCTGAGCCTGGCAATCAGAATTAGACATTCAGAGCCCTCAGGCTATGTTTTGTGGAGTTACGGCCCTTTTGGTGAAAGGCTAAAAACAGGCCTACTTTGCCCTGAAAAAAAGCCTGCAAAAAACAGGATTTTCCCGAAAGTTGGATCCAAAACCCGGTTTTGAGAAAACCCACTGGGGACACTCCTAGGGACCTCAAGGACGCACCTCAGAAGTTTCAAAGCCCTTGGGCTACGTTTTGTGGAGTTACAGCCCAGTTGGTGAAAGTCTATAAACAGGCCTACCTACCCGTGAAAAGTAACCCGCAAAAAACTGTGTTTTTCTAAAAGTTGGACTCAAAACCCGGTTTTGAGAAAACCCACTTGGGGACGCTCCCGGGACCTCACAGACTCACCCTTGAAGTTTGGGAGTCCTCAGGCTCAGTTTTGTGGAGTTACAGCCCATTTGTTGGAAGGTTTAAAACAGGTCTAAGTTGCTCTGAAAAATAGCCTGCAAAAAACAGCGTTTTCCCAAAAGTTAGAACGGAAACCAGGTTTTGAGAAAACCCACTGAGGTCACTCCTAGGGGCCTCACGGACGCACTCTAGAAGTTTCTGAGTTTGGCTACATTTTTTGGACTTACAGCCCATTTGGTGAAAGGCTAAAACAAAAGGTTTACTTTGCCCTAAAAAATACTCGTAAAAGATGTGTTTTTCGAAAGTTGGGCCCCAAACCCAATTTTGAGAAAACCCACTGGGGAGGCTCATAGGGACCTCAAAGATGCACCTTTGAGTTTTTGGAACCCTTGGGCTACATTTTGTTACGACACATTTGGTGAAAGGCTTAAAACAGGCCTTATTTCCCCTGAAAAATAGCCCGTAAAAAAGTCCAGCATGGAAAACTGCCTTCTTTTCCACTTCCTCACAGTAGCAAGGATGCATTTAGGTACCTAACCATGGTACCACTGATATTTTGCAATATTTCGATCGGTACCTATAAAAGTACCAAATCTGGTACCCATCCTTATTACTAATCAACATTTTTTTTGGACAAAACAATTTATAAATTCAAACTTAGGGAAATCAAATACTAAGAAAACACAGGAAAAAAAAACTCTCACACCTTTGGCTAAACATAAATAGCATACAGATATTCCATATGCACTTGTATACACATATAGACATACATGTATGTACTAAGGATGTACATTTCAAGCAAAAGAGCTTTTTGATATTCACTCGTAACAATTCAAAAACCATTTGAAGATGATTATTGTCACACAGGAAGTGACAATTCTTTCCACCAATCAATGGACAGCAGTGTTTTCACCCCCACCTTCTGGAGATGGATCAGTATGTTTTGGTCTCCAACAGAAGGGTACCAGATCATTACGTTTTGGTACAGGTTGGCTTGTTAAAGCTTGGTCCTGTTTGTGTTTCTACAGCCAACCGTGTCCCCTTGGGGTAGACGACGTGTAAGCTGGATGGCGACAGCCGCATCAGTACATAATCGCGTGACGCCATAGCAGCGCGACACAGTGTACCCCGCTAATAAATACTACGAAGACGAAAAATGTGACACAGTAAACAAAAAGCAACCATGGAAGACATCTAGCATTTCGTCTTCTGTGTGATTTCCATGTGGCTCTCTGATACAGAAAGTATCCCAAAAAGTGGGACGGCTCATCTCCATAACTTGGGGGTCTGTCCCGGTGTTAGTCAGTGGGAACGCCGTAAAATGCCGTGCTGAGACAAACCGAACCGAACTGAACTGGTTGGTGGAAAAGGAGCTTAATTTGAGAACATGTCCCCGTTTAGTCAAAAGCTCTGTTTCCACCAAGTGGTTCACTTTTGTTTGTCTTGGCATGACATGCATTCTGTGGCATTTTCTTTGACTAAAACCAGGACATGTCCCAAAGTACCAACCTGTACCGTCCCACTTTTTGGTTCCCAGCCAGCCATATGCCAGCCATACCAAGAAGCAGTGACGCTATTATGTAGCTGAAATGGCTACATGTCGCCTATACGGAAAGACACGGTTGGCTGTGGAAACACAAACAAGATCAAGCTTTGGTGATCCAACCTGTACCAAACTGTACCGTACCGTACCGTACCAGACGATTTCCAAACCGTCTGGGGTGACCAGGATTCCACTGAGAGCCTACTGGTGGAGTCTCGTCTGTTTTTTACAGATCTCACTCTGCTATGATCCATCCATCAACGCTCTGAACTCTGTCTCCTCCTCCTCTGTCTCCATCTTGAAGCCTGTTTGCTCAGAGATTTCTGGAAACCGGCTCAAACCTCCACCACAGAGACTTTCTGCTGCAGCAGTACAAAGTGTTTCAAAGGTTCACGTTTCTGCCAAATCAGGGAGATTTCCTGGATCTAAGTGGATAGCTCAGCTCAAAGCGCTTCAGCTGGGATTGAACCCGGGTCACCGAGGTGGAGGTGGTGGTGGTGGAGAGTTTTTTTACACTCTGACATGTTGGATCTTTTATTCTTGGCTCCTCCATCATGTTTTTTTTTTCAGACACATCTGGCGTGGTCACTGTGCAGAGATGAACTCTTTAGTCACCCAGCTGTTTGCCCCAGGGAATGATGGGACTCTGCTCCAGAAAGAGGACAAAGAAGGAGTAAAACAGAGCGTCCTGATAGGTTTGGTGGATTTTGGGGCATTAATTAGTCTCGTTGTGGAGCTCTCCTCTAACAGCGCTCTGGTTGAAAGTTGCAGCTTTGATTGGTGAGCACAGAAAGCTTTTCTTCCTCTGGAGCCGAGATGTGTTCGGCTGTTTTGGGGCTCTTGAAGAGGATCTTTGGAAACTGATTCTCTCCTGTTGAGAGTGATGTTTGCTCATTTCCTCTTCCAGTACCACCCCCCCCTCTCTTTGTTCATCTGGTGACACTTTCAGACGCAGTAACAGCTCAGAAACAGGGGATTCTGGGTAAACAATACAAAGTGTGCAGAGAGACTGAGGCGTGTCTGCTCATATTTAACGGTTCATCGTAACAGGGGGTTAAACCTTGAATATTCATGAGCATGTTCTGAGCTTAAGGTGTGTCAAACCAATCAATGTGTCAGCGCCAGGTGAGCCTGCAGGCAGGTGTGTTATTTACATGGTGGACTCCAGACTCTCTACTTCAGTCAATAGAGCTCAAGCCGCCATACTTAACTCTAACTCTGCAAAAAAAAAAGAACCCTTATCAAGTGCTATTATACTCAATATGAGCCGCATTCAACTGATCAGTCCAGAAAAATGTCTCATTTTGAGTTATTTAAAGATAATTTAAGTTCTGAATTGCTTGTAACAAGTAAAAAAAAATCTGCCAATGAAACAAGAAAAATTTGCGAGACAATTTGCTTGAAACTACAATAATGTCTTAATACAATAACATTTTTCTCTTGACATGTAGTCAATGACATCAGAATCAAAATCACCTTCATTCACCAAGTATCTTCAAGATTACAAGAATTTTAACTCCGGGTAAAACTGCACTCTCCTAGTACAATTATTGTGAATTTAAAAAAACACTAAATATAAGAAAAAAAATATAACAAAATAAATTAAATTATTATTATTATCATTATTATTTTTTATTATAATTATTAATAATATTAATAATATTAATAATATTAATAATAATAATAATAATAATAATAATAATTATTATTATTATTATTATTATTATTATTATTATAACAATAATAATAATAAGAAAAAAAGATAGAAATATATATATATATATATATATATATATATATATATATATATATATATATATATATATATATATATATATAGACAATATTAAATAAAGAAATAAAAAACACTCAGTATAAGAAAAGTTAAAAAAAACAGAGCTTAAGTAGTAGAAAAAAATAAAATTAGAAAAATATATAATTATAGTAATAATAATGATAATAATAATAATAATAATAATAATAATAATAATAATAATAATAATAATAATAATAATTACAATTACAATAATAATAATAATTACAATAATAATAATAATAATAATAATAATAATAATAATAATAATAACAAAATTAAATCAAGAACTTTGTACTAAGTAGAATAAAAATATATACATATCTAAGTTAAAATAGTGCATTTTTTAAAGTGCTTTAAAAAATGAGATGTGCAGGTGGGTTAGGGAAGACAAGACAGCTGGACAGTGCCATGTGAAGCACAGACAGTCTGTGTCCTCTAGCGACATCCTTATGTACAGTCTCATGTCCACTGCGTGCCCCCACACTCACGGTTACAAAACACCACTGCAACAAAAGTTAATATATGATGTTACATTTTATTGTTAACCTAAAAAAAAAAAATCCAAAAACATTCCTTTTTAGCTTTAACAACTTCAAATGGATGGCCTACTTTAATTGAAGTCAACAAAGTGACATTTTACAGTGTATGGAGTATCGTCTTGGTTCGACACTAAGCTCAGAGTAATTATCACAGCTCTTAGCGCAGTGATACCTTCTTCAGTCTCAACATCCCTGTGAACACAGCTAATGATTCCTGCCGTCACGTCATAAACATTAACAGTTCCTCCTGGAGCGTCCCACTGCTCTAACAGCCAGAAGTCACAACAGTTTGAATGATTGAGTGTTAAATAAGCCACACACACACACACACACACGGACACAGACACACACACACACAGCTTTAAGCTCAGCAGGTGGAATCGCGCCTCACTGCGCCGCTTTTCAATGAGCTGTGTTTTAATCCAGGTACCTTCGGACTCATGTGGTCTTAATGTGATCCTGTTCCCACACGGGTTAAACTCCAACAGGAAGCGCTGAATAAAGCTCGTCTGAACTCATCCACACAGTGACTAATCTGTGACATCACACCTGTGGTTTAACCAGGAATTATTAATCTGAAGGATCCCAGCGTGTTCGCCCCACACGCCGTCACATATCAGATCTGAATTCATCATGAACCGTGTCCCAGCTGAGCACGTCAGAGCTTCACGGAGGGGAAACGAACTCATTGACCCTGGTTTTTATAGCCTCACATGCTAAATGTGAAACACGCTCAGAGAACAGAGAATTTCTGCTCTAACAGTCTCCTCAGGAACCAGCGTTGTTGAAATTCAAAGAGTGGACTCAAATTACCAGAGGCAAAATGATAAATTGGAACAGTGTTTTCCAATTTACTCTTACTTTAGGTTTGATTATCACACATCTGTGTTAAATACTGGAGTCTGATTGGTTAAAACTCCTGAAAACCAGTGATGTCAGAGGAAACAACCTGATCACACACCTCACTATACATGAGACTTAAACGGACATGAAGCTGAGGTCGATCTTATGATTTCCCCTGTAAATACAAACGATCTACAAAACCTGAAATTTCATCAACTTTAAAGTCAAATGATAAAAACGACAAAGTCTATTGAAATCCAGATTTTTCATCTTTTGACCTCTGGAAGTAAAATCTGGAAGCCTTCAAACTTTATGATTAAATAAAGTTAGAGTCACAGATTTCTTAAGAGAACAAAATAAATTCACTTGTTTTCCAGAAATCTCTTTCTGAGACTGTTTTTTTCTCAATATATCAAGAAAAAAAAATGATTTCCCAAAATAACAGTTTTCTTATTATCTTTAAACTGTTTTTTTTTTATTTACAGCTACTCCATTCAAAAAGTTTTAAAATAGAAAGTACAAAATATAAGATAATAAGATATAAGAAATAACAAAATTTTAAAAAATAAGAAAGTGGAAAAAAATGGAGGCTTAAGTGTATGTGAAACTGGATATAACTATAAAATATAAGTATGAGGATTTGCTGAGAATATGGTACTGAAATAGGGACACACGTAATGGATTATTGCACATATAATATAAATATATCCATATAATAAATATGAATAAATTTATATCAATAAAAGATTTAAAAAAAAATGTTTAAAAATCAAATTGTTTGGTTGAACGCTACACTGTTAAAAAAAAAAAAAAACTATAAATTTACAAGAAAATTCATATGGAGCACAGACAGCCTGTGTCCAACCATTGACTGTAAAAAAAAAAAAAAAAAAAAAAAAAATGGAACTCATCTTGCTTGGCTTGATACGAGGTCTCCACAAAAACTGCTCCCCCTGGTGGCTGGGTGCAGTAAAGGTAAAAAAAAAAAAAAAAAAAAATCCATCTCCCCAGTCATTCCAGATGGGCTGTGGTCAAACTTTAAAAAATTAATACACCTGGTAGAAATGTTTCTCACGTCTGATTGTTGTGGTGATTCAAAGATATCATTTGGCTGTCTTGTATTCAAGTCCTCTTTTCTTCTGAAAAATTTCATTTTTATTAGTTATAAGAGGTTAAAAAGAAGGTTTTATGTCACGTTGAATGACAATTGACAGCTGCCGTTCTTGTGTATTTTTTTTTTTTTTTTTGAGGATTGTAAAGTATGTCGGGAGGGAGAGCCAAAAAGTAATTAGACTCAACTAAGATTGATTATCTTATTTTTTTTAATTAATAATTTTTCCTTTATAACCTCTAATGCAAAGACTCTGGCTGTGAATGGCGGTGCCTGTGATGGGGGAATTTTTGGCTTTAACCATACAATGGTAAATGGCTTTATGTTTTTTTTGTTTTTTCACATTTCTTTTCTTTTTTGTTTTTTAAATAAATTTGTGAACTTACAGCAAAACACAGAAATAGGCTTAGTTACACCAAGACATGAACTTTGAAAAATAAAAAATAAAAATAGGAGTGTAAAAAACAAATAAATAAATAAAATAAAATAAAAAATGGTAACTGGCAGCAAAGTGTCCAAACGGATACCACAAAATTACGAACACTGTAACACAGAACTATATAATATAAATGTAAAAAAAAAAAAAACTATTACAGTATATCATGTTTGATAAATGCTCGTTATACTGTAAAATAACGTTTAAAATTACTCAAAACACATTATAATCAGATTCCTTTAAGGTTAATTTCTGTATAAATTATTTATAATTTATATCAATATTTATTAAATCTATCCCTAGTAATATCCTGTTAAAATACAATTTTCCCATGTACAGTAAAAAATGTATAATGTGTAAAAACAAATTCCGTACATAAAACCATAGAATAATGTCTGCAAATTTACAGCAATAATAAAACGTTTGAGAGAAGCAGCGACAGAAAGACAGCTCAGAGTGCCATCTACTGGCTAATGTTGGCAATGACAGGATATTTTATCATGTTTTTTAACTAACGACTAAAACTGAAATGTTTTTAACCATGACCCTCTTGGGCTTCCTAGAAAATGTCAAAATGGGGTAGGCTGTAGTAACTGGTACAATTTCAGAACAGACTTCCGTCTCACATTTTATTTCTGGGATAAAACTTGGATTTAAACTTTTGAATATTCAAATAATGATCAGATTTTTCAAAGTGTACCACAAAAACTGCTTCACAGTTTTCTTCACACAAACTCTTCAGATTAACTGATTTTGGGCCGAAATGTTTTGAAAATTCTCTTCTTACCGCCACATCGATCCACAAACACGTCAATACACAACTTTATTTTCTGTCTGATGAAGTTTTGTATCACGAGCTGTTTGTGGGAACTGAACTAAGCAGAGATCAGAGAGACGATCAATCGGAGGTTTAACCTGCAGCACACGACTCAGTTCTTCAAAATGTTTGAACAAGTCATTTTCCCAGACCTGAGTTTCATTTCCTGCAGCTCCCTCAGTTTAACACACAAATACACTCTGAAGGAAAGGTCAAAGGTCAAAGCCGGACAGATTTTTACCCTTTAGTTTCAGAGCTCCAGGGGGAAGGAGACCCTCTGTGTGTGTGTGACCAGCTACAGGGAAGCACCGCCTTATCACGACACGACACAACACGACACAACACGCTCAGGCTCGTTTCGTGACTGTGGATGAAAGCGGCGAGCAGGAAGTCCTCCCTGCGTCGGATTATAAAGGAAATGAAACTAAAAAAAAAAGGCGGAGGTTTGATCGTCAGCCCGCTCTTCTCCTCAGAGACAAACGAGGACGGCTCAGTCTCCCACGTTCATCATTGACAGGTTTGCTCGGATGCCAGGTGTACTCATTTGTCTTTGAAATAATTGGAAATTAAGAGGATAATGAGGTCTTTAGGGAGACGCTGATGAGCGTTCCTGACATTCAGCTGAATGAGGGACACAATGCTCCAACCTCTTTGATACGCTTTCAGCAGAGACGAGGAATTGAGGAGTTTTTGTCGAGCCATCAATCCTGAAAGGAGGACGCCGCGGCTTCTCCCCTGTGATGACGAACATACAGGAGATGAAAACAGACGCTATAAGGCCCTGATGTATGGAGACCATCCTCTGCTTCAGCGTTATTAGTAATGATAAGAGTCGTTAAAGTAAACTGTGTTTATGAGTCACCAAGAGGAAAATGGGTCACGTTTCTTCACAGCGAGGAAATGAAAAAAAGATAACTATGAGACCACCAGCTCTCCACGCCAGCCCCAGTTACTAAATACGTAAAGTTAGTCATTCAGCATCATCAAAGTCGAAGCTAAGGCTCAGATTAAGGGATGTCCCGATCCCGATCGAGTGAGCAAACTTTTCATTTTCTGCAAATGTTCTGAAAAGACAAGAAATTCAAAGCAGCGTTGATGAAATTCTCCCGCCTTCTGTCTCATGTTGAGACATGTTGCCAGCTTTGTACATGACACATTCAAGGACCCTCAGAAATTTGAAAATCTGACGATTACCCCAGTGTTTTCAGTTTTTGGATTGGTCTAATGGCTTGTTAATGCCAGTCATTTAAAAATAAGTGGTATATTTGATCCCGCCGACGGGTTTGGGATCCAGAGGGTTTTAACTTCAAAACTAGCTGGACTAAGTTAAAGGTCCCGTATTGTGCAAAAATCCCTTTATTAAGTCTTTTAGTGAAATGTGTGGGTCTTTGTCTTTCCTCCCTGCCCACAAAATGTGATATTTAATGACCAATAGTAATGGTAATGACTTAGTAGAGCTTGTTAATGTAAAATCCTGACCTAAAACGAGCTGTTTGGATTTCGGGGATTTGCCGACGTCAGCGGTTCCCTTTTTTTCGACCAATCAGGAGCAAGTCTGACCTGATTGGTCCACCGGAGCAGATACCCCTGAACCCCCTCCCCGCTGAAATCTCTCCAGCAGCCATCACTGCTCTGTTTTTGGCTGTAAACAGCCACATAGTTCCATGCTCAAGCTTCCCACCTCAGAAGAAGACAGACTAAGGGTGCTTCTCAAAGCTCCAAAGTTCCATCCACGCCTCCTCCACTCGCCTCCTCCACTTGCGTCTTAGTCCCGCCCACCAGAGATGCATGCCAGAGACACGAGGAAACGAAGAGAGGAGAGAGGAGACGAGGAGGTTCATTTTATGAGCATTGAGATGTCCTCTCCTCCAGAGCGTCACATGACGTCAGTCTTGGAGTGATGGCGGCGTCACAGCTGGATAAACCGGTCTGAACGCACGGGAGAAACTAAATTAAAGAAAATAATGTAAACAACAGGGCGCTCGACCACAGAAAATTCATATTCACTTTTAGATCAGTTTAACATGAATATGTTCATGAATGAAAAAGAAAACGTCCCCAGAGTGATAGTTTTTAATTCTTATATTGGGGCCACTTTGTGTTCATAAATAATGTATTTATTCTGCTATAAGCACTGCTTAGCGCACTGGTGGGACAGGAGGAGAGAGAAGCGGAGCTGTCTGCAGCGGTGCCTTTCATCCATTACGCGCACGCAGAGGGACAGAGGTGAAACTGTTGCTGTATCAGCCAAAAATTGCATGATCTCACACCGATCACTGATAAAACAACAGTTTGCTACTGTATGAAAATGGCGTGGTTATGTGTTATTTTTAAAGGCATTACTGAACTGGCTGGAGTGGGCCAGTGGAGCGCGCAGTCAGCTGACCCGGAGCCTTTCAGTTTCACTTTGAGCCTGAGTTTGTTGTCTGATGTCCGGTCTCTGGGGCTCTTTCTAACTGTCTGTTGTCATCCTCAGTGAGAATGAATGTTGTAATCATCCAGATAAATATCAAACATGTTTGAAAATTATCGGGGCGGCTCCGACGAGTCCGTGAGACGATCGTGGGGCCAAAGATTCATCTGTCAACAGCTCACACTAGAAGATAATCTTGGCTGAACGTCGGGGCTGATTTTAGTCCCGACCAGATTTCTTCTCTGATTGTGGGGAGGACCGAATCTGGGTTAAATCGGGCGAGAATGCTGAAGTGTGAGCCAGGCTTTACACTTAAACAGCGTATCTTGCTCCATGGTGCTCACGTTTCACACATGTGGACAGCTGACGCTTTGTGGCCGGCTCTGATACGTCACAAGGGGGCGTGTCTGTCAGTGAAAAGACTTCCGCGAAGCCTGCACTTGTGTTTCCTCGATTATGCCTCCTCCAGCTCAGTCTCCTCTCTCCTCTCTCCTCTCTCCTCCGAGCACATTTGGCGCTTTGGAATGTCCTCCAATATGGCTGCTCACAAAGTACTTCCGGTGTCGTGGAGGAGAGAGGAGATAGGAGACTGCATTTTGGCACATTGGGAAGCACCCTAAGTGTCTAGAGTTCATTTATCAGGAAATGTTCCAGCTACACTCAGTTCACCGGTGGCTCATTTACATATGAAGGCCACGCCCACTAAATCAGAGCGTTCTGAACAGAGGGGCTATGAGAGCCTGGAAACAATGCTGCTGTGCTTGATTTATTGGCTTTTTGGACCAAAACATGTTACTACCATTTCATCAAGACATCAATGATCCAGATTAAACTGCAGGAAAGGAGCAGAATATGGGACCTTTGAATAGACTTAATGAGCTTTAACTATTATTTTTTACTACTCAGTATTGTTCACAACGAAACAAAAAACTGTGCTGCTTCACTTTCTCACTTCTTCAGCAAAGATTATCTTCAAACCCCAAAAATTGGATCGGGACTTGGTATTGGCCATTACTCAATATTAAATAATCCTGAGGATAGATATAGATACATAGATTGAATAAAACATGGACGTAGTCTCCCCGATGTCACCCATCTGTTTCTGAAACAAAAATTGAAGCAGATCGGCTATCACAGCCATATTGGTGTTGGCAAGGGCTATGCGTACTGTTTTTTGAACCAGGCTGTAAACATGTCAATTTCTGCTTTGAAAACAGCTTTTTTTACTTGGTGTGTTTGTGACTTCCTGTACTTATGGAGCCAGACTCAAGCAAACACTCAAGAAACAGCAGAATTTAGCACTCCCGCATTGTTCATATTCTTAGAGCAGAGGTTGCTGCTTGAGTCAACATCATAAACAAGTTTCCGTGTTGATCTGAAGCCTTGTGTTCCTCTTTTTACTAAACACTCTGTCCAACAAACAAAGAAGATACAGGACTTTTAGCTTCATCATCCATCCTTTGAGGGTCACAGGGGGCTGGAGCCTTTCCCAGCTGTTAGCGCACAGGTAAGGATGCAGGTGTCAAGTTTTATCCTGGCGCCAAAATGTAGAGACAGACTCCTGTTCATGCACACTTGCACCATGGGAAATTTAAAGCAATGAGCATGTTTTTGGACTTAGAGGAAGCTGGAGGGAACATCCAAACTCCTGGGGATTTGAACCGAGCACCTTGTAGCAGTGAGGCTCCAGCAGTAAGCGCTGCAGCGCCATACATACACACCTTTATCATCACGTCCCTAATACCTGAAGACTGTTTGTTGTGAGGCGTCTACGCTTGTGAAACACCACCCTGCTAAGTGTTTTTGCTAATGCTCCTGTTGCTGCGTTCCCACCCTGCAGCTACTTAACATATTATCGCCTTCACCCGGCGCCAATCAGTCACAGCGCTCCGATGTTTCAGCAGCACGCCGCTGGGTCCTGCAGGCTTTCATTAAAGGTGGAAACACGCCTAATGTTTCGCTGGTTTGAGTCACCGGCTCCCATTCTTATTTTTCCTCCTCCTGAGCTGTTTTACATCCCACCTTGAATAGATGGCTCCAAGCAGGTCATGAGATTGCAAATAAATGCATAAATAAATGAGTTACGAGCTAAAAGGGGCGGAAAATGTCAGCAAGGTTACTGAAATCACTTCAAGATGCTCTGACACATAAAAAGCTGCACGGTGTTGTTGTATGTCTGGCATAAGGCTCCATTCAGATCCCACTCCCACACAGAAAGACTTTGTGAGCAGTGGGAGCAGCTGCATTTGGACTGACAGCGGTTATTTCTGCCCACTCGCAGCTGAATGTGGAAGGTCTGGGTGGTTGGTGGAGCCCTCGGTGCGTCAGGTGTGTTTCAGCATGTATTAAAACTTACTCTGAAGCTGTGTGTTAACTGACTGAAGAAAAGGGCGTTAGCATGGTCAGCTAAATGCTATGTTCTGCCTTTGGCTTCTCCAACCACTGGGTTAATCTGAGCTGGTTTTAATACACTGATACCATCGTGTTGTTAAATTTTCTTTAGTCCCTGTGAGGAGTTTCTAAGTGATCTTAAAAAAGTCACCCCTCTAGTTTTAAAGAACAAGACTCATGTTGAATACATAGACCAAAAAAATGTAAATCATTTTGCTCGGCTCGAAGTGAGGTCGCCACAAAAACTGCTCCCTCTGGTGTCTGGCTGCAGTATAGGTCAAAAACTCTATTTCCCCAGTCATTCCTGATGTGGCCAAATATGTATTTGTAGTTTGTTCAAGCTTTTGAAAAGAATTAATCAGAGTAGCAAAACAAACAACCGTTTTTGGACAAACTGTAAGAACTTGAGCCAACCACAGTTGTCTAAAGCAGGGGTCTCACTTTGCCTCAGCTCATTTGGATTAAACTCAATCCAGAGCCACAAAATCTTCACACTTAAGACTATCAAGTATTTGAAATTCTATACAAATGTATATTTTTGTTAATAATAATCTAAACAAGATTTTTTTGTAAAAATGATAAAATAGGGCATGTGATATCTTAGATTTTTGTGCTCAAAAAATTTGAAAAAAAAAAATTGTAATAATAATAAAAATAATAATAATAATAATAATAATAATAAAAATAATAATAATAATAATAATAATAATAAAGTTAAAGAAAAAATCTCAACAATTAAACAAATAAAATAAAATCTGAAGAGTCAGAAAAAATGAACATAAACTTTGATAACTTCAAACTTGATATAAACTTAAAGAAAAAAAATTAAAAAATAAAAAAATATATATATTTTTTTAAAACTTCACATTACAAAATTACATTTAATAAATTTCCAAAAAAAAATCAAAAATTCCATATAAGACTTAAAAAAATTTAAGAAATTAAAATAGAAAATAATAATTGATTAATTAATACATTTTCAAAATTAGAAAAAAAATTACATTGACATTAACAAAACAAACAGAAATTATTAAAAAAAATTTCAGAAGAATTTGAAATATATATTTATTTTTCATTAATTTCAAAATTTTAAGATTAAAATAATTGAATTCAAAAATGTGCAAAAATGCAAGCAATGGTAAATTTTTTTAACAATTTACAAAAATTAAAAAAAAATGAAATTAAATAAATTTGCAAAACTTGTAAATTTTGAAGGGATACTTGAATTTGATAAGCTTTCCAACATAGTATTGCTCCACTCTTTCTTTTTGTTGTTTGCTTCTGTGCTGCCACATTTTAAGCATGTTAATTATTCAATGTCAGTGTTTTTAATCATCAATACTCTCTATAAAAAAATACAAATCCTTTATTTCAATATTTTTTAAAGCTACAAGGAGCCACTGCAAAGGAGCCAAAGAGCCACACCTGATCTCAGGTGACACGCCCTCGTCCTTTCACATCCTCACTCTGCTACACACTGCTTTCCCCATAAAACCCTCACTGATTCAGAGTCTAATCTGTGTGGGCTGCTTCTGTACGATGCGTCCTTTCTCAGCACACACTCTGAATCCTCATCTCAGAAAAATCCACTTAATGATTTCTGCACATTGAAAGACGCGGTGAGCCATCTCGAGTGGGCGCTGGTGCTGGCGTACCTTAAATAATGTGCCGCCATCATTAATGCTATTAACTGCACAGATCTGCATGTCAGGACGTCTGCTGCTTTCTTAAACTGAGACCTTCACGTCCTGCAGGTAAAAACAGAAGCTTTTAAAGAGGAGGAAGTGGAATGATTTTTTTTTTTGGAAACTTTTTGGAAACCACACATGCAACAACACCAGGCTGATGCTTTCTGCAGAGCTGACACCTGCAGCCCTGCAGGAGGAAACATGCCACAGGTGATGCAAAGATGTTCATCACCGTGTCCACGCTTTATGCACACTCATATGGGGGGTTTGTAATCATCCCACATTACTCTTGATCTGCAGATAAAACCACCAACTGGATAAACCCTCAGGGACGTGCTTTGCTGCTGCTGCCGTCCGTGTTCCCCGTGGCGTATTTTTTCCACCGAGCAGCGTGCACTCACTCCGTCTTTGAGCAAAATAACTCCTCACTGCTTCCAAAGCTTCACAAGATGAAAAGCCGAACATATCCTGAGATTAAGAGGGAACATCAAACAGGTAGAGAAAGGGATGATGATTGTAGTCGAGCTTTGAGAAATTGTTTACAAAACAGATTTGAGGAATCTTTCACAAGGCTTTTGCTTCCTTTGCCGTCGGCATCTGTCGGGGGAACTTCAAATAAGCACCGCTCTTAAATCAACTTCAAGTGTTCACGTCTTTGGATTCTTTAAGAAAAGCTAACAATAAGGGAAGATAATGCCCGAGAAATAAGCAGACATGGAGGGAGAATTACTAGTTTTCTAGAGCCAGGAAATTTCCCAGTGGGGAGCCCAGCCTGGATCATTTTCATTACCATGTGTGCTGTGAAAGCAACACAATTGGTTTTCCTCACTCTAACTCCAAGACTCCTGGGAAATGTTTTCGACCCACATGTTTGGATGACATATTGAAATCATACGGTGCCGTTGAATCTTGTCCCAGTTCCTCCAGAGCTAATATGTGTGAGCGCCTGCACGGCGGCTGGCTCGCAGCACAGTCATGTCCCAGCTGACTCGGCAAATCTCCAAGGGAAGTTTATTTAATACGACGCTCGAGCGGGAAGGGAAGGAACAAATAAATGGAACCCGGCTACACAACACTTTATCATTCCTACAGTATTCCCTCGACGACGACGATGTTTGCAACCAAAATAAGAACGACCAAAAAGGGACAAAAGAAACGATCTGCCAAGTGATGTTTTGACTTTCCAGATTGTCTTTGAAATATTTTCCAAGAAAGCTGAAAACTCTCAGAGTAAAACGGGCTGATGTGACACTTTACCTCTTCAGCCTTTGAATAAATCTCATGTGAATACTCTCAGTTTGTGGGGTTGGCTCTTCTTTCTTTGGTTCCTGAGATAAACTTCTCCTCAGAGGCGCAGGGAGATGAGTGAATCTGCTCTAATTAACACTCAACGTCAGTTTTGTTGTAAACTTCGCAGTTTAAATTTCCTGATCTTTGGGGAAAGTTTAAAGAAGGAAACAATCCCAGATCAAAGCGCCATCGTTTAAACTTTTATGAGCTTTAAACCCCAACAAGAGAAGTTAAACCAACCCAAAAAAAGAATCCTCCTCGTCTTTCTGCCTCTGCATTGTTGGGACGGACGATTAAAAATGCAATGACATAAGAAAAGCTTTGTACCACGGTCCCTAAACGTCGAGATAAGGTTTGAACACAGGTGTTACCTTAAGTCCCCTCTCTTATCCGTCAGTGTGTTTTAATCTGCACGGTGGGAAAATGCAATTAATTAAGCAGAGATAACTGTTGGCATCACACAGGAAGGAGAACAGTACTTGGAAAAAAAACACAAGATTAACTGCAACTTGAAGTGAAATGATAACAGACATCAAGGTGTGGCAAAAGATTTGAAACATTGACGATAGAATAGAGGTGGCGTCTCAGAGCAAAGGCTACTAAAACTTTTAACTTTTTACAGAAAAGTGAACAAGGTTTCATTGGAATACAGTAGAAACAAAGGGGGTTAAAGCGAGCACAACTATCAAACACATCCAACAAGTACACAAAGATACTCTACTGTTCATTTAAAACATCACCTTCTATAAATCCAACTCAAAATAAAGACAAGCTAACCTCAGTTTTCCTTATTTTTAAATATTCTGTAACCAAACTTCAAAATCTGCCTCTTGTATTAAAAAACAAAAAACAGTTTCAGAAAAGTAAGTTTTGGTATGATGGCGTTTTGTAACCGTGAGTGAAGATCAGACGCAGTGGATATGAGACCCTGCCATCATTGACATAATGCCAGGTGGGACACGCTGTCTGTGCGCCACATGGCATGGACTGGCTGTCTGTGCTAAACATGGTGTGTACTACAAGTGTCATAAGCAGGCTGTCTCTGACAAACATGACTGGACCAGCTGTCTGTGTTAAATATGGTATGTGCTACAAGTGGCATGAGCAGGCTGTCTTTGCTACACATGGCATGGACTGTCTGTCTGTACTAAACATGGTATGTGCTACAAGTGGCATAAGCAGGCTGTCTTTGCTACACATGGCATGGACTGTCTGTCTGTGCTTGATGTAAAATGGACAAGCTGTCTGTGCTAAACATGGTGTGTGCTTCAAGTGGTATTAGCGGGCTGTCTGTGCTTATAATGGCATAGACTGGCTGTCTGTGCTACACATGGCATGGACCAACTGTTTCTGCTGGATGTGGCATTGACTGGCGGTCACCCCTTGACATAGCATGGACTGGCTGTCTGTGCTTAACATGGTGTGTGCTACAAGTGGCATGAGCAGGCTGTCTCTGCTTATAATAGCATAGACTGGCTGTCTGTCCTACACATGGCACTGACCGGCTGTTTGTGCTTGAAGTTACATGGACTGGCTGTTAGTGCTCGACACAGCATTGAGCGGCTATCCATATTAAACGTGGTATGTGCTAAAAGGGTCATGTGCGGGCTGTCTCTGCTTAACATAGCATAGACAGGCTGTCTGTGCCACACATGACATAGACCAGCTGTCTGTGCTACACATGGCATGGACCAACTGCCTCTACTGGATGTTGCATGGACTGTGGGTCACCCCTTGACATAGCATGGACCAGCTGTCTGTGCTAAACATGGTTTGTGCTACAAGTGGCATGAGCGGGCTGTCTATGCTACACATGGCATAGACTGGCTGTCTTTGCTGCATCTGGCAAATAAACATCCTGGAATCACTGAACACATTAAGTCTCATTAGAAGCCTGTAATACGGTACAAATTACAACATATTGAGTGTAAAAACCTCTATACAATATACAGTATTGCGCGCGACTTGGTGAATTCTCGTGTTTACAACACAAACATTTTGCCAGACTATGATTTGCCACCACTGCTGTCGCTAAATAAAGTTACTCTAAAGTCACTAAAGTTATCCAAAGTTACAATTCATCACCTACAGAAGGAGGTAGAGTCTCAGAGTAAGAGGAACAAGAGCAGTCATATGTTTCTCCAGGTTAGGAGAAAGTAAGAAGGGACAGGAAGTCCATCCACAGAAAGCAAACGGGTGCTATGGTAACAAAGGTTCCACTTTCTGTTCCTTTCCTTCACTCACCAATATCAACACAGAACTACATCTCATAAAATACTTGTTTCAACTAAAAAGCACATTTTCAAAAACTAGTGCTCATTAAACAAAGCTCAGTTCATTAATCAATACAACAACAACAACAACAACACTGAATGTGGTAGGACATATTTGGATGCACTGCACGTCTAAAACGCTGCAGGTATCCACTCAAACCACACCACTGTCTCTGCATTAAGAGCTCCCACTAACAACATTAAGGCTTCTGAACCGCTCGACCTGCGCAGGATGATGTGAGCAATAAGCCCAGACTGTACAGGGAGCACACTCTGAGAAATCAATACCCCCGCTTTAACTCTTAACCACCTCTTACAACATAAAAACAATCAGTTAGCGGCGAGGAACCTCCGCCGCCGAGCAGAACATCTTGTCCGTGTGGAGGAGGATAGAGAGGGAGAGGAAAACGCAGCGCGTCCAGAGGGCAAGGCCCCCCAGGAGACAAACACAGACACTTGTGACTCAATTGAGGCCGACAGCCAGCTGTTGGATCATTTACAGCCAGTCTTCCAGTTTTTTCTGCCCCTGAGACGAGAAATCCCCAAGAGAGCGTGGGTGTATGAAATCACACGAGGGAACAGCATCGGTGAAAGGGCGAAGGACCCAGACAACACAGAGAAAGGTTAACACAGACAGCACGATACCAGCTCCTGAACCAACAGCTCTGTGAGTCACCAAGTCACCGGCGAGGCTGATCCATGGAGTCTGGGACTTCAACACTGGGTCCATGTTTGACCAAAGAGCAGTGTATAATCATCTTAATGTAACCCAGTTAAAAAAATTAGGAAAAGTATTAGGAGCAAAGACAAGAGAGCAAAAACTAGGAACCAAAACTTTTCAAAACGTTGACTGATAGAGGGTTAAAATCTTAGCCAGAAAGACAGCAGCCATCATCAAGACTTCAGTCCATCGAATTTCAATGCAACGTGATCATATTAGTAAAAAATAAAGACCTTAAAGCAAACTAACAGCGGACTCAAGAGATTGTTGGTTTTATTTGCTGGAAGATTTCGATATTTGGAAGGTAGCTCCATCTATGTGCTGTAGACTTTGGGTGTCTGACTCACCAACGGCCTTTGAACAAGTTTTGACTCGTACCACCCAAAGACACAAGTTCTGTGTGCTTGTTGTTCCTTTATAGCCCTGGACACCAAAACCTCTGCTAGAGGCTGACATCTGATGCTAAATGTGGCACGGTACGCCATACATTTTGTGGCGTTTTCTTTCAACTAGAACTAGAAGCTGGCTTAGCTCAAAGCTTGGCTTATTTCTGTTAGCCTCGCTAACTTTAGTGAGAGTTCGGTTCCACAAACAAAGCTTTTGCCGCGGCCACACCAAACACGAACTCGCAAATTTATTAGCGCGAATGGCCTGTAACACACCGCGTGAACACCCGAGTCTCACTGCTGGACTATTTTGACAAGTTGAGGGGCGAAGAGAGTGTGTGAAAGCTTTGGAGATCACAATCAAGGCCTGCTGCCTCTCCCTGGTAATCCACCTCCACTGGCCCTGCCTGGCTGTTCCCTGAGACCTCATCCTCCACCCCCGACCCATGTTCCCGGAGGTCTCCCTGGGGATAATGAAGGTGTGGAGGAAAGAGAGGAGCACAGAGAACTTCCATCTTTTCCCTGGCTCTGCCCCTGCCCCGCTCCTCCCTCCTCTCTATCAGGCTCAAAACTCCGCTGAGGAAAACACAATCGAACTCAGTGATATCCCGTGCAGCAGATCCAGCTGGGAATGAATGTTTTCAGAACTTACCTTCAAAACCTGTCTCCTCAGAGACTTTCACCCAACCCTGCTCCTTTTTTTCTGCTCTCTGTAGAGTACACACGTCGTATCAGATAACTCTGGATGATGACACACCACACAGATTGTTTTCTCCTCCATCCTCGTGAATTGAGACCTTTTGGTAACTTTTCTGACATTTCGACAATCAACACGTCGGGGCTTTCTATCTACCCCGGACGCGCGCTAAGCCGCAGCTTGGATCAGCCTGGCTTGAATAAGCGTCTCTGAAAATCAGCTGAGCCTCGTTAGTGGAACAAGTTGCAGCTAAGATTAAAGTGGCCGCTTATTCAAGCCACGCCAACCGGCGATAGCTCGGCCTTTTGTAGCCAGCTTCGTGGAATCCCCTCCAGGTCCTCAAATTACCGACCGTAGCGTGCCAATTTTTTGGTTCCCTCCTGTTGGGGTGCCTGACGTACTGATCCGACCCCAGAAGGTGGAGCTACAAACACTGGAGTTAACTGATTGGTGGAAAGAATGGTTACTACCTGTGCGACAGCGGTAATGAAGAAGGTAATGACTTCCTGAAGGGAACTTTCCGTTTGTTCGTAAAATGGCAATGTCACATTTTTCTTGTTTGTTGGATTTATTGGCACGGTACACTTTATCACGATGCTATGCCGTCACGATCAAACTTTAGCGATCCGACCCATACCAAACTGAACTGATCCGTACCGGACCACTTGGTGGAGGCTGATATCTTTGAGCAGGCTCACAAATTCTTGCAAGTCCAGAAGGTGGATTTGGACAAACACTTGGTTCGACCTCTGAGCTAAAACTCTTGACACAGCTCTGAAATGTTTAAGTGCAACAAACTTTTAGTAATTATCCAACATGTTGGACTTAAATTGAAAGATTTGAACATCTCATGGGTGGACTACGATGGTTGCAGTCATGGAAACCTTTTAAGGTTATCCAAAATCTGAAATACTGAGATGAAAATCTGATCAAAACCGACCAAAACCCAGCGCTCTTCATGTTTACACCTCTTTGTTTGACTCTACAGTAACCCCACCTGCAGTTTTTTAAACCCAACGTATTATGGGATGAAAATAATCTACAAGAAGCAGAGCTGTCACAGCCCGCTCTGATAAAAATCTGCCAGGAGACATAAATCCAAATGGTGTTGATATGCTTGGCTGTTTCATGAAATTCATCTGGCTGTCTTTCAGTGGATTTCAGACTGTGTGATTGCTGGAGCGATAAACATCTTCCCTGATCTGATTACTTCATTAGGGAGATAAGCCATTTCCTCTGCTGCATGATACCTCTGCTGCAGGATGGAGGCTCGCCGCTCACAAGCCTTCACAACTCCACGTGTTCGAGAAAGTAATCTCCCGACGAGCGCCATCAAAAACATGCACCGAGGCAGCGCGTCCAGGTCTGTTCACCCGGCAGAGAAGACAAAGCTGAGAGGATCTGGATATTTGCAGAAATCGAAATAGCAGCTCATCGTCTGAAGATATGACAGGGATACATTCCTGCAACGGGTTAAGCTCTGCAGCCTTCATCAGAAACACCAAAACGAGCCTTAGACGGACACCACAAAATATGTTTCACAGACTCACAGACCGAACCAAACCCAGTTAGGGTGAACACAGTCTGTACAGCTGGCGTTTCATAAAAACCTGTTATTTACCAACAGTGTATGTTTAAAGATAATAACACCCATCAACACACAGTAATTAGGAAACCGTTTCAAATCATGAAGCTCATTTTGGTTTTATATACCCCAAAAAAGAAATGGCACCAATGGAGAGAAGTGAGAGGTTAGCTAACATCAGCTTCTCTCACAAATCTGAGGTTTATATCAGCCCTTTTCTGCCAGTATTTTATTTTTTTTTTTTAAAAAGGTCAAGATGATGGGATAGAAAGTCAAAATATTAAGATAAAAAATCAAAATTATGACTCATTAGGTCAAAGGTTAGGTTAAAATTCAGATTAAATAGCCATATTTATGACATAAAAAGTCAGAATTATCAGAAAAAAAGAAAAAAAAATGACTGAAAAGGTCAAATTAATGACATAAAAAGCCAATATATAACTTTAAATTCAAAATAATAGGGTATAGTCAAAATAATAACACAAAAAATTGAAATACCGAGGAATAAAATAAAAAAAAAAAAGAAAAAGAAAGAAAATTATGAGACAAATAGTCTTAATTTAAGGTTAAAAAGTTGAAATTAAGAGATTTAACTGTATAATCATGACATAAAATGTCAGAATAATGATATTTTAAAGTCAGTATTTCAACAATTCAAATTTGTGAGATAGAAATTCAAAATTATAAGATAAAGTGTTTAATTCTACGATAAAAAAATCAAAATTATGAGAAAGAAAATGTCCAAATAATTACACAAAAAAGTCAAATTAATGAGAAAAATAGTCAAAAACATGAGCTTAATAGTCAAAATTGTTAGATATAAAGTCAAAAATATAACTAAAAAAGTCAAATTAATAAGAAATAAATCTTAAAACATGAGAATAAAGTAAAAATTATAGGATAAAAACCCAGTATTTGACTTAAAAAGTAAAAATAATTTGATAAAAAGTTAAAGTTGTGTGATAAAAAGTCAAAAATATGACTCAAAAAGTCAAATAAATAAGATAAAAATTTAAAAACATGACATAAAAGTCAAAATTATAAGATAAAAAGTCATTCATGAGATAAATAGTCAAAATTTTGATAAAAAAAAAGTCAAAATTATGACACAAAAAGTTTTAATAATGATGTATAGATTTATTTAATTATTTCAAAAATATGAAAAAAATGTGAAAATGATTAGATTAATAGTCTTAATCAGGATATATAAAGTTGAAATCTTTAGATTAAAAGTTCAAAATCATGATATAAAAAGTCAGAATAAGGATATTCAAAAGTCAGTATTTTTAGAATTCAAATTTGTGGGTTAAAAAGTTGTATTTATGAGACAAAAATTCAAAATTATGCGATAAAAATTTAAAAAAATTTGAAGTAAAGTAGTCAAAATTATTGTTAAAATTAAGAAAAAATAAAAAATAAAATTAAAAAAATTATTTATAAAGATATAATGTCAAAATTATTATTTTAAAATACATAATGATGAGATAAAAACGTCCAGTGCTCTGTCCATGGTAAGATTTCTTATTGTCTTCTATTTTTTAGTCATGACTTTTTTTTTCATCTCATAATCTAGACTTCCTTCTAACAACCTTGACTGTCCAGTCTTATAATATTTACTCTATGTCTTATAATAATGCATTGATTAATTTTTTTTTTTTTCAACTGGCAGAAATGGGCTTCCATAGAGGTTGGATCAAATTACCCAGAAATCACTTTCCCTAAGGTTTTCTGGCTCCATTTGGGGAATCCTGAGGCTCTCCAACACCAGGTGAGGTTTAATCCAACAAATGAGTTCACCCGGGGTCTTGGATGTGACCAGAACGCTATTAAAGCAAAACACCTCGACGAGTTATCAGGGCTAAACCAGTCCACGCCCAGGGCTCAGTCATTTATTAGCTAATTAACCAGCTAACTATTGTGTTTGTGATTCTTTCAGAGGTGGTTAATCTCTGGTGAATGAGACGTCCGTACAGGTGTTTGTTAAATCCCTGCTGAGGTTGTTTCCCTGGTTGTAAGAGTGATCTTGGCTGATTGCAGAGTTGTGAAGCATTAAATCAAAATGTATATTTCTATTTTCCCATCTCCCCGGTGACGCATGGACGTCTCTGGAATATTGACACACTTCCACTTGGATGAAAATGTGAAGAACTGACTCATTTATAACTGCCAACATTCATTAAGGAAGAGCGCTGGCGTTTCATGCCTTGCCATCTGTGCTATATGAATAACATCCACATTTTCCAGCTGGTGTTCGGTGGTGACAGCTCTACTGTACATACGCTTGGGTGAATGCGCCAGTGGAACAAATAAACCCCGAAAGAACAAAAACTGTATCTCTTCCTCTGAGGAACGACACATTTCTGGGAGGATGGAGCTTTGTACGAGGCTGAAAAGCTGAGTAAACAACACTGTGGGGTTTATTTTTACACACAGAGAGGAGGATGGAGTGTTTTAAAGATCAGAGTAGTTAGCGTCTGTGCTTGTTTCTCAGGATGTGAGGCCACAATTGATCCTCGACCTCAGACAACCCCCTTAGATGACCCCTTGCAGTATTTCAAATGCATGTGTTTGAGGAGCTGAGACGATATCAAGCTTTATGTCCCCGTATCTGCAAAAGAAAACCCCCCCATCAGCTCTTTGTCTGAGTCCGTTTAGGTTACACTCGATTAAAACATTTATTGGCTCCCAAATGAGCAGCTGTGCCTCATCTGCTCCTCTTGAAGACCTTCTGTTTTGGTCTTGTTGTTCCCGTTTGGAGCTGGTAAATGGTGCACGTATATTTCATCATGTGGGGAGAAAGGCAGGGAGCTAAAACTTAAGGGTACCGTGTTTTTCGAGGTTTATACAACAACTGTACATCAGATGAATCCATGGTGTGTAAAAATGGTGTTTGATTTTTTTTCCACAGACATGCGCCTCAAAAGATTCACATCGTAACGTTTTACTTCTCCAATGTGTCAGGATTTACTCACACAGTGATGCAATATTTATCAATACTTACATAGTTTTACTAATAGACTCTCAAGTTTGAACAGACCACTGCAGAATAACTGCTGACTGTGGTTTAGAAACAACATTAGCACAAAAAGTTTAACCTGGGTTAAAGCATTTAGCTCTTGATTTAGCCTTCAGCCTGTGCGTTAGCCCTTTCCAGTGTTTTAGCCTTTAGCTTGGGATTTGGTCTTTCTTTTCATGATTTAGCCTTTGCCCGTGTTTTAGACTTTAGCTTGTGCTTTAGCCTTTTGATCTTGATTTAGCCTTTAGCTCATGGGTTCATTTTTGACCTATGTTTATGCCTTTAGCTACTGCTTTAGCCTTTAGCTCATGATTTAGCCATTCGCCAGGGGCTAAGCCTTAAGCTTGTGTTTTAGCCTTTAGCCTGTACTAGAGCCTTTTGATCTTGATTTGACCTTTAGCTCATGGTTTAGCCTTTTGCCCATGTTTACACCTTTAGCTCTTGCTTTAGCCTTTAGCTCATTATTTAGACATTAGCAAGGGATTGAGCTTTAAGCCTGTGTTTTAACCTTTAGCTGGTGATTTGGCTTTTGGCATCCATGTTAGCCTTTAGCTTGTGCTTTAACCTTAAGTTTGTGCTTTAACCTCAAGATCTTGATTTAGCCTTTAGCTCATGATTTAGCCTTTTCCAGTGTTTAAGCCTTTAGCTTGTGATGTGGTTGTTTTCTCAGGATTCAGCCTTTAGCCTGTGCATTAGCCTTCAGATCTTGGTTTAGCCTTTAGCTCATGATTTAGCCTTTTTCAGTGTTTAAGCCTTAACTTGTGATTTGGTCCTTTCTCAGGACTTAGCCTTGTGCCCGTGCTTTAGTTTTTCTTTTGCTTTAGACTTTTGATTTTGATTTAGCCTTCAGTTAATGGTTTAACCTTTTACCCACGTTTAAGCCTATAGCTTTTGCTTTAGCCTTTAGCTCATGAGTTAACTTTTTTCAGTGTTTAAGCCTTTCGCTCTTGTTCAAGTCTTTAGCTCATAGTTTAGCCTTTTTCCAGTGTTCAAGCCTTTAGCTCATGATTTAGCCTTTAGCTTGTGATTAGGCCTTTAGCTCAGAATTAAACCTTTGGCCAGTATTAAAGCCCTAAGCTTATGCTTTTACCTTTACCTCTTGAAATAGCTATTAGCCTTTAGCTGGTGATTTAGCCTTTGCTTTGTATTTAAGCCTTAAGTCATGATGAAGTCTTTAGCCAGCTCTTTTACCATTAGCTTGTGCTTTAGCCCTTGGCTCCTGAATTAGACTTTTGCCTGTGTTTAAGCCTTTAGTTTGACCATGTTTACGCTTTTTGCTTGTCCTTTAGCCTTTAGTTACTGAATTAGCCTTTAGCTCATGATTTATCCTATTTTAAGAGTTTAAGTCTTTAGCTTGTGCTGTTACCTTTAGGTTACATTAATCCTTCTTTCATTGTTTTAGCCTTTAGCTCATTATTTAGCCTTTAGGTCTTTATTTAGCTTTTAGGTCTTTATTTAGCCTTTAGCTAATGATTTACCCTTCTGCCTGTGTCTAAGTCTTTAGCTTGGGCTGTAGCCTTTAGCTCTTGATTGAGCCTTTAGCATATGATATACCCATTTTCCAGTATTAAAGCCTTAAGCTTGTTGTTTAGCCTTTACCTCTTGCTTTAGCTTTTGGCTCATGATTTAGCCTTCAGCCAGTGGTTGAGCTGTTAGCTTGTACTTTGGCCATAAGTCATGATTTTGCCTTTTGCCCGTGTTTCAGCCTTTAGATTTGGTTTTAGCCTTTAGCTCATGATTTAGTCTTTTCCAGTGTTTTAGCCTTTAGCTTGTGCTTTACCCTTTAGGGAACAATTTAGCCTTTAGCCCATGTGTTAGCCTTTTGCTCTATCTCTCTCCTGTTTCTCTTTCTTCTGCTCTTCTGTCCTTTTTCTGTCTGACAGTTAGGCTCCAGTGTCCACCATCACTACAAAATTAATCACAGAAATCGTTTTCAGCAGAGAAAAACACAGATCTTTCTTCTCTCTGCTAAACTTCATCATCCAGTGTGGTGTTGTCATAAAGACCTAGACGTGCTAGGGATGTATCTAGAAGGGAGACTTTTTCAAGACCACTTAGAAACTCCTCACAGGAACTTTTTAGTCTAGCAGTAAACAGGTAAGGCAGCCCTTGCTTTTAGGCAGAGGAAACCCCATTCTCAGGTTGTTATGATGTTGATTTCACTGAACAACTCTCTGAACATGAGTTTAAGTTTCCATATGCCTGTGTACCTTCATCAGACGACGGTTATTGCAGAGGAAGCACCACCTCACCACACTTCATAAACACTCGTCATTATTCCTCCGTTATTTCCTTCAGGGGAGTGACGGGATCGCACCTCGTGGGCAGAACTTACGAGCCTTGCAGCCTTTCCCTCCTGAGGCGCCGGCACTAAACTAACTAGTCAGTGATTGTAAGTCACTCTGGAGGAGAAGAAGAAGAAGAAGAAGAAGAGCAGGTAGACTCGTTAATCTCCAGCTGCTCCTGTGAATGACAGCGCAACAATACATGAAAGCCGGTCTTTAAAGAAAGTGATGCAGAGTGGTGTTTTATATCCTAAGCTCTGGCATTAAACCCTTTACCTGTGAGTGTATTAGAGCTGACCCGTGCTCCGTCCTATCTCTTTGAAGCCATCACGGCTCAGCGTGGTTCAGAAATATTACCATATCTATAAAGAAAAGGGTTCAGTAATGACTACAGAAAGAAATACCTTCACCTCCTTCTGCCGAGTTCAAACACAGGAGCACGGTAACGGCTTAGAGCTACTCTCTAAAGCTCTAATGTGTTCAAATACCCACGGGCCCCTCATTGCAGAGATTGAAAATACCAGCAGTGACTGCTGGCCAGGCACTTCCACAGAAAAAAGGCCCACGGTCACAGCGTGTGACACGGAGCGTCTTAATGGCGCCGTTATGATGAGGGCGATGGGTGGAGCGTACACCATCGGAGCTCCTTTTGCTCGACTCATCACAGCATGATAGATCACCTGCAGCCCCGAGCGGTGCAGCAAAGTGTGCTGTAAGAATCCCTTCAAAGACCACAGATGAGCCCGTTTTGCTGCTTCATGACACGCTAACACCATCCTCCATACGTGACACACACGTCATGGGTTTACACCGCTCTGCAGCATGTGTCTGCCTGTCGATTCCAGTGCTGCATTAAACCGACACAAAGTGCTGACTGACCCACTAAAATATTGCTTAATGGCATCATTAGCGGTAAAAATATAATCCCACAGGGTCCTTTTAAGGCCTTGGTTGAAACTTTCTGATCATTTCATGGACGGCTAAAGTGGATAATGAACTTTGAGTCAACTTCTTCTCTCAGTGTTTTAACCGGAGGGATCAGAAAACTGGAAAAAAAATAGACAGAGTTATCTCCAAGCACTCTGAGATTAAAGACAAATGTTTTTCTTTGTGATGTCTCAGTTTATCAAAAAGAACATTGTGAAATAAAATGTCCAAACTGTGATGAAACCAGGGCATTGAATCACAGATTTCTAGAGTCTGATACACTGTTTCTGGAGAATCAGATGGTACATAATCATGAATGTTATCTGACCTGAGAGCTCTCACTGCACACTTTGAAAACTTTGGTCGGCAGAAGCTGGAGTCAGATATTTGGCCTTTAAAAAAGAGTAAAAATCAAGAAGAGACAAAGTTCATAAAGTGGAATATTGTGGAAAAGCACATTCATCTAAGAAGTCCAGGAAAATGACTCATCTTGAGATAATTATAAACCAAAAATGAGGCCTCCATCACTTGAAATCAGTAAAAATATCTGACTATGGAGCTGCAAATTCATTTTACCAAGTTTCTTGAAAATAAGAATAATTTATTGATACAAGAAACTAATCAAGTGTAAAAACTTATACCACATTGGCAGATTCCTGCCTCATTTTTGTGTTTTAATACCTTGAAAAAAAGCTCATATTGAGTCGTAGACCTTATTTTTTAGGTGTACATTGCTTAGGTGGTCATAATATTATAGCAGTACTTCAACAATTCAAAACTACATAAATGATTTTGTCTAGTTTCTTGTGATAGATGCCTTACAGACCTTCATATGTCACATTTATCCATCAAATCTGCTGAAAATTAATAGATACCAGAAGCGAAAAATCAGGCTGGGTTGCTTGTAAAACGTAAAAAAAATTGACCGATGGGAATGAAAAATTTGCCTGTCTAAGGGGTCACTTTAGTCTTTTGAAGTCATTATTAAGACTAATTTGTCCAAATTTGAGTAAAGAAATGTCTTACTTAACAAAATATATGTCATATTCACCCGAAACGTCCGGAAAACGAAGTAATTAAAGATATTAGAAGCTAAGGCAGAGACCTGTGTTGTTAATGTTAGTTTTTTAAAAAGAGGATATGCTCCCAATTCATTAATTTAACAAAATAAATTTCTAATTCCACTGGTAGACCTTTGTTCTTACTCATTACAATAAACCCAGCCTTTATATTTGGATTCTAATATCTTCAAAAAGACATTTTATCATTTGTTTTACATGAGGTCTTTCAAATATTTTTTCTCAGTAGGGCTGAACAATTAATTGAATTGAAACCAACATTGCAATATAACAGACTGCAATTTTCAAATCGTGAAGGGTCCATTTTAAAAATAAATGTACACAGATCTGGAAAGAGTAAAGAAACTAGTACTTGAAGACAAAATGATAGTTTTTCTGGAAAAAAAAACGCTCTGAGCTACAGATATCCATACCATAGCATGATTGGGGCTGGCAGAGCCTAACCCCTTTTCAGTTTATTCTGTATTGTTTTGCTACTCTTCCTGACAACTTAAAGTCAGTAAAATTTCACAGAGTTCATTTTACTTTTTTTTATTAAAAAGTGCAGGAAAGACTCATTTATATGCTAACAGTCTCCTTCGGCGTGTTGGTCAAATTATAGAACAACCTAGTGCTTCTGTTTAGCTAATAACACAGAAGAAATGTCTCCCACAAAAGAAAATTACATGCTAAATCGCAATCGCAGTACTGGCCCCCAAAAAATTGCAATCAGATTATTTTCCAAATTTCTCAGGTGGCAAAAAGTTGGCAGATTTCCCAGGTTATGTGTGGACAGAAGTTCTTTTTAACAACAGATGAGGAGGAGTGTTCATCTCTGACAATAGCTGGCTACAGGTGGACAAGGCCTCAAACCCATGTCACACGTAACCAGGTATCTGGTAAACTGCATAAATGTTTATGCTTCTCATCCTCACAAAACTGCAGTTTTATGTCACTAAAAACGATGTTTTCTGAAAACTCTGGTGTCATGGTTTCATTTAGACGCCGAGAAACCACAGCTGAATGATGGAGGTTCATTTTGATTGGCTGTCATAGGTTTGACTTCTGAAAAACACTGCCCATTACGGGTTTGTCACTCTTCCAGCCACCCTTATTGGCAGGTTTTTCCGGTGTGTGGACAAAAGAATTTCTGAAATCAAAAGAGGGCAGATATTTGTTTTTGAAAATGCCTGGCTATGGCCATGTCCACACGTAGCCGGATATTTGGGAAACCGCATCTAGGCTATCTTTATACGTTTACGCCTGTTGTCCACACGAAACCGCAGCTTTACATCACTAAAAACACTGTTTTCTAAAAACTGCAGCCAAAGTAATAATTTCGGAAAACTCAGGTTTTAAATTTTTGGTTTTCTGGCAGATTTGCCCGCTGCATGTGAACAGAAATACTTTTAAAAACAAGCAAAGGGAGGATACCCGTTTCTGAAAATACCAGGCTACGTGTGGACAAGGCCTTAAATAGATCTAAATCTGGTCTATAGGTATCTGGCTTATCAGCAGGTATCAGGATCACCTGTGAGCTTCTCCTTAGCTGGTGTCAAGTCCACCTGCTCTCAGAGAGTCAACACCACCGTCTGCTTTCTTTGTCCACATCTGAAAGAAGTTTGGGAACATGATTTTTCTTTATCTCTCATCATTAGCTCTTTTCGTTTTCTTTGTTGAGTTGACAACTGTCCCGGGGGTCTGAGATTATTTCAAGGAAATGTACAAAAACCTCTTTGCATTCTGTAAATCTTTGTGTTTTGTCCCATATTTTGTTTCCACTTGAAGAACAAGGAGTGTAAATTAGCATTAAAGCTAGCTCCTGCATCTTTACATCCTGTTTGTGTAAGGTTGTGTGATAAACCGACCTCACAGATCTGATACAGCATCAACTGTCGCTGTGTCTCCAAGCTTTAAAATGCAGTTAAACTGTGAAATTAAAAAAAAAAGTGACGTAAACACAAACCTCAGGAAGTTATATTTACGTCCGTCTGTGTTTTCAGATTATTCCTGTTGTTATTTACACCCAGGGCCAGAGGTTTTCACACTCCATTATTTCAGACAGGCTGTTAAATTTCTGCTGGACGAGCAGCAGCAGCAGCAGCAGCAGCGGCGGCGGCGATCAGGTGGTCACATTGTGTTGTATTTATGTGTGATTGTAGGAACACGATGCCTCATTAGACCTTTAGTGCCCTGGCTCGCCGCGGCCCCATCCACACACAATAGCCCATCTTATTATATCTATCTCTGGCCCACCTGACCACTCCACAGAGAGCCCTGGCAGTCGCAGTCAAGCTGTTGGAGATCATGGGCGACTGGGACCTTTTGTACATCCTAACATCTGCACACTGGCTGCCTGTGACAAGGTCTGGCGCTGTGATCTCCCCCCAAACACCTATTTTTTTTTTTTCCCCTCAGTCTCAGCTGCCTCCCTGAACTCTCTGGCTCTGCTCTCTTTTTCACCTCATGTCTGCTGTTTTTTTTCTTCCTCCTCCTCTCACCACCCAAAGACTGGCTATATATAACCACTGCTGCACTGACCTCCCTGTGAGAACACAACGTTTTTCCCCATTATTATTTCTGCCTACCTGACCACCCTTTATTCGCTCCCTCCGGCTTTGGGCGCGCTCATTATTATTATTTACTTTTGTCACTTCCACCTGGATCTGTTCTCTGTCTACCTCCTCTTATGTCTGTGTGTCTCATGTTCTCTGAAGTACTTCCTCCATCTCTCTTTCTCTTTCTCACACACACACATACACACAGATATTACCCCCCTCCATCACCCGCCGGTGAAGCTAAAGCTGTCTGGCTCCCCACCTGCACAGCCCTTTGAGAGTGCTGACTTACAGTACAGTATATCCTGCCATGCGCTGCAGCATGGGGACACTTTTGTACCAGAGAAAGGGCAGAGACTGTGTTACACTTTTTATATGTGACAGCCTGAAAGAGCTCAGAACTATGCAATCCAAAAGCATATTTACATTCTGGTGAGCTTCTGAAAGGATCATCTACTGTCCTCTGAGTGACGTCAAAGTAGACACATAACTGCAAAGGGTCATTTAGGGCAGAATTAGTCCAAAAGAATTATCATTTGCATCATTTGTTGTTCTTCTGTCAAGTTTTCTGCCGCCATGTCTCTTCTTGATTGAGATTCCTCCCGTGCTTGTGACGCAACCACATTCCTACTGCGCATATTTCCTTCGCTTTTAAAGAGACATTATAATGATATTTAAATACTTTTATTTATTCATGTTTATATTTATACTTTTATTAGCCTTTTCTTTTAAGGGTTTATTTTTTTTATCAATATCACTTTATAAAGCTACTTTCTTTCTTTATTTATTTTTTTATTAAGCACTTTTCTATTAATTTTTTTATTTATCTTTATATTAATACTTTTATGAGCCTTTTCTTTTATGGATTCTTATATAATTTATTTATTAATTCATTTTCTTAATTATTATTTTATAGATTATTATATACTTTATTAATTCATTTTTTTTCTTTTATAGATTCTTATATAATTTTTTATTAATTCATTTTTCCTTCATTTTTTTATTCATTTATAAATTCTTATTAATTTATTTTTTATTAATTTACTTATTCTTTAATATATTCTCATATAATTTATTTATTCATTCATTTCTTTATTTACTTCTTTTATAGATGTATTTTTGTAATTTGGCACACTCACTACTCCATACTGCCCCTCATGTTGGTTTCACCTCCACTGTCTAGGTTTCATCCCTTTATAATGTGTATACGTTACACATTCCATTTTCCCGCCTTCAGTGAGTCACATGACCAGCTGCACGGAACTCTCAGTCATTGTGACATCATCGCCAACTGCTGCCCTCTCAGGAGTGAAATTGACTGAGCTTTTAGAAACGTCTCCTCATAGATGCCACAATTTTGACCAAATCTCTCCAAAAATTAGATGTTTTTATGTTAAATTTTGTCAGGAATCCATCCATGTGCTTTTTTTAAAGATGTAAGAATTTTGCTTTTTTGTGTAGAGGCCTAACTGCAGCAGCTTGTGTGGAGCTGGATCCTCCTCTCCCATTTATTTACCAACTTTCAGGGCTCATCATCCAAAAACCGTTTAAGAAACAGCAAATTCCCTCATAGCTTTTGTAAAGCATGGTCCACTTTGTCATCTGAGCAAATTTCAAGCAGATACCATTAATGGCCTAGGAGGAGGTAATTTTTGTTTCAGGGCCAAAACTGTGGAATAATTTTATTTTTAAAGGACAGTTTGCTCACTTCCTGTTTAAGATTGCTCAGGAATGTCTGCATACAATTTGTGCGTCTCAAAAATTTTGACATTGGTTTGATCTTTCTACAACATTCTTACTGTCACTGAGAAATGTTTTAGTGTGCCTAGGTGGCGCTAGAGAGCACATATTGGTTGCTTGTTGTGGTTTGAACTTCAGGGCCATAGTAGTTATGGCTTCGTTCTGGGAGCTTCCACCTCCTCTCTGTTTCACGTTCATACAGGAAAAACTATGGCAGGTAGAGCATCAGCAAAGTGAAGTACAGAACAGTTCAGGGACACTCATAAAATCAGACTGTGCAACCTTGTTTTTGCTGATGGCATGTTTTTATTTTCTTCAGTTTTACTGATTGTTGATTTTTATTTTTATCCTATTTTTATTTAGTATTTTGATTGATTGTTGTACTAGTTTCTTCCCTGTCTTTTAGTTCATGGCTATTCCTTTCTTTTATGAAGGTTCCCTTTTCAGTAATGCCTACTTGATCATGTTATGTTATGTTTAGTGGTGATTGTTGAAAGAAGGCTGACTCATTCACTGCAGAGCAAATCTACTCACTGGGTACAAATAAAGTCACCTTGAACACCTTAAACAGTGTCTTTATATAAATTCATTATTAGCCTCTCAAGTTACCCTGGATTATTAACATGGCATGTTTATCAATAGGCACTGTCCCTTTAATACAGTAGTGTGCACAGACCTTTTTGAAGGGCAGGGTCACAAGAAACAATTAATAATTTGAAAAAAAAAACAAAAAACAAAACAAAACGCACACTCCTGTTTTAATATGTTAACTAAATTTTAAAATAGAAGGAGCTGGGTTGGCAGCAAGTTGCGAAACAGATCAGGTGATGTAGGCTGGGTCAAGCTTGACTTACGCTTTGCTCTAATTTTCACAGCTATTCCATAATTCTTGTCTTTTGACATGTCTGTTAAAATATAGCTCATTAGCTCCTGTCAGACTCTGCTCAGTGACGACCTTGTCCGTCTATTTCCAGCTCTTGGACTGAGCGTGGGCTCCTGATGACCTGCTGAGCCTCCTCAGGTACCTTTCGCACTTTGATTTGATTCAGTTTCTATGGAGACGTCATTTAGCACAACAGATATATATCCAGATGGGAAAATAACTGCAACTGCAGCCTCTCTGCCAATGTGGATGCTAATTAAAAAAAAAAAAAACAATAAAGAGTTTTTCACATCTCACCAATCAGTGACAGAAACAAATAACATCCATATGTCTCTGCTTTGACTCAGACAGTTGGAGCCTGATTATGAAGGGTTATTATTATAATTATTATCAGTATTATTATTATAATTATTATTACTATGACAGGCGTCTAATTTGCACAGCGCAGCATGTTCAGGGGAACTGCGCTTGTAGTTTATCTGCTCTAACATTTATACTTTTTGCAACATAAAATATTTGTTCAGTATTTTTTGCATTGAAGTCAATGGGAAATGCTCCTGCTTCAACTCCTGCGGGACTCTACAGGTTCTGCATACTTATGGCAAGCCCTTTTAACATTTAATAGCTAGTCTGGATATGTAATACAGATATCCTCAATTCAATTCTCCCTAGTCAAATTGAACATTTCAGATTTCCACAATGACATTATTCCTATACACAATTGTAATTTCAGATATCCACAACTTAATCCCTCCTAGGACAAATCACACCCCTTTCCCCATTCATGTGTGTGGGGTTTCTCATTACAGATATCTTAAATTCAGTTATGGATAGCCACAATGTGAGATGTGGATATCTGCAACTAAATCATGACTCTCCATAAATCTATTTGCAGATATCTACAATTTCATTCTGGCTAGTCACAATTCCAAATCAAGATATCTTCAACCCCCTTCCATTAAAGATATCTATAATTGCATTTATACATATCTTTGATTACATTTTGATTAGTCAAAGTGCCATTATAGATATCTTGAACTGGAATTACGTCTATTCAGAATGAAATTGTAGATATCTGCAACTAGATTTATGGATAGCCATAATTTAGTTGCATATACCTGTAATCAAGTGCCAGATATCTTTAAATTAATTGTGGTTAGAGATATCTCAAATTCGAGATACCTTAAACTTTTATTTTGACTAGTCAAATGTAATTACAGATATATTGAAACAGAGTTTCAACTAGGGGAATTGATGTTGCAGATATCTGTTATGATGATAAAAGTTATGACAAGTATAGGAGGAGGGCTTGCTGCAGTGAACATAGCTCTTGTTCCCCACAAAGTCCCTGATTATAATTTTTTTCTATTTCATGGCATTTTCCAAATATCTTGTCGATGACAGCAATCAACATTTCTTCTGCTGAGAAAACTCTTAAAATGATTTTTTTCTCTTCTCTCCTCCAGTTTATTTGGGTCAGTATCCAATGGGAAGCCTCGCATGTCCAGCGTCATGAACACATTTCTGACAGTCAAAATCACATTGAAGATATCGCTAACTGTAATTCTGGATAGTAAAAACTGAATTAGAGATACCTGCAAGTGACATTTAGAATGGGTGACGAGGCGAAGGGCAGCTTTCGGGGAGTCATTGCAGATATCTGTAACTCAGTTTTGACTAGTGGAAACTGAGTTACAGATATCTCTAACTGTCATTGTGACTAGTCAAAACTGAAATATAAATATTTCCAACTGTATTTTTAACTAGTCAAAATTCAGTTTTGACTAGTCATAATTATGCTGTTGATATCTAAAATGCTAATTCCGGAGAGTCAAATCTAGCTATTAAATGTTAAAAGGGCTTGCCATGCTTCCACTGATATAATTCTTGCTTTACAATGTTAACACATCCCTCTATGATTTTTACATGTCTTCAGATGTCAAAGCTTTTCCACAAAACGAAACGTGACGAAGAGCGTGTGACGTCAGCATAGGATTCCCGCCCCTCCCGAAAAATACAGAATAGTTCCTTATTTCGCACTTAAATGTCAAGAACAAGCATAAAAAACACATCACTATGTTCAACAGAGTCTTGTACTACTCACCGTGTTCCCAGGTTTTTCAGAGCCGCCAAGGTTTTGGCACAACGACGTAGGTTTTACACCATAGCAAACTCTGCCCCTCACACAGCCGGACCCCATTAATGGACTAAAAACAAAGCCACGGACACACACGGAGCTCGCGAAGAAGAGACTGGGAGGGAGGCGGGACCGAGCAGCCAATCAGAAGCACTCTCTCGCCTATCACAGTGCACGTGAGGAGCGAATGAGAACCAGAAGTTGACGAGCCGCCATTACGCCAAGCAGCACATGGCTAATTGAATATTCACGAGATAAACGTGCGGTAGCAGCTAGTTAGCACGCTACACGCAGTTGAGGTTACAACAACGGGAACCTAACTTCAGCTGACGGAAGGATAAACAACAAAAGGATGGCGGTTAACTATCTTGAAAGTGTATTGTTACTTTAAGACCGGCCTTTCTTTGGACGCCGAGGCTAAAACATGACAGCTGGATGCTAAAGTTCAAGTTAAACAGCGGTTGCAGCCGGATTTATCATCTTATGGGGACTAAAATCGGCAATTGGTGAGTAACTTAGCTAATTTAAATGCTTTGCTGGTGTTTTGTGCAGAGGATATGTGGCTGTGAGCTGCTTGTGATAGCTAATGAGCTATGTGCTAACTTGACTGAAGCTACTGGTTGCTTAATGCAGTGATTCCCAACCAAGGGTACACAAACATATCGCAGGGGTTATGTAGAAACTTTTAAGTATTTATTTTATTTAACTATGAATAAAATGGTGCATGTGTGGTACAACTAGTGGCACAGCTGCATCAAAATCAAACCAGATGCTTACCTTCAGCCAGGTAAATATAAAAGACAAGCTCAACAATGTCATTAAAGCTTGGATGACTTATTCCACAGAGCACCATTTTTTTGTAGTAAACAATGGGTTATAAGAGTTATTTACAACAAAATCAGGTTGATTGTTGAGATTTTGTCTTTATTAATTTGTTTTACTTATTTATCTTCAGGGGAACATATTTTTAATGTTAAATTTGAGTTAAAAAAGAGATTTAAATAATTAAATTGAGGAGAAAAAAATATTTTAATTTAATAATTTGTTGTATTACCTTTTACTTCTGAGGAATCATCAATCAGCATGAGTGAAGGGGGTGCACAAGACATTGATGGTTGAGAATCACTGGCTTGATGTTAAAAATGCAGCTTTCCATACTTAAATGTCTTTTCTATCCAACTTTATGTCTTTTTCCTGTCTTTCCAAGTTCTGCTCATGTGTAATCATGTTTAAAGACTGGATGTAACAACAGCAATGTCAGCTTGGGCTGAGGTTGGGTTTGTTTTTTTATCGTCTTGAATAGCGTAGAATGTTGTACTGAAATATTTGGCTCCAGCCTTGCTCCTGTGACACATTATACAGGATTGGTGTTTGTGTTATTGACTGTTTTACTGGTTGTGCCTGACAGTGGTATGAGTGAATTGTGGAGGCTGGTCAGCTTTGAGAGTCTAGCTTTTGTTTAATGACAACCATCTCTGTCGCTGTCACAGCCAGCAGGTGGCAGTAGACGCTGCGGTTCCACTGCATCTTCTTAATTTCAACTGGAAAGGCATAATGTTTTATCAGCTTTCTGCTATTTCAGTTCACGTTTTCTCATTCTAAGCTTTGTTTTACTACTTAATGCAATTTTTATTTCACGTTTCACATCTTCAGTTATCATTTGCTGCTTTTGGACATTATTGTATCATGTGCTGTTTTTAGTGTCAGAATTTCAACGCATTTGCTGCAAGGTAATGCTTCTTTTGTAGTTTATCTAGATGTTTTTTTTTTTTTTTTTTTACAATTATGAAAGTCTAAATTTGCTTGGATTTTGGTTAGCTGATGATGAAACTCTTATTCTTATTATTAAATATGTTTATTGTCTTTTGAACTGCAAGAACTGCAATATAAGCAAGAGTTTGTGTCGTACTGTAAGTCAAAAGAATCTTGAAAGACTTAAGCTCCATTCACCTAAAAGGAAGGAAAAAACATCTAAAACTGACGCCTGAGTTGCTTTTTTAAAAATCTGCCACAAACAGAAAAAACAAACAAAATAAATAATTAATAACTTCAGTGTAGATGAACCAACCCACACGATCCCTCGGCAGAGATTTCAACATCAGGTGTTTCATTCCTTCTTGGAAATCTTCAAACACATTCGTGTTATCAATCTATGCTCTCGGTGTACCTTCAGTTTTGTCATCACAGGATTATTAATGGGACCGCGTCATACCGAACACCTGCTCGTGACTGCACAGACGACATTAACAAAACCAACCAAGGTCAAACGCAGCGTTGATTCATGGCTTGTTAATTGACGGGAACATCCGAGGAAAGTAAATTACAGCACAGAGCGTACGCGCTCCATCACGCTGAGTCGCAGTCAGAGGGGCTGCAGTCACATTTGTTGTGACACACCTCAGCTGACAAAACCAGCGACCTGGCAGCATGACGGATCACGAGCTGCTGCTTTTTGGTGAGTTATTGCATGGTGGATATTTTCAATCAGTGGTCAGGTTTTTTGTGTCTCTATAGCCGATCAGCGCTTAGATTTCCCGACTCCTTTGAATGCATCAGAAGGCATCAACAAAGCATCTTTAAAGTCTTTCCCTCATGAAGAACAGACTCTGAACACTAAAGTAAGTCAGATATAGACTGCTTCAGGCCTGGACTTTATTACTCAGCATGATGCGTCATGTTCCCTTGATTCAGGCTATAAGAAGGCCGTCATGGAAGCAGTGACACGGGTGTCAGCGGCAGGCTGACACTGATATTATGAAGTAGATGTAAGCATGTTTGGACATCTTTCGCTACATCATCAAGCAGAGCGCACAGGGATGAGGCTTCCCAGCAGAGTCCTCGTCATCCTGCATGTACACACTCGGAGCTGCCTGTCAGCCCTCTTTCAGCACACTCAATGATTAATGAGTCATTGAGTCTTTGGGGGGATGAGGGGGCGGGGTCCTCCGCTCATGTCAACAATGCTGACTGTGTGTGCTCGCACTCCCAGCACTCCATCACACGCTGCTCACTATTAGCCGCTCCGCGCCGGCTGCTCAGTCCAGACAGAGAAGCGGTCTGCAGTGGATGTCCCTGCCAATTACCAACGAGGAGGGGGTTGTTGGAAAAACACACACCACTCCTCCAGGCAAGCACCCAAATTAATACAATCAAGCACAGATAGTGTGAGGAGAAAAGTCTATCCATCTCACTTTCTTGTGCCGGGTAATGGTACCCAGTGTCTTCTAGTAATGGCCTCTCTGCCACGAAGAGAGCAGTCACATATTAATGAATGTTGCCATTTGCATGCCCAAGTAGCTTCTGAGGGTCTATCAAAGCAAATTGCTTTATCTGGAAGGAACGTGACCCTGCCAATGACTGGGTTTTGTAAATAAGCCATTATCCATCTAAGGCATAATTACATTGTTAATGTCAGTGTGTTGCACGGCCTCGCTGACCCCGCCGGGAGTTTTACAGGAGATTAATGGAGGAAGTGAGCACACCTTGCATTCTGTGCAGGCTGCAGAGCTGAAAATGGGAATCAGTGCATTGATTTCCATGCTCCTTGTCTATTAAAGGTATAGATTTGTGAGCATTGATGAGTTACCAGTTGTCCGTTCAGTCCCTGCTTCGTGGTGTGTTGACGGTGACCGAGGAGTTTCTACACTCTCTACCCTAATGATTATTCTCTCCTCTTTCATTTTAGGCAGTAAAACCAAAACTATGTTGGTTTGTCATTGATATATTGTTAAAGTTTGAAAATCATAGAATCAGAGCGGGGATGGATCTGGAATGATTTAGCCAGCAGAGGATCTTATTTTGGAGGAGACGTTTCCTCACAATTTCAATTTCTAAGCCAACTAAGCCTTAAATTCTGAGCTGAACAAAGCATACTCACTGCTTGCTAATCAGCCAATCACATGGCAGCATGTAGACATGGTCAAGACGATCTGCTGCAGCTCAAAGCGAGCATCAGAATGAGGAAGAAAGGTGATTTAAGGGACTTTGAACGTAGCATGGTTGTTGGTCTAAGTATTTCAGAAACTGCTGATCTACTGGGATTTTAACCCACAACCATCTCTAGGGTTTACAGAGAATGGTCCTAAAAAGAGAAAACATCCAGTGAGCAGCAGTTCTGTGGGACAAAATGCCTTGTTGATGCCAGAGGTCAGAGGAGAATGGACAGACTGGTTGGAGCTGATAGAAAGGCAACAGTAACTCTGAGATTTCTTGATTTCTGCTCCACATTCAGATGGTAGGGTCAGAATTTGGCGTCAACAACATGAAAGCATGGATCCATCCTGCCTTGTATCAAAGGTTCAGGCTGCTGCTGCTGGTGTAATGGTGTGGGGGATATTTTCTTGGCTCACTTTGGGCCCCTTAGTACCAACTGAGCATGGTTTAAAGTCCACAGCCTACCTGAGTATTGTTGCTGACCATGTCCATCCCTTTATGAGCACAGTGTACCCATCTTCTGATTGCTACTTCCAGCAGGATAACGCTCCATGTCATAAAGCTGGAATCATCTCAGACTGCTTTCTTCAACATGACAATGAGTTCCCTGTACTCAAATGTCCTCCACAGTCCCCAGATCTCAATCCAACAGAGCACCTTTGGGATGAGGTGGAATGGGAGATTCTCATGGATGTTCAGACCACAAATCTGCAGCAACTGTGTGAAGCTATCATGTTGATATGGACCAAACTCTCTGAGGAATGTTTCCAGGACCTTGTTGAATCTATGTCACCAAGGTTTAAGGCTAGGTCTGTCATTTTAACGCGATAATTAGTTTGATTCATTACACCGCAAATTAACGCGTTATCAAAATTAACACAGATTAATCTCGATCCCAAAAACAGTTCAAAAACGCACCTAGACTACTGTCCACATCCCGTTAATTCACACGTCCTTTTTTGAAAATCTGCAGAAAATCAACCTTTTGCCCACGCTCAATTCTGTAAAAAACAGATAATTTTACACTCTTTACTGCTTTAAACAAGCTCTGAATGATCGATATATGTCCTGTATTTAAATCTAAAAAAATCTTAGAAAATTTCTTTCCATCTTCTTGGTGTCATGTTTCAGCTTGGGGCTGCTCTGCACCAATAAGCAACAGTTTATGTGTTCAGAGCATGTAAAACTGAAAATACTTCTCTTTTCTTTGACCCAAGACTTGAATAAAGTGTTCTTCACAGTTTTTAGCCTTTAGCCCTGGTTCTCCTGACCTCATAGAAGGGTAGAAGTTCATATTGCAGTGAAAAATTAGTCCACAGTGAGTAAAAGTGTGACAGAAGCAAAAACCGTCCTAAAATTCAAATCAGCTTTTCTAAGGTGCAGAAATGTGTAGATTTTGTAAAGATAGAACCATAAAACTTTTTTCATGTGTTCCTTATGCCTCAGGGTACCTAACATTTAAAAAAAAATAAAATAATGCCTTTTAATGCCTTTTAATGTCCTAGAATCCAAAATCTTTATTTTGGGACCTTAAGCAGATACATGATTAAAATGTGATTAATTAGATTAATTAATTACAAATCCTGTAATTAATAAGATTAATTTTTTTAATCGCCTGACAGCACTAATTCAGGCAGTTCTGAAGGCAAAAGGGGGTCCAACCCGGTACAAGCAAGGTGTACCTAATAAAGTGGCCAGTGAGTGTATGTGTACATAAACCCTTAGTTTTACTCCTGTTTTTGATGCCTAATTCCCTCTATGTGCACAGACAAAGAGTTCACAAAAAAGAAAAAGGAAACAAAAATGTGTTTTTTTCAGGCCCCTACCATTGCGCCCCATTCATGTGTTTCCTGCCCTAAAAACGTAAAATATCCCACTGCATATTCCCTAAAGCAGCAGAACCAACACTTCACCTGGGCCAATCAGCTGTTTTTGTTACTTAAAGCCATTTTGTCCTGGTGTTAAAGCCTTACATGCACATATAAACTCCGCAAAAGGGCATATTAATCAAACATTTATATTTGTCCTTGTGAGAAAACCCATGCAGGAAGTTGCAGTATTAATGTCTGTCCTCAAAACCCTCAAGGCCTGTGACGATCACACAGAATTATTCTTGTTTTGCTTAAAATTACATCAAATGAGTGATAAAATCTGAAAGATTGTCTTGTCCTTGTAGTTACTGTGCAATCTTTTCAAGATGTAATGCTTTTATTGGGGAAGTAAAAGCTACCAAAGCTCAGCGTGGTTATCTTTTACCGCCTTTGCATCAGAGCTCAGTCAGACACACAGCCGTGCTGCTGAGGAGGCAGGAGTTTAATGCATTTAGCAGTTTAATCAAAGATTTTACAGAAACCCTGTTACAGCCAACATAAAAGCTGTATTTATCATGCTTTATAAACCCTGAAGGTTGTTTACTTTCTGTGCATGACACACATAAAAAAGATGATCAATCTCTGCAGGTACAGTACACCTAAAGTTAGTGAGGTGTTGCCTGGAGGCAGCACTCCTTTCTCGCTTTGACTGCAGCGTGTGTGTGCATGCTAATGATGTTTACATGTGAGCATGTCAGGAAGTGAATCCTCTTCATACACGTCTGCGTGTAACCTGGAGGATCATCTTCCTAAACACACACAGGATGGGATCAAACGCCTGCGGAGGAAATCTGTAGGTGTGAGGTGGAGGCTGAACTGAAGAGATGCCGCTGCGTGTGTTCAGACAGACGGAGGATTAAACATCATTTCTCAACAATGCACCTCCCTCTGCTTTTGTTCACAAACATTACTTTGAGAAAAGTCAGGAACAACTTTGACTAAATCATTCATTTGGGCTTTGAGATGAAAAGCTTTGTTTTGAGGTTTAAATCGTCTTTTTGGTCTTTGTTTTTTTATCCTGCTGAGGACGGAGGAGGAGGAGGAGGAGGAGGATTTAAAGAATAGAGAATATCCCTTATGGTCCAGAATGCAAAAGCTGCTAGAATATTCTTTCTGGCTTTATGAAACATACCCAATCTAGCGTTTAAAGGTTCAGTATTCAAAAGTCAAAGTTTAATTATGTCAGACTTTTCAATTCTGTCAATGATTTAACGTCTTAGAAACAGCTCAGCAAGGCTTTCAGAGTTATTTTCTGTTTGTATTGGCTCATGAATCAGGAAGTAATCCACAAATCATTGATAGTGTTTCAATTTAACAATCGACCCCAGAGGAAGCATGAAAAAGGAGAGAACAGAACCGGGCCGATGTTAGAGCCCTGTGGGATGCCACAAATGAGAAAAGTGTTGACCTTGATGAGAGAGAAGGTTTTATCTCAGGGATATAACTTAAACCATTCAACCCTTGATCAAAAAGGTATCTTTCAGGCCACCTGAATCCTTTTTTTGTTAAATTGACTTTGAAAGAGTCTGAAATACGTCCAGAAAGCTCATCATCTTTTCTTTTGCAACTACTGCTTCAAAAATGCACCCTATGAATAAGACCTTGCAGCGCGCCACGATAAATCTAGCTTTTACTGCCGCTACTTGCTGGTTGTAGCTTTCTTGAACACATTGTGCTGTGATTGCAGTTTGCAGTTCAAATCTTGCACCATTTTTTTTGTTTTTTTAAAGGCTCACTTTGGCGTACTTAGCTCCATTTTTGGTGTCAAAATGCGGATGTAGATGGTACTCTTTGACAACTGCCACGGCCTCGTAATACAAAAGACATCCCTGTTTTTTCTCCTTGAAGCACAAACATCCTCCTGGATATTTTGGGATCATTGTTTTATTTCTCAATTCCACTAGTTTGGAAAATGGCACTGATGTGAAAACACTGCCATCTAGTGGTGGGATGCTGTCACTTCACAGGTAGCATAATAAGTAGGTATTAGGGGAAACAGTTTATGGTCAATACACCCTTTTGACTAATCTATTGTAAGACAATCAGACCTTTTAAGTTCTCGCGGGTCACATAAAATGGCGTGGTGGGCCACATTTGGGAGGCAGGCCTTGAATTTGACACATGCTCACTACATGTTTATTGTATGTAGAGGAAGCTGGAACATTCTTCATATGTTGTTTCAGACTTTATCATCTAAAATACAACAGAAGCATCTCAAGTCCAAACAAGACTGGAAGTGGTGACCAGAAACTACCTAAAAACAATAATGACTTTCAAATTAAAACAAACAGTGTTTCAAAACCAATTTGTATTTATCTTGAGTAGAATAGAATAGAATAGAATAGAATAGAATAGAATAAAATAGAATAGAAAATACTTAATTTATCCCAGAGGGGAAATTCAGGAGGAGTCACAGCAGTAACCAAGATTACAAATCATCCTGTCTGCTCACAGCAGGTGAAGCTCTTCCAATGTGGCGTTGGTGTCTGCTGTTAGCTCTGTTAGCCATGTCTGTGAATAGCATGATGCTACTCTGGCCTCTGGTATTACCTCTGTTGCTGGGTTAGCACGGCTAGCTTGTCCATCTTATTGGAGATAGATCTTACGTTCCCAATAACAATGGATGGAAGGACAGGTTGATGTCGTCACTTCTTAGCTCACACCTCTTTCTCCTCACTTTGTGGGGAAACATCCGGCCTTGCACCGGTTAGCGTTGACATGCTACGATGACAAAACGGATATAATGAGCAGAGCCAGACCAGGAGTCAACAGGTTAGAGGTTTTACAGCCCAACACGACAAAAGAGAGACTTCTCAGTAGTATCTGGTGTATTTGAGGTGTTTTGTTTAGTCCAGAAAGAAAACTGGTCTGACTCAACTCTGATCTTAAGTAACCATGGAAACCAACAGAAACAAGCGTAATTTAAAGAGACAGTACTTAGAAGGTGATTGTTTCACTATGCAGACATTGAGGAAAGGAAGAGGTATATCAGATGATCATTTAAAACTTGTAAAAGTGCCTTTTTAGCGCTGTGGTGCAAAATAAAACCAGATTTAATTTTCTCAAAAAAGCCGTAAAAATCAAGGAATGATTGTAGTTTGTTAAAGACCACTGTCTCTAAAAACTTAAGGCAGGAGAGGGAGCTTTAAAATCTTCCTACATTTCCTTTAACACTACAAACTGATGTAAAACAGTTTAAAAATATCAAAGGCTGGAGTTTCTTTTCTTAACGTCATATCAAAAACTGCAATTTAATTTCCCTTTCAAGCCGTGCCTTACGAGCCTGTGTTATCCCCTTCTTCATCCAGCATTATCCATTAAGACGATTTGCAGACACACGCTGCATTTCAGACGAGTTAGCAGCTCCGAGTGTTACTGCACATCCAGATGCTCTCACAGATCCTATTACAGGCCTGTAGCTCCACAACAACAAACCCCCTCCGTGGATTAACCTGACTGAAACCTGACTAAGTGTGGAGGAAGCGGCGCCGCGGTGTCCTCATGTTTACACGTGTTAGCGGGCGCCATGAATGAATGAATGACTCATCACATTATCAGGCTGGTGTTGGAGTGAGGTGGCACAGCGGGTGGAGGAAAGCCTGTCTGCAGCATGTCCGTGGCGTGGTAATCAGCGTGCTATCACAGCCTGTGTGTTTAGAGGTGTCAGCGCTAATTAGATGCTCCCAGCTTTCAGTTGTTGGTCCGCTCTGAATGCCGCTGCTGTAAATTGTAAATACACTAATCACACGGCTTACGCTGGGAGTGTGTGTTGGTTTTTGGGGTTGCAGAGGAGGGATTTTCTCTTCTATTTATTGGCATGAACCCACATTAGTTTGTGTTTACACATGCAACCGGGAATTGGAGCCTTTTTCCTTCCTTCAAATGTTGTCCTGAATTAATAATTGCCTTGGGATGAGTGCTGCTCTGCACTCTGCTGGCTATGTAATTGGATTGTTTAATGGTATGAAATTGTTACCCATGATGCACCCTTTCCTTTCTTTACACTTGTGATATGATATTCAGTCCTTGTCCTGGTTTATTTTGGTCTCTTTTGAGGCACATTCTCAAACACAGAATTAGTGATTTGTTTGATCAGTTAATTTATTCTAAGATGCTTAAAATTTCAAAAAGTTGATCATTTTTGGAAACTTTACGAACTCAGGTTGCTCATTATGATGAATTGCTGACACCAAGAAACTCTCCACCTGGGCAGGTGGAGAGTTTCTTGGTGTCAGCAATTTGTCGTAACCGACCAACAAACAAAAAGTAAATACCACCTTCTGTGACCTGTTAGCATAACCCTAGACTAGTAAGATATCATGAAATGGCCACTCTATTAGGCACATCTGTCCAACTGCTCATTAACACAAATTTTCCTATCAGCCAATCACATGGCAGCATGTAGACATGGTCAAGACGATCTGCTGCAGCTCAAAGCGAGCATCAGAATGGGGAAGAAAGATGATTTAAGGGACTTTGAACGTGGCATGGTTGTTGGTCTGAGTATTTCAGAAACTGCTGATCTACTGGGATTTTAACCAACAACCATCTCTAGGGTTTACAGAGAATGGTCCCAAAAAGAGAAAATATCCAGTGAGCAGCAGTTCTGTGGGACAAAATGCCTTGTTGATGCCAGAGGTCAGAGGAGAATGGACAGACTGGTTGGAGCTGATAGAAAGACAACAGTAACTCAGAGATTTCTTGATTTCTGCTCCACATTCAGATGGTAGGGTCAGAATTTGGCCTCAACAACATGAAAGCATGGATCCATCCTGCCTTGTATCAACGGTTCAGGCTGCTGCTGCTGGTGTAATGGTGTGGGGGATATTTTCTTGGCTCACTTTGGGCCCCTTAGTACCAACTGAGCATGGTTTAAAGTCCACAGCCTACCTGAGTATTGTTGCTGACAGTGTCCATCCCTTTATGAGCACAGTGTACCCATCTTCTGATGGCTACTTCCAGCAGGATAACGCTCCATGTCATAAAGCTGGAATCATCTCAGACTGCTTTCTTCAACATGACAATGAGTTCCCTGTACTCAAATGTCCTCCACAGTCCCCAGATCTCAATCCAATAGAGCACCTTTGGGATGTGGTGGAACGGGAGATTCTCATCATGGATGTTCAGACGACAAATCTGCAGCAACTGTGTGATGCTATCATGTCAATATGGACCAAACTCTCTGAGGAAGGTTTCCAGGACCTTGTTGAATCTATGCCACCAAGGATTAAGGCAGATCTGAAGGAAAAAGGGGTCCAACCAGATACAAACAAGGTGTACCTTATGAAGTGGCCCCTGAGTGTGTTTTCAGACACACAAAATCACCACTCAACCAGCTCAACAACAGCCTAAACAGAAAATCCACAGTTTCCAAACCCCATGGAAAGAGTCTAAAAGTCCCCAAATCTATTCGCAAAAATAATCCAATAACGAAATGAGCCATGTCTTAGCCCTAGCTGTAGTTTCTCACATAAGTCCCCTCATTGCTAACCAACAATCATAATTAATTAACAATAAACAAAAAAAAAAAAAAAAACAGTGTGAAACAAAGCCAAAGATTGACATAAATGACCACCCATGCCTCGAGCAACTGTGGGCCTTACAAGAGTCAGGATGAGGTTCATATGATGGCTACTGAAGAGGGTATGCCTTCAAATTCTGTAAACATGGGTCTCAAGTCTCAATGCTGCTAAATATGTGCAGATTTTCAAACCTCTTCATATTCATTTGTTGTAGAAATCTGTGAATATCTCTGTAAACTGATAAAAATGTGAGAACTGGCCAATCAGAAGGGGGTTTGTGGAGTGGGGAGCCTTAAAGAGACAGCAGCTAGAGCAAAGAGTGTCAGACACAGGCTGAAATAAGGGTTTTCGAAAACTCATGTTAGAGAAATAGACAGAGAGGATAGACAGAACGAAGAGTACAGAAGAAAAAAGCCTCTGAAGGATAAGTGCTTCTTTGTAACATTGTTTTGTCTTTAAGTACCTGCACTTTAGATGCGCAGTACAGACCGCAGAGCAGGAGGCACACAATTACCGCCGCAGTGAAGCGCTGACGTTTTAGAGATGCTAAGAATCACAAGACCTACATTCAAACATGGGAAAAAATATATATAATTAGGGGTACAATTTTACTAATTATTAATTTAAGCAATGACAAATTTTACAGTGGCTCATTTGGCTGATTTTTCACTTTCATTTCATACAGAAAATTAACATGCTCCATCATTTATTTTGCATAAAATGCTAATCGTGTGTTGGAATTAGCAGTTTTTGTGCTGTCTGATTTCTCAAATCTTAAGTTTGCTCTTCAAAATCAACTTTAGAATACATGTTTGTTTATTATTTTCAGCATTATTTGTTCAAAATCATCATTAAAATATGATAAAGCTTTTTCAAAAAAATATTCAAGTTTTCTATTCTAATTTAGATAAAATAATTCACTTTGTGTGTGTCTGAGAAATCTGTGTCAGCTGTGTAACCACCACTGACTGATTCATATAAAATGCTGCTCCTGGCAATATTTTTGCAGATGAATAACTGAAATGTCAACATGTCAGCTACTCATGGTTTGTTTTGTACAATCAAAATTAAGTTTGGAAAATAAATCCTATTTCCGCTTTGCTACAAAATAAACCTAACAGAACAGTCATACTACAAACTACATTCAAGTGTAGTATGCAGTATGCAGTGCCTACTACATAATACTTTCATACACAGTATGTGGTAGATGAATTCGAAAACAGCCTGCGTTTTCCTTGTGACATCACACATATGTCTTTCCAGTGGTTTCCATGGTGATGATAAATCTCCATTCATTTAAATGGGAGCGAAATAAAGAAATCTATTCATTTTCATTGGTCTGAAACTGAAAAAAAAAAAAATAATAATAAAGCCAAAAATATTGTGATATAGACCTGAAAAGTCATTTCTGCATAGTCCTTTTTAATAGAAACTGGGCAATTAACAAGTGTTGTTTACACATAAACATCTACTTTACTGACTTCAGATGTTATTTCTGTGAACTTTAACCGTATATTATTCAACTCATCATGAGCAGAGCTTCCATTTTAACCTTATACAGACTCTGTAACAATACTGAAAAAAAATGCCCCAAAAACAGCAAAAACTCCCCCAAAAACCCTGAAAAACACCAAAAGTGGCAGCCATCTTGAATTTGATTGTTAAAATAAGGTCAAATCATTATGTAACCCTGAAATATGTATTTCTCAACAAAATTAAGGTCTGAAAACATGTATTGTCCATCATTGTAGGTGGAGCCTTTAAAAAGATCATTTCCATGACATCCATTTGGGATTTTGGCCATTTTAAAAATACACCCCAGCTAAATTTGTTTTTTTAGCCCTCCTAGATGACAAATCCATTGAGAAACGGACCTTTCCTCACCGCTGTCACGTTTCGCTCCAAAATGACCCAACTAAGAATAGAATAGAATAGAATAGAATAGAAAATACTTTATTTATCCCCGAGGGGAAATTCAGGAGTCACCGCAGCATTTAAGAAAACAAAAGTAAGAAAGAGTATAGAAAGTGCAAAAAAAGTCCATAAGAAATTAGATGACGACATCCCGTCCACCACTCTCCTGCCCAGGAGAGGTTACCCATTGAAAAAAAAAACCTATAAATCATCAATGGTTTGCTCCAAAGTCACATGACCCCAATCAGCTGAGGTGCCATCCTTTTTGGTGTGAACCTTGAAGAAAGTGTGTCTTGTTTCAGCTCCTCCTCATCAATATTTCATCAGAGTGATTGTCTGTACATGGGGCGCATTAACTGTTCATCAACTGTGTTACCAACATTTTCTGCTCTTCTTACTATAGAAAGACCAATTTTTTAAATTTTTTTTGTCTAAACTGAAATAAATGATGAAGGACATTTCTAGGGAGCGTAGTCTGACAGAAATGTTGAATAATCTGACTTTTAATCCCAGATAAAATAAGACAACGGTGGATAAAGCAGGTCTTTGGTGGATTTTGTTTTCTAATGTGTTCCCTGTTCATGTAAAACTTCACAGCTTTCACGCTGTCACGCAGATCGTTGAAATGAAAGAAATATGCTCTACAACGCCTCCATCGAGGTGTATTTACCAGCACAGCCTGCTGTTTTGGAGCTGCGTTGTGATTATTGGTGTTTTTGTACTCGTGCTGAAAGGCTGTTAGTTATAGTGTTTGGAGAAGAACACACAGCAGCGTTGAGCCCATTTATCTCTCATTCAGTTTCATTGACTCAGCGCTGAAATTAGCATGATACTCTGGCTCATAAACATCTGTGTTCATTGTGCGAGCATTGCTCTGCAAACGCTTTGACGAGCAAGAGCAAAACAAGGCATCTATATAAAAGAACACAAAGGAGAAATGGCTTACAAGCAGCTGAGAACAGAGATTATGGGTCACAATCGAGAATCCTAGCAGGCAATTAAAAACAAGCGTATGCAAAGCATGCCTCCTGATGTTGTCTGCGGGAAATGAAATGTGGGAAAGAGCACGCACACACCGCCTTTTGTGCTACAAACAAAGTGATAATACCCTGGATGTGCTTCACCTGCATTTAATGTCTGTGCAGGCAGCCAGATATGCTAATGTGACACGTATGTGAGGAGCGTGAACAATTGCTCAGCCAAGCCCTGCTCCCGTGGGGAGATCGTGTTGCCGAGTGCTTTCCACTTCCTGTTTTGGCCTTTTTTTTTTTTTTTTCAGAGCACTTCTGCAGCCAGGGTACAAGCGGCATCCTGAGGTAATTAATCGCAAAAACAGGATTAGCAGAGTGCACCTTGTTCCTTGTTTGCATGTGATTCCAGGAACAAGATAGAGGCCGGCTAAACCCTGGGATGAGAGCCGCTGCACAGCAATGCAGCATCGATTACATAAGATTAGGACACACACACACACACACACTCCACTACTTTGTGACTGATTCCTCCAGCGTGGTTGTAATCATATGCAAAGAAATAATGCAAGTGGAGAGTTTTCACATCTGGAGCTCCGCCTGATCCCGCCGTTCCTCCGCTCTCACATCCAGCCTGAAATAACCTTCATATCCTGCAGATGAGGACGGGAGTTATTTAAAAATGAGCATGAAATTCCTTTATTGCAAACCTACTTCTGCGAGCACATCAAAGACAAACGAGGGCGTCTGAGTTCCAGAGGAGGCGTGTAGTAGATGTGACTGATAAAAGCTTTGTCTTTGCCTTTTCAGGAAGGTTATCGACTCAAATGAGAGGTAGCCTCCAACTTCTTTCTCGATTAGATCAGAATGTAATTGACACAGTTTCAGATTGTGGAGCTTTAATCTTTTTTTATGAGGGAATAAAGCGGCAAGGGTTTATCAAATGTAGCAACAAAATGTGAGGTAAAACTCAGCCTCGCTGCAGATGAAGGAGTTTGATAAAAGGACGTCTGGAGAGTCAGGAAACGGGACACTGGTGGAGCAGGAAAAAGAGTAAAGCTGGTGTTATTGGAGTTTTTACTTCAGTGGAATTAAAGCCTTTAAGTTTTAAATCAATACATTCAGCTTTGAGGCCCATTTCTCCTCCCTTGGTGTACAAAAATGTATACGTCCTTTTCGAACAATATTACTAAAGTTGTGAAGGAGCTTTTTCTTACTTAAAAGACAAAAATGGAGGCATAAGTTTGTCACCAACTAACAATGTTTTTCTTTAAAATATTCCACCATTGTTGTTTCTCCAACGTGTCACACTAGAGCTTCAAATCAGGTGGTAACAGCAACACTGCCCCCTATGGTTCCAGGTGGTACTGCTACGTTTTGCCTGTATCTGGGAGTTTTATGGAAAGTGGATAGTGAAATCAGTGTTTCAGACCCAGGCTGTAAATGTGTTTTTAATGTTTGTGTTTTTGGCTTGATGTGTACATGACTTACCGTCTTTCTGCGGCCAGACTCAAGCGGATTCTCGATGGACAGCAACTTTTAGCGCTTCCGCACAGGGTTTGTTTTTCTAAACCGGATGTTGCCCCTTGAGCCCAACTAACAAGTGTTTCTTGTTTTGTGTGTGTGTGTGTGTGTGTGTGTTTTTTTTTATTATTTCTATTTAAGTAATATTTAGAAACAATAACAGCAACAGACAACAACTAAACAACATAAAACAAAAACACATCCTAACAATCACAAGACATTACAAATGGATTAAAATAACATAATACAAATGATAATAATAATAATATAGAAAATATTTCTAAAATTTAATATTAATAATAATAATGATAAATCAACAAAAAATAAAAAAATACACATCCTAACAATCACAAGATATGAAAAATAACAAAAAATAAAAATGATAACTATTATAAGAATATAAAAATACTTCTAAAATAATAATAATAATAATAATAATAATAATAATAATGATAATTATAATAACAAGTATAAAAAATACACTTCCTAACAATCACAAGACATGACAAATAAATTGAAAAAATAGAATAATATTTATCATAATAATAACATAAACAAATATTTCTAAAATGTAATAATAAAAATGATAATGATAAATAAACAAACAAAAAATACACATCCTAACAATGACAAGACATGACAAAAAAAATAAACATATAATTATGAAAAATAATGGAAAAACATATATGTTTATATTTTTTTAAATGTATTATTATATAATTATTAATGTAATATGTATATAATAATTATGCATTAATATAATATAATTAAGTAATAATAATAATAATAATAATTATAATTGTAATAGTAATAGTAATTTACAAAAAATAATAATTAAAAAAATTAAAATGAAAGGATAAAAATAGTTTATTAGATATTCAATGGTAAGTTCTTATGTTTTGCTTAATTCTTTCTCAAGACTTGGCAAGTGAACTGGGATAGGCTGCCAAAGCTTTAAGAAGTGTGCATTTTTCCTCTCTCAATGTAGCAAGGGCTCTCCATTGGTATAACTTTGTAAAAGTCTCTATGTTTGTCAAATACCAGCGGGGATTTGGATAATTTTTTGAGTTAAGAGCGAAAACCCCCTTCACTGAAGTCACAAACGCCGCAACATCTGTCTATTATCCCCTGTCTCATCTGCTCACTGTAAGCTCACTGTGGAAGCATCAGTGTTGTGTTTTCAGTTATTTAGCAAAATTTTCAGACTGTTTTAAAAAAAAAACACCCGAACAAACAAATTTAATGACACTTGCCAAATGTATTTCAGAAACATCTTGAGAGGGAGGCTGAAACAGAGCTCATTGGAAGAGGTTTATATTGAAAACACCTGCAGATGAAAGTGAGGAAAGCTCGACCAAAAGGTACAAAAAACAAATCAGTCAATAAGATTTTTTAAGATTTTGTCTCAACCTCCATCAGCATCAGAATCAGGGTTTTTGGTTTCACTATTTTTGAAATTGGGATTTATTTTGTTCAAAAATCTATTTTTTTTTTCAAATTTACATCCTTCGTTTTAGTCTTTTTTTTTTTTTTAAAGCTGGGTTGGAAAAAGTTGAGATGTCATATCCCCTGTATGAATCTTAAGAACTGACTCACTAGTGATGTGTATTTTTGGGGAAAATATGGCTCCTGATTAAGTCTGTAGATATTATCATTCAACTTCTTTACATGGTCTGGTGTTGGAAAAAAGCAAACTTAAAATCACAAAAATCGGAAATATCAAAGAATTGCGATTTGTATCAGACTGGCAAACCCAAAAACTGTGAAAAGAATCAAAATCAGGAGAAAAGCCTTTTATTATAGTATTATTTATTTTCTATTTATTTTTTATTATTATTAAATAAGTTATTATTGATTTTATTATTAGTTATAATTAATTTAATGTAATTTTATATTATTATTATTATTATTAGAATATTTTGTATTAATTTCTGTTTATTATTTTTATCATTTATTATTTAGTATTATTTTATTGTAGTTATTGTTATTCATTATTTATAACTACATTGTCTTATTTAGAAACATAATTAATGAAGCGTTTTTTGGTTGATCTGTGATAGATTATTTACACTTCAATTCATTTTAATGGGAACAATTGATTTGACATCAGAGTTATTTGGGTTAAGAGCTTGATTAAACGTGTAAGTCAAGGCACTGCTGTGTAATAGTACTTCCTGTCAGCATGTTTGTCTTTAGCGGGATAATTAGCTGGATAATGTAAAGCGAGCTTGACAGGGTGAGCAGAACCGCTCCACTTTGTGTTTGGATCTTACTCATCCTGTCAGGATTCTAATTTGCATTCTGCACACCAGACATTATTCCCTGCACTGGTCAGCACTCCTGTTCTTGGTCTCCTAGTTTCTAATTCATCGCCGAGCTCGTGCAGGCGTGTTTTTCCTGTGTTTGCTGCAGATAGAGATTCAATGACGGGGTTCTCGCCTCACATTCACGCTCCTGTCATCCATACGCAGAGAACACATAATCTCCTGCAGGGCGCTGAAGGTTGATGTGAGATATTTGACCTTCAGAGTGAAGAAAGGAGCAGGTGCAGTGAACTTATAGCTTTGAAAGGTGGGTTTCTTCCACTTGTGAGACGTATTGTGCAGGGCACAGAGGTTTGAAGTCATCAAAGCATATAATCAGCAGTCAAAATCTATGCTGGCTGTAATAGCCTTCGCCTGCTGGTTGATTGAATTTGAATGTGCCGTAATGAGTGTGTGAGGGAAGCCTTTTACAGTGCCTAATCACCTCAGATAATTAAGACCAGACCATTTAATGCACAGACACATTTCTTCTTGTTACATCTGAGATATCTGACAGAGGAAGTCCAGGAAAATGCTTTACCTGTAGATGCTTTCTTTGTTTGTTTCTCACACTGAGACGTGCATTCTTCACCTTGACTTAAACCATTATTTCTCTCCTTCTGTGCAGAATGCAAAGATTACCCTCTTTCCCACCAACGCACATGTACAGAACATGTGAACAGCATGTACAGGACTTAACGTGTCGGTTAGCTTCCGTGCTGTAATTTCCATTTGGCATTTAAAATGTGCAGACGTTTCTGCTTATCTGCTGGGAGCAGGTAACTTTACATTTCATGTCACGATGATGAGCATGTGTGAGAGACGTGTGCATCGAAGAGGCATGCACAAAGGTCTGCGGCTCTGGAGCCTACAGTGGCTCCTTGTAGATTCAAAAAAATATTGTTGAAATAAAGATTTTTTATGTTTTACTTACAGAGGGTATTGCTTGCTGAGATAACTAAATCTACAAAAAGAAAAAAATGTGTAATAAAATACAGATTGTTATTCTGTGTGGATGGATTCATTTAACTGCCCATGTGCTTAATGTACAATAAGATATCTGGGAAGCCACTACCTAACAACAACAGAAACGATTGGTTGACAGTATGATCAAAATATGTTATTAAATTCAAGAATTCTTTTAAAAAGCTTCATTTTTTTGTGAACTATTAAAATTTTTCTTACAAATTTATGCGATTTCAATTTTTTGCAAATTTTAAAATTCAAAAATGTCGATGTTTTTGCATATTTTTGATATAACATTTTTCGTGTTGCTTAATTCAGAAATCTTTGATTTTTTTCAATTTGTTTTATATCTATTTTTTTCAACTTTAAACAAAATTTCTATTTTTTTTTTTTTTAGTTTTTCAAATATTTTAAATTTCAAATATTTGAAAAGTTTTGCAATTTTATTAAATTTCATTTTTTAAATATTATATTTTGAATATTTGTATGTTTTTTTTTTAAATATTTTTTTGTACATTGAGTTTTTAAATTTTTTCCACATTTTGGAAAGTATAATTAGGAATTTGGAACGGGGCACCTTCTAGCATGCTAGACAACTATTGTATTTTGTCTTTTTTTTTTCGTATTATTATTATTATTACACCCGGTGTTTGAGCTCTAGTTAGACCTACTGAACTCGCTCATTGAGATGCAAAAATCATACACTGACACCCCTGACCTGTCTGAAACAGGATCCTGGCAATTTGCCTTTCAAAGTAAAATTTGCCACATTTTTACCCTTTCTCAAAAATGTATCTCATATGAAACCATAAGTGGTAGCAGTTTGAAAGTCACTGAGATGACAGTTTACATCCTGCTTTACAAAATTTGTGCGGGATTTTGATGTTCCGGACCTAGTTTTTGAATGACGAGCCTTCAAAGTCAGTAAACCCCACAAAAGCCCTCTCAGCTCCGTCTATGTAAATACACGGGGCAACAGTTTTCAGCTCTGAGCAGGCTACTGCATTTGGGCCTCTGGACAAAAAAAGTAAAAGATGTACAGCTTTAAAGATGTCACAGATGGATTCCAAAATTTTTGTGAATAAATTTCACTTTTCACTCTGCAGCAGTTGATGATGTCACACAGTGATTAGGAGTTCCGTGCAGCAGTAGATGATGTCACGGTGATCCGGAGTTCCGTGCAGCTGGTCATGTGACTATTTAGATATACATTATTATATACATTCAGTTTATATTAAAAATAAACTAAGGCATTACATGTTTAGTTTCATAAATTCAAAAAGCTTCTTATTTTGATAATTATTCTAGTTTAGATTTATATAATGTATAGATTTTTATACACTCCAAAGCTTCATTGTGAAGATAAAGTAGATTTTGTGGCTCCTGAATGACTCTAATCCAGGTGAGCTGAGGCTAAATGTCTCCTATGAAAGTAAAGGTTGCAGACCCCTGGGCATGCAGTCCTCTTTCTCTCTTCTCTTTCATAGAAATGATTAGCCTGTGTGTTTCTGTGTGTGTTTCTGTGCATATTCATCTGCAGCTCGGCTTCCAGGTGACATAACACATATGTCCTCAAGTTCAGATCGTCCTCCTGGACCGCAGGACGTCCTCAGCTCCCGGGCAGCGCTGACAGTGAACAGCTGACGGTGTTTCTAAACTCGGCGGTCTCAGAATGTTCTAGTTCTGTTTTAGCTTTTAAAGAGCACTCTGTGTCCATCATTCGATATAGGAAGAACAAAATAGGCCACAGATGAAATCTGTGAATCCACTCACCTGTCCTCCTGTTCCTCCTCTTTCTCCCGTTTGGTATCAGCTGGTTTTACCGTTTATAGTTATACCGTTTACACATGATTCCACTCTGAGATGTAAATGTGTCACTTCTCCAGCAGGTATTTCATTTTCTGCTGGCTGGTGAAATCAACAGTGACAGTGTGCTAATAGCAGATCTGGGCAGTGTTTCCCAGAAGCTGTTTAAGTCTTGGATAATCTTGTCCCAGAGTCGTACTCGGGGAATAAGATTATCATTTCCCGCAGATGGTTTATAGCCACACAGGTGGCTCACAGAATCTGTCGGCACACAGTCCAGATTTCTGTATCTCCTTTATATTTATGGACAAGTCTTGATTGTACAGGGCTGCTTTGATCTTGGCTTAAAAAGTTCCTGGTCCTTCATATTTAGAGACTTTTAGTGGAGTTTATATGAGTCACAGTGAACTGAAACTGGATTTACATCTGGAGCGAGGGTCTCCAAGTTTTCAGGATCAAAAGCAGAATCAGAAAAACTTTATTAATCCCAGAGTGGAAATTGCTCTTTTGTTGCTGCTACTCCCTTAAAAATTGAAAAAACAAATAAGGAATTACAAGATTTGAGAAAAACACCGCTGGTAAGATTGGTAAATCTACAAGAAGACAATACAAATTTTAATTCTGTGTGGACTGCAGATGTGCTTCAAGTAAAAACAATGGCTTGGTATGTGGAAAGTTATTATTTTTTGGGGGGGTAAGTACAATTTAAGTATCGTTATTTCTTTATTTATTAATTTGCAATTTTTTTTATTAAAAAAGTTTATATTTTTGGCATAATTTTTATATTTATTTTTTTTGTATTTTGCTATTTTTTAAAACTTTTAAAATTGCTAATTTTTTCAAATTATATAAAAAAAAAAAAACAATTAGAAAAACGTAAAGATTTTTGAAATTTACAATTTTTCTTTTTTTTTTTGCATATTTTTAATTTCTAGATTGGTAAATTTACAGAAAGAGAAATCTGGGAGTATACAGATTTTAATTCTGTGTGGACAGCAGATTTGCATGAAGTAAACAAAGTGGCTTGGCATGTGGAGAGTCATTATTTTGGGGGGTAATTACAATTCAAGTATTATTATTTATTTATTTATTTACTTTTTTGCTGCCATTTTTTAAATAAAAAAAGTTGATATTTTTTGGCATAATTGTTATATTTATTTTTTTGTGTTTCGCTAATTTTTCAAACTTTTACAATCACTTTTTTTCAAATTATAAAAAAAACACAATAATTATATTATTATTGTAATAATATATTTTTTTAATTTTTTGCAAATTTTTTAATTATGATTTTTTTTTAAAAGTTGCAGATACACTTAAAATAACTAAGACATCACATGTAAAATTTCACAAGTTCAAAAAGCATCTTGTTTTGATATTATTCTATTTGAGACTTTAATGATGTGTAGATTTTTACACAATTTTTTTTTGTCTTTTTTGTGAAGATAAAGTAGATTTTGTGGCTCCTGAATGACTTTAATCCAGGTGAGCTGAGGAAAAATAGCTCCTATAAAAGTAAAGGTTGCGGACTCCAGGTCTAGAGTTTTTTCGTGGAACAGTTCAGGACTCTTGGTCAAAAAAAAAAAAGAAGTTATAAACTTCAAGGACACAGGAAGTTGCTCCTGAAGCATGCTAGACCTTATCTCCTGCCCAGGTCTTTGAAATCCTCCTCCAGACACATTATTTCATATTCTGAGAGAAACTCCCGAGTTTCACAGTCAGGAGGTTTGTTTACCAAAACTTCCTCTGAGCTGGCCGTTAACCTGACCCCTGTGTACGAACAGGACTTTGTGGCATGACATCTTGTTTGTACTTTGACATTCAGCTTAAATATTCATGGATTCTTTTTTCCAACACAGGCGGGGGATTGAGTTTGAGTTATGTTTCTTTTTTTTATTCACAGGAAACTTTCTCTGCAGGAAATCAATATTCAAATCAGAGCACTGTGAGTGTTTTTCCCTTGAAACATGTCTGGAGAAGTATTTTAGACAATCTGCTGATCGCACCAGCTGCCAAGATGAAGACTCCTGTTATTATGCAACTTATTAGACGACCACAGTGCTGCATGGCTCTTTGGATTCAGGCACTTTCTTTAGATTCAGTTCAAATTTACATCAATATATATTAACTAGGGCTGTCACTTTAACACGCTAATGATATTAAAAATTTCACCTTAAGTATTTTTTTGGGGGGTATACCAGAGTTTTTCTTTTGAATCGATCATTTTCCTTGGTGGAGTTTTAAGCCCAGACTTTTGGGGCTTTTCTTCGTGTATTCATTTGATTTGTCATGCTCTACAATTTCGTAATGTCCTAGAATTCAGATTCTTCATTTGGGGACCTTAAGCAGATATGAGATTAAAATGTGATTAATTTAATTAATTACAAATCCTGTAATTAATTAGATTAGATTAATTAATTGCCTAACAGCACTTATATGGACACATCCCATTTCCTCTTTTTCTTACTTTTGAGGTCATATTATCAGTAATTATGATATAATTATATTGAAGCCTGTCTTAGTAAATGTGTTCAGTGTCTGGATTTGTGACCCTGATTGGTTTGTCACAGGTGAGACAAACACAAAATGGATCCCGACCAGAGGTGTCAAGTAACAAGGCAAAAATACTTTGTTACCTTACTCATGAAAAAGTTTTGGGTATCAATACTTTTTCTTGAGTAACTGTTTTTAGCCAACTTTTTACTTCTACTCCTTACATTTTCAGGCAAATATCTGTAGCTTCCACCCATTTCATTTTCATTCTTGTCATCGTTCAAAAAGCCAAAGTCCCAAAAAAAGGAAAAACCTATCCCAAAATCGCTGTTGTCATGCCATTCAGACAGTGAATTTCATTGTGGATGGAAGAGATGCATACCCAGCCATGAAAGTGTCTAAAGACGTCTTAATATGTGTCTTAAGGCACATTTGCTAAGGTGTCTTGATACGTCTTGGTAAAGTCAAGATGTGTCTGTAAGACGTGTCTATAGACATGGTCTCAAGACGTCTTGAGACATCTTGATGGTTGGGTATGTCTATTACACATTAACTTAAACCTGTGGTCTACATTTGGAAGCTTAGTAATTATAAATAACACTGTTTACGAGGCATCAAATTGTCCCGTCCAGGTATGGTCCGATTGTTTGATTGACGCAATTTAAAAAGCAAAAAGAACAAAAAAAAAATCCATTCAGCACTTAAGCTGCACAACTGCATAATAATTGACCAATCCGAAGCGCCGTTCCCCTCATTCCCCTCCTCGTCCTTCCCCACTACCCCTCTCACGTCAGCTAGCTGCTCAGCTACTGAAGCGTCATGGAGCCGGGGAAGACCACAACCAGGAAGCTGTTACTGTTACCCTCCACAGTGAAGGGAAGAAAACAAAAAGATCAGAGGAAAAGGCTGAAGCAAGGAAGAATTATGAGCGATACAGGCGTTGATTGAGACTGAATATTGGAGAAATGTACAACCGACGGAAAAAGCGTGAGAGGGATTTGGGACTGAAGACTGATGCTGAACTCTGTTTATAGAGTTTAGCGTAAGTTAGCCTTAGCATCTCTAGCATTGCAATCTGGGTTTCAGATCGTAGACCAGAGCTTTAAGAAAAAGCTTGAGTTGATGCTTCAAATTGTACAAAAGTCTTTTTAATCCCTAATATCAATACTTCTATTTGAGTAATGAATGTGAAATCTTTTGACCCCACAGATCCAGACCTATTGAAAGTAGATTTTGGTTCATATTTTGGTCCTTGTGTAAAGAAAAGTAGTAAAGTCAGTTGTGTAATATATCACAGTTAGCAAGGAGCAATAAGCAAAGAAATAATATTACTTTTAAAAAGAGTATCAGGACCAACACTGACGACCAGTGATTGATATTTTGAGAAAGGAGCTGTTCATTAAATCCGCCCCGCTCTGACAGCTGATATTAAAGATGAATCAGTTTTTACCTCAAAATCGTCAACTCACAACACATCGGACAGGCTCAGCTGGAAATCCAGCCCCCTCCCTTACCTCTACCCCCCCTCCCTGTCAGAGGAGGGGACCGGGCTCAACGGGCCACTGGTTCTGTGGGTTTCTGAGACTTATCATTAGCCTCTCGGCTTTGGACTCGATCTCTGCCACAGCTTCATTACCCGCTGACTACAAAGGATTTCTTCTCTCTAGTGACTCATCGTATGATCACCAGCCCCTGGTAGCCAACGTTTGAGTGTGTGTGTGTGTGTGTGTGTGTGTGTGTGTGTCATGACTTTATTGTCCTCATAGCTCATTAAAGCTCTCCTCTGAGGGATGTAATGGCAATAAACACAGCGGCAGCAGGCGAAACAGCCTTCCCTCTGCCGACCACCGCAACAGCAGGATCGATGGTCTCTGCGGACCGGGTGATGACCACAGGGTCACTCATCACATCAGGCAGCTGATAACGTAGGAGGATGCAATTGTGGCTGCCTGAATGGGTTTTTAATTCAAGCTTTTTATTGGAAAGAGCACCGTGCTATTGCCCTGCAGAAAGTACAGCTCAGCCTGCTTTAGATTGACCTTGGTGCACAGGGGTTTGGGTTTCTTTGTCGAGTCTTTTCCAGCTCCCACAGAGAGGCTCAGGATGTACAGTAATTGTTTGCCTGCAGTGCTATGATTCACTTTCTCCGAATTTAAATTTAAGCTGCCAGATCCTCTGGGACGGAGAGACGGTGAGCGAGTCGGAGAGCTCATAAGACGCTCGATAGAAACAGCACTTCAGACTCATCAACAAACAAACCCAGAGACGAGGAGGTGGCCTGGCTGTGACACGTCACCAGCACAGACGTGCTAATATCAGACATGTTTGATTGAATTGATGAAGAAGTCTCTTTTTAAACCTGAGCTGTAAGACGAGGATGTTGATGAAACTGTCTGTAGCTTTAAGGGATCATCAAAGATATAACAGAATTAACACTTTTACCAATTTTGATGGTGTTTTACCCACTTAGCTCTGGATTAACTTGCTGGTGAAGCTAGTAGGAAAATCATGGCATCGTCAGTGTATAAGGGAATTATCCTCTAGGGAGCAAAAATAACTGTTCAATTACCAAATACAGCCATTAGTGGTGTGCAAAAGACGGGGCAGGGGTGTTGTCAGCATGCTCCAACTGTTAAGAAACACACGCTAAAGACCCCTTTTTGGAGTCAAAGTATGTGCTAAAGTGCCCTGTTGAGGAGCCAAACGCTACTGAAGTTGCCTCTTTGGGGCTAAAATATGCATAAAATACCCCCAGAAGTCAAAACCCCGCACAAAATTGCCGTCCCAGATGCAGAAAAAATGCGCTACAGTGCCCTCTTGGGGGTTGAAACTTGTGCTAAGGTGCACTCTTAGGAGTCATATTGCACGCGAAAGTGTGCTCCTGGGAGCTAATTGCTACAAAAGTGTCTACTTTGGAACAAAAATATGAATAAAATGTCTCCTTGAGTCAATCCTTCCCCAAAAAATTGCCCTTCCAGGAGCAGAAACCTACGCCAGAGTGCCCTTTGGAGTCAAAACATGTACTTAAAAGAATTTTTGGGAACCAAACACGTGCAACAGTGCCTTCTAAGAAGTCAAAACTCGCGCTGCAGTGGGATCAGGAGAAGTCAAATTGCGTGCTACAGTGTGCTCTCAGGAGCCATAACATGAATCAAATGCCCTCTTGAGTCAAAACCCTCCTCAAAACTGCCCTCCTGGGAGCAGGAACCTGTGCTAGAGTGCACTATTGGGTGTGGAAACTTGGGCTAAGGTGCCCAATTGGACGCTATAGTGTGCTCTTGGGAACCAAATGCTACAAAATTGTCTACTTTGGAACAAAAATATGCATAAAATGCCCCCTTGAGTCAAACCTCCTCACCCATTTGCCCTCCCTGGAGCAGAAACCTGCACAGGAGTGCCCCCTTGGATGTCAAAACTTGTGCTCAAGTGCCCTTTAGGGGTCAAAAACGCAGGCCTAAGTTTTCTTTTGGGAGCCAAAACATAAAGAGTGTCCCCTTTGGTCAAAACGCCCAGGAGGGGGGCTCCTAGGAGCCAAAACACGCTAGAGTGCCCTCCTAGGAGTCAAAAAGTGTGCCAGATTGCCCCCTCAAGAAGCCAAAATGAGTGCTTTAGTGTGCTCTTGGGAGCCTTATGCTCCAAAAGTGTCCTCTTTGGAGCAAAAATATGCATAAAATGCCCCCTTGAGTCAACCCTTCCCCCAAAAATTGCCCTCCCAGGAGCAGAAACCTGTGCCAGAGTTCCCCTCGGAGTCAAAACATGTACTTAAGAGATTTTTTTTCGAACCAAACATGTGCTATAGTGCATTCTTGGTCGTCAAAACCGATGCCACAGTGTGATCAGGAGAAGACAAATTGTGTGCTTATGTGTGCTCTTAGGAGAAAAAACATACATCATATGCCCCATTGAGTCAGAACCCTCCACAAAACTGCCCAAGTGCAGAAACCTGTGCTACAGTGCCCTCTTTGAAGTCAAAACCTATGCCAAGGTGCCCTCTTAGGAGTCAAAATGTGTGTAAAAGTGTGCTCTTGGGAGCAGAAATGCTTAAAATGCTCCTTTGAGTCAACCTTTCTCCCAAAAAAATTCCCTCCCAGGAGCAGAAACCCGTGCTAGAATGCCCCCTTGGATGTCAAAACTTTCGCTAAAGTGCCCTCTATGGGTCAAAACACGTGCTTAAGTGTCCTCTTGAGAGCCAAACCATACAAGGAGTGCCCCCTTTGGTCAAAACCCCCATCAAAATTTTCTCCCAGGAGCCAAAACACACACTAGAGTGCCCTCTTAGAGCCAAAACACAAGCTAAAGTGCCCTCTTGAGAAGCCGAATTGCGCGCTAAAGTGCCCTCTTATGAGCCCTCCCAGGAGCAGAAACCGGCGCTAGAATGCCCTCTAAGGAGTCAAAACTTGTGATTAAGTTAATTAAAAATGTGCGCTAAAGTGCAGTCTAGGAGTCAAAATGCATACTTAAGTGTCCTTTTTGGAGTGAAACAACATGCATAGAGTGCCCTCTAGGGTCAAAACCTCCATCAAATTGCCCTCCCAGGAGCCAAAAAGCACGCTAGAATGCCCTTTTGGGAGCCAGTGTGTGCTTAAGTTTCCTTGAACACATGCAGGGTTTTGTGCCCTCCACAGTGGTAAGAACACGCTTCATGTGCCTTTGGTTTCTGTCACCCCTACCCTTCAGAAAGTCTGCGCACGCAACTGAACTGTTTGGTGTAAAAGGTGCTTAAGGTAACAAAAATGAATAACCACTGCTCACCACTTTAAATACCACTCACCGTACCTTTAAAAGACAAAACGTCGTCCTCTCAGCTTCACATTACCACCGTGCTCAAAATGTTTCTTCTTTAAAATTCATGCCATAAATGAGTCGGCTCAGCCTTCCCTGGGTTACACTCTGACTCTGGTTTCTGTGCAGCTGCTGGATGAACAACGCTGAACCTAATTACATCTTCCAGACAACGATAAATAATCAAACCATAAAGGTGAACTCAGCAGAGCTTTGGTGTGAAACTAACCTGAGGGATCTTAACGGGAACGGACCTGGACATTAATTTGAACAGCACAGCTTCATGACATGACAGCTAATGGCTGAGAGTATTACCCTGCACTGCCTATAAGCACTTTAATAATACATGGGATGGTTGCACTGGAAATGGTATATGGCTAAATGAGAGGAATGTTGGGATGTTCATCATGTGTAATTTCAGAGTGCTCTGAGTGCAGCATGGTTACAGCCGGCCTGCAGTATAATGTGTCATTAGGAAGCCATCAGCACTGCGGTGTTTAACGCGCGGGCCCGCGTTGAACCAGCAGACAGATGCAGCTGACATGAGGGGAAACAGGTGTTTCATTCAAACCCCTGAAACATGGGATTCAGGCTGATGGAGTTTTTCTCAAACCGTGGAAGCATAGATCTATAAGAGGATCCTAAAGACGCTGATTATGACATACTTGAGTGCAACATGAAAGCTTATTCCATCACACACAGATCCCTGCCACCATAATTAACCAATTAAGCATGTACAAATATCTAATCTGTGGAGTTTTCTGTGCTTTAATTTATTCCTTCACGAGAATTAACAAACATTACGCTGTCATTACATGAGAGCTGGACAAATGGAGACATTTTTAATGGAAGTTGTGGAGATTAATAATATTTTAGTGCTGATTAGAATGATCGCTGTGCATTATGAGAGTTAATGGACGATTAAAGTAAAATGAGATGTCGTAAACGTTTATCAGTTTGCAGGATTGGATTTATACCACCAGATTAAAGTGATTATACAGAGAGCCTAGTGTGAAGAGTTACTGCAGTGCTAAAACAAATGTTGAATAAATAGTTTATATAATAACTCAAAATAAAGAATTGTAGCTTAAACTTAATTTATACCAGAACCATCTTTGAAGTCTGTTTTTCTATTATTTAATTAATTTATTAATTTATTAATTTTTCAACCTAAAATTGATTAAGCTAGCTGGCTTGAACTTATTTTCTGTAAATTTTATTTTATTTTTATTTTTTTCTCGAACTGATTTTATAGTTATTATTTATTCGTTTCAATTTTTTACTACCCAAAAATATTAAGGTAGCTTATTTTTATTTTATTTGTATTTATTTAATTTAATGTAACCAAATTTTATTTTATTATAACTATTTTTTTACATTTTTATTTTTATTTTTTTTTTCATTTTATATTTATTTATTAATGCATATCTATAGTTTGGTAATTAAATGTAAGAGTAACTGCAGTGCTAAAACAAGTGTTGAATACATAATTTATATAATTATTGAAACTGAAGATTTGTAGCTTGAACTAAATTAATACCAGACGCATCTTTGAAGTCTGTTTTTCTATTTATGAATTAATTTTTTGATTAATTATTTTTTTTTTTTTAACCAAAAATTGACTAAGCTAGCTGGCTTGAAATTATTTTCTGTAAATTTTATTTATTAGTTTATTTTTTTGAATTTATTTTATATTATTATTTTTTTTTGTTTCAGTTATTTACTACCCAAAATAATTGAGCGTTTCCTTTTTTTATTATTTTTTTTTATTTTGTTTTATTTTTTTTAATCTTTTTATTTATTTTTATATTTATTTATTAATGCATAAATTCAGTTTGGTAATTAACTGAAGATGCAAAGAAGATACTGTAATATGATCCAATGATTTTTTTGCCTTGTCTAATCATCGGCCCTAAGAGAGGAGACCCACTTCTAGACAACAAAAAAACTTTAAAAAAAATATTATTTTTAAGAAACTTTGTCCTTTTGTTTATTAAATTCAAAGTCCAAAATCAAAACCTCAAGATCCTGCTGTACATTAAGGTGTTGCGTTGTGGAAGACGCTGTCTGTGCACCACTGCATGGACAGGCTGTGTAATCTTTATTACACTAAATTCTAAAATTGACCAACACAGTGTAGCACATCAACACATTTCATTTTGTAAAATTCACTGGATACATAGACCATGCTGTATGGCTGGTCCGCGCTGTGGAGCACAGACGACCAATCCGTGCTGTGGAGCACCATCTCAATACACAGCAGGGCCTCATATCCACAGTGTAGTCTCCTCACTCATGGTTACAAATGGCCATTAAAAAATTCTTCTTTTCTGTAAAATAACAGGAAAACAGGAAATTAGGACACAAACTGATGGAGGAAAAAGTGACCAGTGACGCATGAGTGGTTTGTTCTGTTTGGAGGTTTTGGGTTTTGAAAATCTGTCGTAGATCGAACACTTCAGCATTTTTTGACATAGTATGTCATCACTGGCATAATACTTAGAAAAAGTTACAGATAATTTCTGTAACTTTACTGTTGTTTACTTTTTTTGTGTGGTCTGTGTCTGTTTTCACCCCATGTCTCTTTCACTCAGCTCCTCATGAGCCTCACCATGTAAAGTTTTCTGCTCCACAAATAAATGGAGACTGATAATAAACACACAAAGAGTGAAATCACAAAGATTTAACAAGACGTGACGTCTCTAACTCTTTTCCAAGCATTGATTTGATGCAGCGTTCAGTTCCTCTGCTAATCTTTATTTAAGATTAATAACCAATCAGAATCAAATATTTAACGCAGCTAGGTGATTAGAGAGAAACCAGGTCGTCAGCAAAGATCATTACAGCAAATGGAGCAATAATTCAACCTCTTTTCTTCACTGTTTATTATACAAGGTGTTAATCTGTTTGAGAGGGTGAGCGTTCAATTTCCAACTCTTTGAAGAATCAGCTGTTCACTCTTTTTCCTCTGAGTCATGTTGGCGGCTGTGTGCTGTAATTTAATTAGCATTTTGTCCAATTAAAAGATGAGAAATCCTCCTTATCCTGAACCTTTGTCTCCTTTTTGAAATTACAGCCAGAAAGCAAAGCGTGGTATTTCAGGTTGGATATGAGAAATCATTTCTGCTCCGTTCTTCAAACAGGACGGTGTGTCCCTTGATTCCCGCAACTGTAAGTCTGTGAAAATCCACTGTGACAGGCGTCTTCTCCACAGGTTTTCAGCTGACAAACGCCACCGCAGCTCTGCGACTGACATTTCCGAGCTGTCGCGGGGTGTTGCTTTGATGTGACGCCGTCTGCACAACGCCATCCCTGGTGATAACATCACTACTGTTGGAACACCTCCGGTTAACAGGGATACAAAGTGAGCTCAAACATGCACAAAAATGTTCCCACCTCAAAATGATTCTGGCATAACCAGGAAGGGGGACAGGACTGAAAGTGAGCAGCATGAGCACGGCTCTGCCGATTAGAGACAGCGAGCTGCTGGGAGTCGAGTGTCTGTGCTCCATTTGCCCACCATGCTGCAGAGACTTAAACTGTGCTGCTGAAGTCTGAGGGAGGCTGTGTTTGTGTGACTACAGGGGGTGAAACTCTATCAAACTAAAGCCCAGAGAAGATTGTTAGAGGTCTTACAAATAGCAGCTCGTTTGCTCTCTAACACTGTATTTGCCTCGTGCTTTTCGCTCTGAAAGAGGGATGAGTGTGGCAAAGAGGATAACAGAGACTGTCAACAACTTTCTGCACAGTCAGGCATGTTAGAGAGCTCGCCTTTGGGACTGCAATTTGTTCTGGGCCAGGCCTGACTTCAACCTGCAGTTCCAGGACTGGCCACTTGAGGCAGGCTGTAAGAATGAGTCATTCAGCATCAGATCTCTGTGCGGCAGTGTGTCACATTAACAAAGAACCTCTGGACTCAACTGTAGAGAGGGAAACAAGTTGGATCAGCATCAATCACACATCAGAGACAGACAGGAGAGGAGGAGGCTGTAGGAGGAGGAAAAGAAGAGACTCATGCAGCACTTTGACTCCTTTGCAGTGCCTCCTTGTAGCTTTAGAAAAAAATATAGAAATAAAGAAATTTTTATTTTTCTTCCAGAGGGTATTGATGATTAAAGACACTGACACTAAATAAAAACCTGTGTTAACATTTAGTTGAACTAAATCTTCATCCCATCTGTCAATAAAGCCTGCCACCGCTCTACTTCACCTCCTACAACATCAACAGCCCACCAACTTTCCATGCACCTGTGGCTAACCTCAAGTTTTACAGCCCTGGGAAAATAACTACATCTACAAAAAGACTCATCTGGAAGAAAATACAGATTTTAATTCTGTGTGGATGGAGAAATTTAACTGACAACATGCTGGATTAATATACATGATTGATATGTGGGAAGATATTAGAAAAAAAAAAAAAAGATAGGTTGAGTAGCGTTGTAAATATGTTATGCGATTCAAGTTTTCTTCCAAAAAATTGAAACTTTTTGCATATTTATTTTTTTTGCGAAATTTTGAAATCGAAATAATTGTTTGAAATTTTAAAAAACATACATTTCAAAATACTTTTGCGTATTTATAAAATTTGGAAAATTTTGTGCAATTTAAGCTTTTTTTTTTTTGAAATTTCAAAATTGTAAAACACTTTAACAAACTTTGAAATAAAAAAAAAAATCCAATATTTGAAATTCAAGATTTTTTGAAATTTTAGCCAAGTTTTGACATTTCAAATAATTATATGATTTTTAATTTAAGGCAATTTTGGCAAATTTAAATTCCTTTCTGCAAATTTTGAAATGGTATATTTTTTTTCATTTTTTGCAACTTTTCAAAATTTAGCAAATTTATTAAAAAATAGCAATTTTTGAAATTCAACATTTGGCGCAATTTTAGCCAAGTTTTAACATTCAAGTCATTATGCATTTTTAAACTAAAGCCCATTTTAGAAATTTAAATTTGTTTTAGCAAATTTTGAAATGATATTTTTTTTTTTTTTTTTTGTTGCAATTTTTCAATATTTTGCAAGTTTTAAAAAATCCAATGTTTAAAATCTAAAGTTTCGCTCAATTTTAGCAAAGTGTTTAAATCCAAATAATTGTGTTTTTTTTCTATTTTTAGCCAATTTTGAACATTTGATTATTTTTGCTAGTTTCAAAATGTTTTTTTTCTTCATTTCTTTTATTTGCAATTTTTCAACCTTTTTTTTTAATTTTCAAAATTTCCTTTTTTTTTATTTTTACAAATCCCCGTTTCCCCCAACACTTCATATGTACAACACTTTAAGTTTAAAAAACCTATCCTTATTCACTAGATTAAACTATGTATTGAATTTTAGACGTTTACAGTTTTTATTTTGAAGATAAAGTAGATTTTTTTTTTTTTTTTTCAGAATGCCTTTAATTAAAGTGAGCTGAGGCAAAATGGCTCTTATGAAAGTGAAGGTTGCAGACCTCTGAGATAAACTGTTTGTTCATGTATCGTCACCCAGCTCTGCTCCAGGCTTTCTTGGAGCCCGGCCGTGTTGCTGTCTTTCTCTTTTTGCACAGATTTCCCTCATTTATTACGCAACACTTAAGAATCTTGCAGGTTCACATTAGTTTGACATTTCTCTGACAAGTGAGCGTCATGCAATGCCCACAAAAGGATGCAACAGTCACACAGAGCAGCAAGGAGCTGATACTTTGGGTGTTTTTCCAGATTTCTGGGAGAAACTGTCACATCAGTTTCAGGATTCTCCTCCTCCCTCCTTACCTCTCTGAACTCCTGCACATCAGCACACCCACCCACTTCCTCAGGTCTTCTTGCACACAGACGTTATGATGGACGGATTTCTATGACTTAATGTCTGCTTCTGTTTGGTTGTGGAGCACTTTGGGCTGCTGAACTGAGCTCCACGCTCCGCTCTCAGACAGAAACCATCAGTAATTTAGAGGAGAGTTTCAGGATGTGAGCCAAGAGATAATTTCTCCTCCACTTCACAGAGAAAACCAAAGCACCAAACTTTTATTATTTGTTGAAATGCAAATAATGAATTTGGTGTTTTTCAATCTTTGGGCTTTCTTGAAATTCAAACTTCTCCTCAAAGGACGGCGAGTGAGAAAAACGAAAGTGAAGCGTGAAATCCTCGACTCATCTGTGGAATCTCAAGTCATTAAAACTTTCACTCAGACGTAACTTCAGGATGCTTTTCATGATCTGCGTGCGGAAGTTTTTGCTAATTTCTCGCTCTTGCTTGAGTGGTCTTGGAGGAAATGGAGCTTTCTGTGGCGTTGAATGGCTTTAATGAATGGTGGGTTTCTGGGGAAAGACTGTGGATGTGGGAACGTTTAATTAGCTGCAAATTTAACTCATCAAACATCTTTTTTTTGTTTCTCAAATGGAACCTTGTGTGTATTTCCTGCAATTCTCATAAAATCTGTTTTTGGTAGAGACTCGTCGTGAGCTTCTCGGCTCATTTTATTAAATATCTGCGAGTTGAACAGCAACAAAGTAAATAGTTGAGGTAAATGACGGCAGCTGCAGTCGACGGCCTCATCCTTCAATTGTTTATGTGAGTTAGGAGGTTAGTGAGCCGCGGCGGTCCAACGGTCTTTCAGAGCCCTCGTCCTAACAGCCAGGACATTAGCAGACCTGCCAAAGTATCTGTGCCCGCCACAATAGGTGCTCCAGCAGAGTCTGTGGGTGTCATTGCCTCCGCTCGACACATTAACTCTACGGCTGGGTGAGGAGTGTCGCGCACATCTGCATCGCCACTTCCTGTAATAACTCGCTAATTAAAAAACGGCATGCACAATTAGAGCTCAGAATTCATGATCCAATAAAGTCAGAACATCAAGCATGATACCATCTCCCTGTAAAGGAAAAGGGCAAAGGACACATATATTATCCACAGCAGAGTAATTATGATGATGAGAGCAGGGCGGCATTTTAATACAGCAGAGACGGAAGTGCATTAATGTAAGAGATGATGTTTTCAAATGAGCATTCGCACACACACTCACACACGGCTGAAGAAGAGGGTTGCCACGTCACGTTATTGGTTGTTTACCCAGTGGTGGGAGAAGTGTGATGACCACTAGCTTTAGAAAGAAGACTAATTCATGAGGGTCATGTGACCAATTAGCCTGATTTCCTGGTACGGGTTGGATCCGTCATGCCTGATCCTGCAAAACCAGATGCTAAAGTGCACTTTTTGGAGTCAAATGTGTGCTTACATGTCCTGTAAGAGTCAAAACGTGTGCTAAAGTGGCCTCTATAAGGCAACATTCATGCTAAAGTGCCAAAACACGCGCTAAAGTGAACTTTTAAGGGCCAAATCCATAATGAAGTGCCCTCAAAGGGTGAAACCCTCTAGAAAAATTGCCGTCCCAGGAGCAGAAACTTGGTTTAGATCAGTCCGGTTTGGGACGTGTTGGATCCGTCATGCCTGATCCTGCAAAACCAGATGCTAAAGTGCACTTTTTGGAGTCAAAAGGTGTGCTAAAGTGACCTCTATAAGGCAACATCTGTGCTCAAGTGCCAAATCGCGTGCTAAAGTGACCTTTGAGGGGCCAATTCATACCAGAGCCGCCTCTAGGAGTCAAAACCCCCAGAAAATTGCCGTCCCAGGAGCAGAAACCCAGTTTAGATCAGTCCGGTTCGGTATGGGTTGGATCAGTTGCGCCTAACACTGCAAAACCAGATGCTAAAGTGCACTTCTTGGAGTCAAATATGTGCTTACATGTCCTGTTAGGGTCAAAACGCATGCTAAAGTGGCCTCTATAAGGCAACATCCGTGCTAAAGTGCCAAAACACGCGTTAAAGTGAACATTGAGGGGCTGAGCCCATAATGAAGTGCGCTCTAGGAGTCAAAACCACACAGAAAATTGCCGTCCCAGGAGCAGAAACCCCGGTTTAGATCAGTCTAGTTCCAAAAAAACAGAAACCAGATGCTAAAGATTTGGGGGATTTTTGAGAGCCCAAATTTTCGGGGCAGGAAGTGCAGGGAGGCAAAGGAGGACTTCTCTTTAGTTAAAAAGAAAAAGACTCTTAAACATGGACAGTTTTCGGGGAAAGTTTGGTTTTCGTTAGAAGGTTGTTTGGGGATAATTTCAGTTTCAAGAAGACTTAGTTTTGAACGGTATTTTGTGTTTTTTTAAACTTCATTATTGAGACGTCAGCTGTCGCGGATATTAAAGAACGCGTCCTTGAGAGAAAGTGTTTGATTTTTTTGTTTATAATGATTTATGGTGGTAGTAATTAGTTATTTAAAAACCAAGAGAGGATACATGGTTATTTTCAAAGCTTGACAAAACAAACCTGAGACTATATAAGTACTATCATGCCCCAATAATGAGTCCCCCTTTTTTTATGTAATGCGGTGGGCATAGGCTGAGCGTTACACCTTAAGTCTGGCAACAGCACTGCAGGGGGTCTTACTTGAGTACGGCACATTTTGGATGGCCAGTGGGACCGCACCTGAATTTATGTTGCTTTAAATCACCTATGCTAAAAAACAGCATGTACTTCCTGGAGCTAGCTGCCAAGCTTTGATTGGTCGTAAGTTGTTCCAAAAATTGTCAACAAAAGCTGCTAACTCTGGTTTATAAGCGTGAAGCTCATGCTAGATTTCAAAGGGCTGCAGTTCCTCAAGTGTCCACTGGAGGCTGGTTGCAAAGCCAAATAACCCCCATTAACATCCATGTTATAACGCCCGCTTTAACCGCACAATTAGACAGATTTACAACTCAGTAGGTGGAAAAAAAAACATTTTGATGTTAGCTTGAAGTCTTCTTTCATCCATTCTTCAGGTATTTAGATCTATCTTTGTTGTATTTGCTAAATGAAGGGTGTGGCTAAGTGGCTCAGTTGTCTTGTAGTTGGATATAATGTTTCCCAGGAGGCTGCGAGCCATCTTAACTCTGCCTCTTCGTCCATTTCTAGGTTGATGGAGACTTCTTAGAATGAAAAGTGACTCGTAAGTAAGCTGACGAATGGATGCATTGAAAGAAAAGGGAACATTATTTACTTTTGAGATGTAGAGGAAGAGAAGCAAGATCTAGATGAAGGGAATCTAAATGTACTCGGTTAGTTTCGCCACTGCTTTTACCTCTGAGTGAAGTGAACACAATCACAGCTGTGATGCTGTGAATCACAGGCCAGCTGAAATATTGGTCAGAAACAGCTCGGCACAGCAGCCAACTCCAACAGGAACACATCTCGGCTGGACTGGCAGAGACGGGCGATGGATGAAAGGATGAGACAGGAGGAAGCAGAGGAAAATCAGCATTTCCTGCTTTAAGAGACACAACATTTCAAAATGAGCAAACAGAAAGTGTTCATCTGGAGTTGAGTCTGAGCGAGAGGAACGGCTGCAGCTATGTGATCTTCCTGAAATTGCTTTGTTTTAAGGGTGTATTTCCCTCTGGCTTATCCACCGCTGCCAACGCAGAGTGTTGTGCACGGCTTGATCAAAGATTGCGTCGTGAGATTTTCCTCTCTGAACAGAAGGATGGGACCGCTGATTTAAAATAAAAGAGTATCTTACTGGAATAAGGAAAAGACAAATTTGTTGTCTGTTCACTTTCGTCACCCTCAATTTGTTTTTCATTTCGAGGTGAAAGTGTCGGAAAACAGTAGCGAGCTCTGATAAAAGACATATTTTTCTGCAGCTTTCATCGGGTACGTTTTAATCCTCACTGAGTGTCAGTTACCGTGTTGCTCAATCCCTGAGGAATAACTGAAACCTTGGCCCTAACTCCGCTCCACAGATGAAAGAATTTTTCAACTTTTTGAAGTCTGCCTTAGTTTTTCACTCTGTTCTCTTTCACTCTCTCAAAGCTGGCAAAATTAAATCGTTATTTTCCTAAACTGTGTTTCTTCAGCCAGAAATCGAGGCTGCCTGGGTTCGCAGAGATCACTTTCATTGATAAACAGCAGATGGTTCCAACAACTTGACAAATTTCGGCTCTAAATCACTTTAGTAATCTTCTGTCCTCGTTACCCAAATTAACCCAAAAGAGGTCGTTTAGGGTTTGATTTCAGGGGTGGCTTGGGAACAGGAGCATCTAACATCCAGTTCCGAAATCAACCAGTAAATGTTTGTAAAGATTTCATCATATTTAGGACTCGAGCTTGACAGCGAAGGCCCTCTTAAAACCCTGAAGCAGAGGTCTGCAACCTTTTACCTTCAACAGAGCCATTTTGCAGCAGCTCACCTGGATTAAAGTCATTCAGGAGTCAAAAAATTTGACTTAACCTTCACAATAAAGAAGATGAAGTGTATAAAATTCTAAACATAGTTAAAATCTAGTAAACAAAAAAAATTGTGAATTGTACATGTGATGTCTTCAATTTTTATTTTCAACAAATTTGCAAAAATTAAAAAAAAGAAAAAATTAAAAATAAGCACAATGAAAAAAAGTGAAGTAAAAAATAAATAAATTTACCAAATAATTAAAACTTTTTAAAAGGAAACCAAATTTAATGATTTTTAAATTTCAAATACTTGCAAGATATCAAAAAACTTGAAATTTCAAATATCTTTTCATTTGAATTTTGAAAAAAAACAAAAAACCCTAAAATTAGCTTTATTCTTAAAATTTTAAGAATTTCAAAAATTTGCAAAATTTAAAACAGAGAGATTTCAAAAACTTGCAAAAAACGTAATAACTTGTAAAACTTGCACAACATAAAAAGTGGAAATTTATGAACTTGAAAAAATTGAAGAAAAATTTGCAAGAATTGCAAAAGAATTTTTTAAAAAGTTTAAAGAAAAGAAATGTTTTGATTTTAAATATTTGCAATTTTTTTTAAAAAAAATGAAATTTTAAGTATCTTTTTAATAAATTTTTAAAACCAAAAAAACCCTAAAATTTCAGAAATTGAACTATATTCTTAAAATTTTGAAATTTAAAAAAATTGCAAAAAAAATAAACAAAGTTAGAACTTGGAAAATTTTCACAACCTAAGCAAATGGAAATTTTGCAAATTTCTTTGCAAGATTTCCTTAACTTTCAAATATCTTTTCAATTAGATTTTTAAAATTACAAATACCCTTAAATTTCAACAATGAAACTTTTTTTCTCAAAATTTTGAAATTTCAAAAGTTTGTAAAAAAAAAGAAAATGTTTGAACTAGGGAAATTTGGACACAGCAACTAAAAAAATAGAATTTTGAAAATTTGATAATATTGAAAAAAAAATGCAAAAACTTAAAAAATTGTTGAAAAAATGAAATAATTCTCAAATTTTAAAAAATTGCAGCATTTTAAAAAATTGAAATTTCAATTATTGTTTAGTTGTCAGGCCTGAATTTTTATTTCTGCATAACTTCCATGACAAGACCTACGTAAAGAGACTCTTACCACCATGATGGATTGTGGACAGAAAGTTCAGAAATTGGAGTCAAATGTTAGATTTCAATGATTTATATGCTACTTGTTTATAAGGAGTACTTCTACAGTGTTTTTTTTTTTTTTTATTTAAATCAGATTGAATATTTTCTACTCAATGGGCATGGTCTCAAACAACCGCCAAAGTTGACATTTTTTATACTAAATGAAGACATTAATAGCTCTCCTGTGAACTCTTCTATCTCGACCTAAACGCACAGACGTGTGTCTCAGCCCATGTGAGGCGAGGGTCTGCTTTTCCCATCTTGCTGCTTTAAATCTATATTCCTGCTGCTGACTCTGTCTTTTGCCCATGTTAAGGGAACAAAAAGCATCTTTCAGAGTCTCTCTTTCAGCTCGGTAAACCATCCCATGCCTTTGGGGACTCACTGCTCGCATTTTAAGCAGAACTTATAATTTCTACACTTATTTTGTAATAACTGCTCTGCATTTGTTCCCCTGCTCAAAATGTTGCCTCATTACAGGAAACAGGCAGCCGTAGTCCCTCTCTAATGTCTTTATTATATAATAATGTAAACAAAATTATGTAAACCAATTATGTAAACAGAGCCCTTTGGAAGTTTCTGCTGGGGAACTTATCTCTGAATTAAAGTGCTCTCTAACCTGAAGGCAGGCGCGCTAACACGTCTGACTCCTCTAATACCTGTGACACTCGCTTCCTGGTGGTGTTTGGAGATCAGATGGACTAATTAGCCCGACGTGTCAGATCTACAGAAAGCTTCTCGGGTTAGTTCATCTTCAGGATGTCGTATCTCTGCAGCGTCTAATGAGCTTGAGGAGAAAAGTGCTGGTGGTGTAAGAGTAGCGTTGTGTCTCTTCGTCAGCGTGTTTACTCTGTGAACAGTAAATATGGACAGGACTTTCCCCTCAATGGGGGACAAACATTACTCACCATTCCCAAAGCCTCAGCTGATGACTCGGTTTGGATGACCCTCCAGCTCCACATACAGAAGGCTTTGCTGACAAAATAAGGGACTCGAGTGAAGGCTAACAGAGCAGCAGGGTCTGTAAAGCCTCCGTGTGGTTAGGCATCACAGCGTTTGCTGCAAGGAAGGAATCAGAGATGACTGTGCAGCCCAGAGAAACACTGAGACGACTCTTTGAAGAGAATTGTTGTTGGTAAAACTGGCTTCATATCTCAGTATTTCTCTGAGTCACTCAGGGTCAGATTCAACCAAATAAAAAGCAAAGGTAAGGTTTTATTTTAAGACCTCTACCTCAGCTTTCCTACTGTTAGCTTAAATGGTCTGTGAGGAGTTCCTAAGTGATCTTAAAAAAGTCTTTCTTCTAGATATCTGCCTCATCCTAATCCACACTCTACAGTGAGGTTATTCCTAAATGCTGCGTCTTAGCTTCCCAAAGGGATCGGACAGATCTGAATTGATCCAAGGCACGTCAAACTCTCTGTGACAACACCACACCAGCTGATGAAGTTTAGTAGAAAGAAAAATGATCCGTGATTTTCTCTGCTGAAAATGATTTCTGTGATTAATTTTGTAGTGATGGTGGACACTGGAGCCTAACTGTCAGACAGAAAAAGGACTGAGGAGAGAGATAGAGCACGAGCTAAAGGCTAAAACACAAGTAAAAGACTAAAGTACAAGATAAGGTAAAACATGACATAAAGGCTTACACATGGGCTAAAGGCTAAAACATGGGTTAAAGGCTAACTCATGAGCTAAATGCTAAAACACGAACTAAATGCTAAAACATGAGCTAGGTGCTAAAACACTAACTTAATGCTAAAACATGAGCTAGGTGCTAAAACACGAGCTAAAAGCCAAAACATGGTTTACAGGCTAAAACACAAGCTAAAGGCTAAAGTGTGAGATATAAGTTAAAACATGAGCCAAATGCTTGCACACAAGCTTAACGCTAAAACATGAGCTAAATGCTAAAACACGAGCTAAAGGCTAGGAAATGAGATATAGGCTAAAACATTAGATATAGGCTAAAATACAGACTAAAGGCCAAAACACAAGCTAAATGCTTTAGCACTGGATAAAGGCAAAAACATAGGCTAAGGGCTAAAATAAGAGACATAAGCTAAAACATGAGTTAAAGGCTAAAACACAGGCTAAAGGCTTAAGTATGAGATATTAGTTAAAACATGAGCTAAAGGATAAAACAGAGGTAAAAGGCTATAACACAAGCTAAAACAAAGGCTAAAGGCTTAAATACAAGCCAAAGACTAAAACACAGGCTAGAAGCTTAAACAAGGGGTATAGGCTAAAACATGAGCCAAATGCTTGTACACAAGCTTAACACTAAAACACGAGCTAAATGCTAAAACATGAGCTAAAAGCTAGGATTTGAGATATAAGCTAAAACATGAGTTAAAGGCTAAATCACAGGCTAAATGCTTAAACATGTGTTATAGGCTAAAACATGAGCCAAATGTTAAAAAAGAGCTGGACCATTAAACATGAGCAAAATGCTAAAACACAACCTAAAAGCGTAACCACAAGCTAAAGGCTAAAATACAAGATGCTAAAACATGAGCTGAAGGCTAAGAAACAGGTAGAAGGCTGTAATACAAGCTAAAGGTTCAAACACAAGTTAATGCTAAAACACTGACTCAAGGCTGAAACACAAGCTAGGGGTTTAAATCACAAGGAAAAGCTTAAGCTAAGCATGAGCTAAAGGCTAAACCACAGGTGAAAGGCTAAAGCATGCTCTAAAGGCTAAAAAAATGTAGCTTATGGCTTAAACACTGACTACAGGGCAAAACAAAGGTTATAGGCTATAACATTAACCAAAGGCTAAGAAAATGAGCTGTTGTTTGTTGTCCTTGTTTTTCAGTTAGCTTGGATTTGATTTGATTTGACATGAAAATCCAGAGTTTGTTTTCAGCTTGAGGTTCCTCCCACTCGACAGGATCTGAACATACTGACTGTTTATGATTTAAATTTTGTGGGAAATCCACCGTCTAGGCCTCGTTCTTAACATCTCAGCTGATGGCGTCTTTGGAGGGCGCCACCTTCTTGTTATGCACCTGGAGCCGCGAACAGAGACAGGCTGTTGATGAAGGAGGTTTGAAGGTTTGAACTTTGTTCAGAGGGCTCCGAGGCGTCTCCGTTGTACTGATGAGACAAAAATCAGGCCGCTCTAACTTTGAGGGTAAGACTCTGATCACGAGCAGATTATCGTGATTGTCGGGTCGGGGTGGAAGGAAGGTGGGCTCTCAATCACCGCTGGATGGTTTCAAATCAGCTACGACCTCAAGCGTTGTCCTTGTGATGAGGATGAGTCCAGAACAGGAGGGTTTTCCCGGCTTGGAGACCTGGAGGTGGATTCAGAGCTGGTTTGAGGGCACTTCATAAGTCCTCTGGTCTGGGGAGACCTCGGGCTGACAGAAGTGACAGGAAATATCTTCCACAAAGACACTGATGAGGTCTCTTTTATCATCTTTTAGGAAGTCTCTGCAGTGTTTTTGACCTATTTAAGGACTCCGGCTGTGCTCTGAAGAGGCTGCAGACAGTTTGCATCACTCAGGAGCTCTTGACAAGAAGACAGTGGGTGGAAAACCGGTTTCATTACTGTCACCCGTATAATATGTTGCCACAAAATTAGTCGATATAGTGGTTAGGCTGAGAGAGGCCTGTAATAACAGCAGTCCGATGAGCAAAGTCACTGAACCAGCTGGGGAAGTGTCCAAACCTAAAATGTGATGCCACCAATTTTTAGGCAAAAGTAGTGTCATCAAAATGAACATTTGAAATAAAACTAAATACCATAGTGTGCGGACTATAAGCTCCTACATTTTTTACACACTTTAAACCCTGCTTTAAAAAAACTTTAAACAATGGTGTGGCTAAATGATTTTTTCGCTCTAACGATCTTCATAGCCTTGTCACATCAAAAAACAATACATTTCTTCACTATTTTCGAAACCAGTAATGCCAAAAGGTGCCAGCGAAAATGTGAGTTTTGCTAAGCTTTGTCTAAGCTTAGGTGTTGTGCTAATTTGCTAGTAGCTATGTAGCTAAAAAAGTGTAAAAAAAAATGTTTTAGCCTTTAGCTTGTGTTTTACCCTTCAGCGCTTGTTAAGCCTTTAGCTTGTGTTTCAGCCTTGAGCTCATGTTTTAGCTTGTATCTCATACTTTAGCCTTTAGCTTGTGTTTTAGCCTATAACCCATGTTTTGGCCTTAAAGTGATACTCCGGGATGGAACAGGTTGGGTCCTATCACAAGGTTTAGGGCAGAAATGACCCCTACAGCAGTGATTTTGTGCAGCAGAAGCCCAGAGCGCTCGCACCAAACACCCCCTCCCTGCTCCTCTGCAGGTTTCCTCTGCACTCAGACGGGGCCATATTTTACTTGACCAAAAACACAAATAAACGGACTCCCACCGAAAAAATCTGATATGGGTCTGCATTCACGCTTTATTTAGAGAATTTTCAGCGCGTTGCTTTGACACAAAAACAAACTAAGTAAGGCTCTAGTTCTCATCGTGTCGTAAAACGGCGCTACCTCCGCTGCAGAGCCACAGCTGGCTACAAGGCGCTCGCCGCTTAGTGTATCAGTCCGCGCGCGCAGCGTACGTACCAGATATAAACAAACGCAGGTAGTCTGCCAGGACGAATTATGCAATAACAAAGTAAAGATGAGTGATTATGAGAGCGAGGACGACCTGCCGTTCACTTTGCATTCCATTCCCATCTTGTTTATCTGTTTGTTTATCTGTTTGTTTTTATCTGGCGTGTCTTTTTGAAAATAAATCTGAAATTATAAGCTCAGGTTCTTTCACTCTCCTTGTTTCAAGGAAGATGTCTTCTAATGTTTATCTTTGAGTTCTATTTTATTAATGGTCCTTCAACCAATATTAAAAGGAGATATGCCTTTTTATGTTGCTGTTGCACTTTAAGTTGATTTTTGGTTCACTGTTAAATTTTAAAGGAAGGAGATATGCCTATATATTGCACTTTAAATTGTTTTTCATTAATAACTATGTTACAAAGAAGATATGCCTTGTGCACTACTTTTATATATTTAATTTAATAATTAAAGTGTTTAATAAACAGACAAAGCTTGTTTATTTTTTTATTTTTTATTTTTTTGCTTTTTGCTGATCCGAGGAACGATCCGATCCGTGAGTTTTGTGAGCCGTTGCACCACTACAATTAACCAATTAAAGGTTTCAACCACAAATAATATCTTTTAAGAGAGAATGATACCCCTCTTTAATGTTCATTATTCCACTGGGTTACACATGTCACAGCCATTTGTATTGCAGTAAATATTCTTCATTCTTCAGACCCAGTTTGCTCACCAGTACAGAGCACTTCAAGCTTGAAATGGGAAAAGCTTCTCTTCCTAAAGCACATTGTGAGCAAAGGCCTTTTTCTATCCCAGTATGAGACATTTTCCACCTGCTAGGTAGGATGTGAACACTTCCCTTGTTTTATGATGGAAAACTGTGATGTTTTTATCTCCCATCCCTAGAAGACAAAACCTGGAATAATGACCTTGATGTGGGTTGGTTCACAATTAAGTGAGTCTTACGCGTCTGTCAGTCTCTGGAGAATCAAGAGAAGCAGAAATAAAATATTTCAGCAGTAAAGGTCACTCCTCACTCCAGAGCTGCTTCAATTATCTACTAATTATCCCGATTAATTCGGACGATTTAATGCCGCCCTGTCTGACACCGAATCAACCGAGCTACCTGTTTGCATTCAGAACAGTCGGCGCTGGATGAATAACGACTTCGAAGAGCCGAGGGTGTCCTGGCTTCATTCCACTGGGATGAACCCCAGACATGTGGCCTGATCTCAGTTAATACCTGCAAGATTATTCCCCTCCTGGCAGGTTATTGCTATAGGTGCCAAAAGAAAAATACGGCCTGTCTGCAAGCGTGGTGTGTAAGCAGTAACAACACTGACGTCGAGGTCTGAGGAAAAACAGCTCCAACACAGACTTTGGCTTTTTTTAACAGGGGAACACGCAGCCTGAGGCCCGAGGCCGTGTTATTCTGACAGAGCTACATCAACCTTGCTGGAGTGAATGTGCAAGATGACTTTCAAAGCCAGAAATCAGTCATTTCTTTCCGCCAACACGCCGAACAAGAGCAGCAGATGAAGCTCTCGCTTTTTTCATGTCAGTGAAATAACATTTTACAGAACATCACATTCTACAGGAAGGAGGATTTCACATAACGGACTCTGACGAGGTCAAAGAAGACACCGCACTCAACTCTAAATCAAGGAAAGCTCTTAAAAGGATCACATTTCAACCCACCTGTCCTTTCCTCTGTCTTCTTTCTGCCTCCTGGCTGGAAATCATCATCTCAGGAAAGATAATGAGAAACCCATGGGGGGTCTGCCAACGCCAGGAGACAAAATACAGTCCGCGCCTCACAAGTCAACCTTTAGCGAGCGCGCACGTGCTTCTCTCTTTTATCTTTCCTGCTGAGAGCCAAAGCCATCAGACTGAGAGGACAGGAAGGAGACTCTCATCGGACGATTCGCCACTTACCTCGCAATAAAATCTCTGGGAGCAGGAGCGCTGGAGACTCTCGTGTTTCATCTTACAGAGGAAACAAAGATGACAAAGACATCTGCTCGTACTTTTAGGAGAGATTTACCCTGAAAGCTAGAAAAACAGGCACAGTGATGGGTGTTTACTCGGCCCTTGGTAGCTGGCCAAATGTGAATTACATGATCAAACACAGCAGCTCTACTGTGGCCACAACAAAGGCTCCTTTCTGTTGTTGTGTTTCTCCCTTGGAAATAGGGGCTAATATCCAAACAAGAAGAGATATCAATATGTTGTAAGATTTCCCAACAGGGCAAGAACAACTTCAAACATCTGATTGACAACAAACCTAATCAGGTAGAGCAAGATTTTTAACCTAAAGTGGTTTAAATGTTGGCCTCACCCAGGGAACTGCAACTTTTACTTTCAAAGGAGCCATTTTTCCTCAGCTCAACTGGATTAAAGTCAGTCCTGAGCCACAATATCTACTTTATCTTCACAATAAAGACTATAGATTGTATACAATTCTGAACATAGTTAAAAATCTAGTAAAAAATTATCTAAACAAAAAGATTTTTTTTTATTTATTAAACTGCACATGTGATGTCTGTTTTTTAGATAAATTTGCAAAAATTGAGAAAAATCAAGAAAAATTGCACAATTATCATTTTTTTAAAAAATCTGAAATAAAAAATTTGCAAATATTTAAAAAGAATTACAATCTTAAAAATTTGCCAAAAAAAATAAATTTCAAATGTTGCAAAATTAAAAAAAAATTCAATTTTTTTTTTTAAATAAAATAAATTTTAAAATAAAAAAATCCCAAAATAATAGAAAATAAAATCTCAATTTTTAAAGTTAAAAAAATAAAATAAATGCAAAATTTAGAAAAAAAAAATGTGGAAAATAATAACCAAAATGAAATGTCAGGAAATTTGCAAAAAAATTAAGAAAATTTGCAAAATTAAGAAAAAAAGAAATTTCAAATTTGTGGGAAACCTAAACTAAAATGAAATTTCAACAAATAAAAAAAAAATAAAATAAAAAAAATTAAAAAAATAAATTTAGTAAAACTGCAAGTCTTTTCTAGAAACGGTTACTGAATTTAACGTAACATAACATAACATTGCTCAACTTATCATTTATTGTTGATTTTTTATTTCTCGCCACATATCAATCATCTATATTAAGCCAGCACATTGTCAGTTAAACAAATACATTCACACAGAATTAAAATCTGTATTGTCTTCCAGATTTGTCTTTTTGTAGATTTAGTTATCATTTTTATTTATTTATTTTTAATTATTTTTATTAATTTATTTTATTAATTTGTTTTATTTTATTTTCATGAAAAAATAAATAAAGAATAAGAATAAAAATAATTTAAAAAAGATTTATACCCTCAGTAAAATACCCTCAGGAAAAAAAAAAAAAATCTTATTTCAATAATATTTTTAAAGCTACAAGGAGCCACTGCCAAGGCGTCAAAGAGCTGCATGAGGCACCAGAGCCACAGGTTAAAGACCCTTGGTCTAATCCAAGAGGAAGGCAGAGCAACAACTTTCACACAGGTGGTGTTGGAATAGGGATCCTTGACAGAGAGCCTGACAGGAAGAGGCCTCTTTAAAGTAATAAAGAGCCCATTGATTTGTGATTAATTCCCCTGTGGGTGTAGGAGAAGGAGTGGATATGCTTAAGCTCAGTAGATTGGATGATGCAAGTTTAAAGGAACCCAGCCTCCTTGTTGTGAATTAAAGCAGGAGAGGGATAATTCATCAATGAAGCCGTCTTCCTGATTGAACTTTCACTAAGCCCACCGTAACAGCACAAAGGTATTCAGGAGTGGATTTTCCTTTTAAGCGCTTAGATGGGGCTCTTATCCTCAGCAAATTACAATTAGGGAGCGAGTACGAGGTGCAGCACTCAGCTGACGGCGGACTATAATGACAGGCCTCCTCGCCTCCTGCAGAGATTGAACCTGCAACCTTTTGCTGAAGAGTCTCAGGGAACAGGAGTACCCTGCAGAGCGGGGGATGAGGAGCTGGGGCTTATGGGAAACCATTTCAGCGTGTCGTATCCTACTCTTATCCTCTGCTCAGATGATGTTTGTAAGCAGCGGTCTTACGATGAACCCCTGTAGCTAGGACTTCCTGTGGTGTTTCGTTCTGGTCATCAAGGCCTGAGTTGGATCCTGTTCTACTACATGAGAGCTGGTCAATCAGTCTGTAAGATTTCCACACAGGAAGTGTTTGTATTTCAATACAACTTGTTTCATCTCAACATCAAAATCCTTTCATATTAAAATACACCACTGTAAAAAAAAAAGAAAAATCCTTGTAGAATAACAGTAAAATAACCAACCTTGCCGTCAGTATTTTACTGTTATTTTGCAACAAACTCTTTTTTGTTGTGATGGTGTTCAGTAACCGTGAGTGAGGAGGGAACTCAGTGGATATGAGACCCTGCTGTACAGTGAGATGTACCACTGAGGGAAGAGACTGTCTGTGCTCCACATGGCACAAACCAACTGTCTGTGCTCTACATAGCGCGGACTGGCTTTCTTTCCTAAACAGCAGGGACCGAGTGTCTTTGTTCTGTATGTCACTGACTGACTGGCTGTGCTCAACATGGCATTGACTGGCTGTCTGTGCTCCACATGGCACAGACCAACTCTCTGTGCTCCACATGGCATGGACTGGCTGTCTGTGCACCTCATAGCACGAACAGACTGTCTTTGCTTCACATGCCACAAACAGTCTGGTGTACCACATGGCACAAACCAACTGTCTGTGCTCCACATGACGTGGACTTACTGATTGTTGTCTGTGCTCCACATAGAATGGACTGGCTTTCTGTACTTAGAGGCAGAGACTGGCTGTCTGCGCTCCACATGGCACAGACCAACTGTCTGTGCTCAACTTGGCACAGAACAGCTGTCTTTAAGTAAAAGACACAGGTACATATACTCAATTATTTGTACTGTGTGCTTTATGTGTTTTGTCAATAAATGAGATGTGTTGATGGGTTGAGGTTAAGACAGACTGCTGGTCAGTGCCATGTGAAGCACAGACAGCCTCTACCCTCCCACTCAACATCTCAATGTTCAGCAGGCTCTTATATCCACTGTGTTCCCTCCTCACTCACGGTTACAAAACACCATTACAACAAAATTAACCTTGCTGTATTTCATATTTATATATTGTAATCCAATAAACTGTAAAAATAAATTATAGAACAAACTCTTTGCAATAACAGGAAATCACTAGCATCCCTCCTACTGTAATTTTACGGGGATTTTTTTTTTTACAGTGAACAGTTTTCTTCCGATCATCTCTTATATCCAGAGACGTTTCAGCGCATTCCTTCATCAAGATTCATAATGAAAAGCTTGATGAGTCCATATTTGACGTCTGGTCTGAGACGTCTGAAGCTGAAGGACTCAGGAGTGTTGACTCTGACTCAGCGGCAACTCCAGCTGGATAATGGTTTGTGTCCTGTCGCGGTGGTGAAGTCTTCCACTCCTCTGCATGTCAAACCTGCTCGTTCATCTTGCTCACAGCCTCTGGCTCATTAGCTCTCACGCTGAGAAGCCTCACGGACCCGTACACCCCCTCACTCCTACCCTCCCCCACATTGTTTTTGCACAGTAACCAGCCGGATAATTCCACTTTCATGACTTATTCATGGCATAAACAAACACAAGTCCAAACAGCTGCTCAGCAAACGCTCCTCAAACACTTCCTGCTCCAACTCCCTGTGCAGCCTCACTGCTGGCTTAATTGGTATTCCTAGCTCCAAGTGTCATTTGGTCAGGCTCAAGATTCAAATCTACAATTAGCCTATGACTGTGTGCAGTGGATATAGTGACTGGGGCTGTCATGAGACATGAAAGAGCTGCAGAGAGCTCTGCCAGCAAGGTCAGGGTGACATCCCAATGATCTCTCCTTCTCTCTTAACAGCACAACCAGGTGGGAGCGAATACCAACTGAAGCTCTGCAGCTCTCTCCCTGCATGAAAAAGAGATGTAATTGTTTACTCTGTGTGCACAGTCGGGTAGCTGGGAGGGCTTATCCTTATTATGTCGCCAGTTCTGCAGCAGAGACAGAGAGAAGAGAGGGCCTGTTTGCCCTGGCTCCCCAGAGGGAGCTCTATTCAACAGCAGTCTGATGGATGCTCATGCTTTTGTTCTCAGGGTTTTCTACAGGCTAACAGCAGCGCTTTGCTACACTCTACAGCTGCCATCTGCATTTACGAGACTGCAACTCTCCCTCCATCCTCCTCTTTTTCCTCTTCTGTAAATGAAACTGAAACTATACCAAGCAGACTTTTCCAACATCAAGAGCAGGAACAAAAATGATTTGATTTAAAATGCTATTAGTGGAGGTGGTAAAAAGTTTTATGCTCCTTGTGCTGCGTATGATGAAAATGTTGGCTCCTCCGCTCTCATCACATCAGGCAGTGAAGTCCAGAAGTTTGGGACGGAGCAGCACTTTGTTTTCAGGCAGCTCAGTGCAGTATTAGATTTAAATAATGTATGTTTAATAAGCAGACTGAGAGGCTGATGCATCGTACAAAGTTTGAGGAGAAGTAAAGTAACATGAATATTCAGGGTTTAGTTGTAAATTTATTTAGATGACATCGTCTGAAGTCGACCACCCACAGACATCTGCTGATGCAAAGTACAGAGTGATGCTCTGTGAGGCTTCAGCTGTAGTTAGTGTAACTGATTACTCTGAAAACTGTCTTAGATTGAACCTGACCAGGCTGGTTCTTTACTATCATCATCTGAACTCATGGCTACTGCTTGTTGGCACAAATACTCATCTAAGTCTGTGATGAAACGGTTCTTTGTTCTTTTAAACGCAGAAAAAGTCACATTTCTTACTCTGGGCTCCAAACATGATAACTGTTGATGAATAAAAACAAGCGGGGAAGACGGGGGAGAGAAGCAAACATACAAACCCAGCTGTTTAGGGTAAACAAAGTAATTTCTGACAAAAGAAGTTTAACTCATTTAACAAAATGAGGCCAGGATAGACAACTAGGCAACTTCATCTCTATATTTAGCAACTTTCCAGACCTCTCTAATGACATTCTTTGAGTGCTAATGACCTGAACCCGCCACTTGCAAGTCCCATTGTCTCCTTTAGGCAGATCCCAAGCCTGTTGACTAAAAAAGTAAAAAATGAGAATAGACAGAAGAAAGTTTGATTGAAGTTTTACACCAGGGGTCTACAACCTTTACTTTTATAGGAGGCATTTGATAAAAATTTAAACAGTTAAAATCTCGTGAATATTTATCATAACAAGAAGTAAAGTGAGTTTATAAAAGTGTACGTGAGGTTTTTTTTTTTTTTTTTTTTTTTTTTTTTAATGTATTTGCAAAAATTTCACAACCTTTCCAAAATTTAAAATTTCAAAATTTGTAACCAAATGAATGGCAAAATTTCCCTTCTTTGAAAAAAACATAGATAAAAAGATTTTTTTTAAAAATTAAAAAAAAATGTGCCAAAATTAGCAAAAATTCAAGTATTTTTCAATTTCAAAAAATTGCAAAAATGTGTATAAATTTGCAATTTATTTATTTTTATTTACTTATTTTAAGTGGAACTTCAATAAGTTTATAAAGTTTTTAGGAATCCCTTAAATAAAAAGATAAATGAATAAATATATTTTAAAAAATTTAAGAAATGTGCCGAAATTTGCAAAAATTCAAGTATTTTTCAATTTCAAAAATTTGCAATTTTTTTTTTTTAAATCTATTTATTTTAAATGGAACTTCAATTAGTTTATAAAGTTTTTAGAAATTCCTTATATTTGGAAATTTGAATAAAAATAAATGCATTTGAAAAAAAGTAAATAAATTTGAAAAAAATAAAATAAAATAAAAATAAATCAAAAGTTTGAAAAAGTTTTAGAAATTGACAAAATCTTCACAAGAAATTAGATATTTTTTTCTGAATTTGCAAAAATGTCAAAAAATTGAAATAAAAAAATTAGCAAAAATTTTAAACTTATTTTGAAAAATATCTAAAATAAAATGTTGAAGCATATTATTTAGTGTCAATCTCTTTTCTCATCATTTCCCTCAGTAAGAAAAATGAAAATTATTTATCTAAATTGTATTTTTTTAAAGCTACAAGGAGCCACTGCAAAGGAGTCAAAGAGCCACAGATTGGAGACTGTTGCTCGTGTTGCCGTTATAAATGGTTTTGGATTTTTAAAGACGTTTCATGACCCTTCAAATGAGAGACACCCCCAAACCAACACTGTGTTTTTCTTCCACATATATTCAACCATTGGCTCCATGACTCAGCTCATTCTGGGGTTGGTATTTATCCTCTGCCTTCACCAGTAGAGCCTCTTTTAATCTCCTGTATTTGGCATTTTCTGCTCCTCAGCGTGTTCACAGAGCAGAGAGTAAAACACTCCCGACTCGTCTCTGTTATGAATGAAACCATTTCTCTGGCAGCTTCAGCCTTAACCTGCTCCGAGTGGATGAATACGACTTCACAGAGTGGTTCACTGTTTTCATTTCATCACTCTAATGAAAAATGGATGTGCCTGATTCCTACAACAGATCAGACTATCATACAGCGTGTATATTAAAGTGTCAGATGAATCGATAGGCAGGGGGAGAGCCACGGCGGGATCTGACCCAAAATATTTCATTAGCCCTGAGAAATATGTTGCTCCATCAAGATCAGTAACGGCAGATTAGAAAAGCTGATAGCTGACTTTGACATTTAGTAATGATTTCTCCTTTTTCTAGTCTTCAGAAAAATACAGTTTGACCTTTGAATACTCAATTGAACCCGTGAAAAAGGATAAAAATCAGTCATGTGGTGAGCAGGAGAATGGGATATGACAGCCGGATGGAAGAAAAGGAACATCATTAGCTTCTTACGGTGTGTCGGAGGGAAATTTGTCCTCGGACGGATAGCCCGGCTGTCAGAGAGGCAATCTCAGTGAACAGATGACACCACATTATAGCGGCACATACGAGGAATTAATTAACATGATCATACTGTCATCTCAACGTGGAAAGTAGGAAAAGAGAAGAACATTACGATCGCTTCAGATCGGTAACTCGCTGATAGAGTGTCCTTTAAATGCCTCTGGATCCTTCTATCTCCACTGTCATTGCATAAATGGCGTCGTTTGTCCAACACGGGCCCCTGGTTGCATCAGGATTGGTGCGTTGGGGCCATCAGAGAGTCAACTGTGACATTTAACAAGGCGTTGTGTAATTTGAATTTGAGGTTCATGTGGCGCACAGATGTTTCCGCGCAGAGGTAATCGAAGCTCATGACACGGTGAAAACGACGCCGTGCTAAGGACGCTTTGCATCCAGAGAAGACACTGCAGTGTGTACACCTCCCTGCTCATAGCAGAATGAGGGCAGCAGTGCTTTTAGCAGTTCCTCTCCTGGATGGAGCCCCGCTGTGGCAACATGCTGCTGTCTGTCGGATTGTGTTGTTTCACACGCCCCTCCAAGAGGAATGTGCTGACTGCTGGCTCAGGAGAAAGGAATGTGAATCAGTCTCTGCACAGTCAGGGCATCTGTGAGCTAAATGAGGCATCCTTCACTTTTTAACCAGAGTTTCTATAACTTTATAACATCTTCAAGATTTCAAGCCAGAAAGAATTTCATTCTCAGTGGTTATACAACAGCTGTTTGGTGAAAGAGCAACTGAAAGCCATCGCTCAGGATCCAGCAATATCAGAAAATGTTAGTCATGTCTGTGTTGAAAGGGAGTGACATCCAGATCCAAAAGTGACACTCAAAGTGTCACTGAGCAATTGGTAGGTGTGTCTGATGGATTGACGGGTGTCACAGAGGGAGTTGTACGTCTCAATAAGCAATTGGCAGGTGCCACAGAGGTAATGACAGGTGCCACTGAGATTGAAAAGTCTTTTGATGTGCCATTGATCCCTTAGTGACACCTGCCAGTCTCTCAGTGACACTCAAGGTGTTGGTAAATGTGAGTGAGTAGTTGGCAGGTGTCAGTGGGTGATTGGCAGGTGAATCTGATGGATTGGCAGGTGTCACCGAGAGAGTTGTAGGTGTCACTCAGCCATGGCAGGTGCCACAGAGGGAATGGCAGCCATCAAAGAAGGATTGGCAAGTGTCATGGAGGTGTTGGAAGGTGTTGTTGACTGGGTGGCAGGTGTCACCCTGCGATTGGCAGGTGTCACTGAGCCATTGGCAGTGTTTCAGAGGGAATGGCAGATGTCATAAGGGGGTGGCTGATGTCACTGGGATTGGAAGCTATTGCTGATTGGTTGGCGGGTGTCACTAAGCAATTGGCATGCGTCACATAGCGATTGGCAGGTGCCACTTAGCAATTGGCAGGTGCCACAGAGGGGATTAGCAGGTGTCACTGAGATTAAAAAGTGTCTTTTGATGTGTCATTGATCCCTCAGTGACACCTACCAATCACTCAGTGACAGTCAAGGTGTTGGTAAATGTGAGTGAGCAGTTGGCAGGTGTCACTCAGTGATTGGCAGGTGCCACAGAGGTAAAGGCAGGCATCACAGATGGATTGACAAGTGTCACTGAGGTGTTGTTGACAGATTGGCAGTTGTCACTGAACAATTGGCAGGTGTCTCCAATGGACTGGCAGGTGTCATTTACCCCTTTTCCACCAAGCTGGTTCCAGGGCTGTTGCTAGTGCTGCTGCTAGAGCCGGTTCGCAGTTGGTTCAAGTGCGAACCGGTTAAGAACAGTTTGCTTTTCCACAATCGTATCTTCTTCCTCTGTTATTTCACTTACCCCAAACTCATCTTTTTGAAAAATGGTACTCTTCTGTGTTTTTACTCTGCTTTGGTTGGTAAATAATTCTCACCCCCACCCCCTGACGTAAGCCCGTGGCCCCTGATGTAACGTGGTTCTTTCTGCTGGCCCAGCAAAGAGTTGGTGCTTGCCAAGCACCGGTTTTAAGAGCCAGCAACCGGTGCTTAGTCTGTGGAAAACCACAAAACTGGTGCTAAGTCTGTATCCAGCCCCGAACCAGCCCTGGAACCTGCTTGGTGGAAAAGGGGTAATAGAGGGGTTGGCAGATGTCATGGGGATTGGAAGCTGTTGTTTGTAGGTACCTCTGAGCAATTGGGAGGAATCACTTTGTGATCAGTGGCATACCATTAGCCGCTTTTGCATTTTGTCCCTACAGGAAGTGATGGGTCTACCTTGGTGCCACTGTTTATGTCCTTCCATACTGTGTTTATATTTTATGCAAAAGTTGTTAAAAAATTGTTACTTAATTGTACAAAGTTAACATTTGGATATAAAATCTATTCTTTCCACAGTTATAGTTTTGAGAAATGTGACAAGTCATTTAGGATTCTTCCAACTTTTGGTTCAGAAATGTTGACGTGTAACCAAAGAAATCCTTTGCAAATGAAACTACCTTAAGAAACTCAAATTTCTTTAAAATGATCATAAAATTGATTCATGATTAAAGATGAAGATAAAGCATGTAAATATGAGAATGATAAGCAATGTCTAGCAGTCATATTTTGGATTTAAATCCTCTTTTACTCACCTCTCCTGCTGGAGAAATGAAGGTGGCTTTGGTGGGCAAGAGCCTCCCAAGATCCTACATATGTCACATAATGTAGGGTCGTAATTTCAGTGTTGCGTGGCCAAATGATGGCTGTTGTTGTTTTGGAAATATTTGTGCAAAACTCTGACTGAATTTAACAAAACAAAAATCTCTCTTTGCAGTTTTGATGAATAAAATAATCACTGTTGGAGACTGAGAGTAGTCCTCGCTCTTTAAGTTTCCCTTCTCATCGCAGCACGCCCCCTTTCAAATCCAGCGAGCTGCTGGACCTCGTATAAGATCTTCACAGTGCCGAGGCTTCAGACCAAAACCCTTCATTTGTAAATTTGAAACCTTTCCCCTGTAAAAATTTCCCACTGTGATTTTTTTATTAGAGACTTGACACATGAGAAACTGACAGCCCAGGGAGCTAGGTATCCCATCGACTGTTATCTCCGGCTTCAGCACCGCCGGTCACTGTCTCCCCCTATCATCCTACATCCAAGGCTCCGGCTAACAAGCAAGACGAGTTTGCCATCCTTATTAGCTCCAGGTCGGACATCGCTGAGGGTAGGCTCTGTGACGTGTTTCACCAAAGGCTGAGTCAATGTTAGACGCTGGGAAATCTTCTTTACACTGGCAGACTGTCCTCCAAACTCTGCTGAACACACACAGATCTGCCTGTTGGTTATTCAAATGGAAGACAGGATAAGCCTCCCTGCACGGAGGGAAATGTTCATCCGAACAAGTCGGTGAGATTTCTGCGGATAGAAGAAAGATCCGGGGCTCTTGAGAAATCTCATGAAAGGCTTTTGTTGCTATAATTATACATTAAAATCAGGAAAATGGAAAAGCCATTGAGGCCTTTTATTAGTTTGTTAGAGTTCATTAGATCTCTTTTTTTCTCATAATCATCAGAGGATGAGCGATGATATAATCACATTTTATTATCCTGTCTTTTTCTCCCAGTTCATTATTTCAGCGAAGTGAAAGAAGTGAAAACAGCAGACCCTTGATATTCAGCTCGTTCACAAAGGATGCTCCTGCAGAGACATCTCTCCTGCTCGTGGTGTTATCGACGGTGTTAGTCGAGGACAGCGCTGCACCTCAGCAGATGTTTGGCAGCGAGGGGGTGTGCACATCAGGAGTTGGCAGCGGGGACGTTTGGAGACTTTAGGCTTATTTGACATAAGCGCTAATCGCACACGACCAATTATGAAGTCGCTGAGATCGTGTGGAGATTTTTAACAACTGCTGGAGGTTTTAATCCAGCACAAATGAGCCATACCTGTAATCCCAACCTGCTTCTCGGAAAGACCCGTCCTGATTGGTTTAGGTTTTAACCTCGTCTTATGGACATCTTGTTTGCACACTCCAGGAATTGTTTGGGATTGGGATTGTTAAATAACATCAGCCATGTGCTAATGGGGCTAACACCAAGCTACAACAGCAACAGGCAAACAGCACACATGGTAAAAGAGTTTCATCGTGACTGAGATGTTTCTGGAAAATATCAGATTTTAAACAAATTCAGACTCTACTCTGAGATTTCCTTAGGTGTTTCAGGTTACAGCAGCTCAAAAGGCACAGAAATAAAAATAAAAAAAGTAAGTCCCAGAGCTGCATTTTTAAAGTTAACATTTGACCACAGAGTTCCTGAGCAGTGAGGTAAATGAAATATGAACAGCAGCCTGGATGTTGCCAGAAACTTGTCCAAAATGTCCGCAGAAGAAATGATGCCATTTCCACTTTAGGTGAAGTTTTTTTGAGGGAGGATCATGGTCTTTTTCTCACAGCTCACAGCTGGGAAATGTGGAGGGAGTGAGGAGTGACAACATGCACCAACTTAAGGGACCAGAAATTACTCCTTCAACTCTGCTCAAATATTTTAGCTTTAAAAACAGTCAACTTATCTAACGTTGAATTAGCTGCACAAAAACAGAGCAAGGGTGTTCAACCTGTGACTCTGGAGCCTCATGTGGCTCTTTGACTCCTTTGCAGTGGCTCCTTGTAGCTTTAAAAAAAAAAAATGATTTAAAAAAACAAACTTTTGTTTAAATTTCAAAGGTTATTGATGATTATAGACTTGGACACAAATTAAAATAATTTTTTTTAACATTTTGTTGAGCAAAGTATGAACAGCATCATGCAAAAGCTTTTAATTTTTTAATCACTTTTGCAATTATTTTTTTTTTATAAAATAAAAGAAAGTTTTTGAAATTTCAATTTTTGATGTTTTTGCAAATGTAAAAATTAAAATCTGTTTTTTAATTTTTGTTTTAATTTCGTTTTTGCAAATTTTGTGAATGATTAAATTATATTTCTTACAATTTTGTACAGCTAAAATGTTTTCAATTTTCAGGTACTTAAAATGTAGCAAATTTTTTTTACAGTTTTACAATATTTTAGGTTTTTGCTTTTTTTCAAATTTCTTTTTTAAAAATTCTGCAAATTTGTAATTTTTTTTATTTACAATTTTTTACAGCTTAAAATTCTTGAATTTTTTCATAGTTCTGTAATTTTTTCATAATTCTTTTTCATAATTCTGCCTTTTTTTTTTTCATTTTTACAATTTTTGAAAATCCAGCAAATCTTTGAAATAACAAGTCTTAAATATCCTAAATTAATGAAACTTTGGCAAATATTTCAATGTTCAAATTTTATGACACATTTTTTAATCCCAATTTTTTGAAAATATTTTGAAATTTAAAATTTATAAAACTTTGGCATATTTTTTTTAAATTTTCAAATATTTTTGGCTCATTTAAAAATTCCATCTCATTAAAAAAGGCAAATTTTTGAAATTTCAAAATGGATGAAAAATTTTAAAAAATATTATTTCTTTTATTTTCTAAATGTTTGACTTTTTTAATATTTTTTATTTATTTTTCAATATGTACAAATTTATAAAAAAAAATAAAAACTTACACATCACATGCACAAATTTATTCAATTTATTATTATTTATTTATTTATTTATTTAACACAAAAATCTTCTTGTTTAGATAATTATTCACTTGATGGCAGCATAGGGACGTGGTGTCTTCACACCAACTTCACATTGTGTGAGTTTGTGAAAATGTCCACATGAACAGTGGTGACAAAAGAACAGAGTTACCTACACATGCTGCTTTTGCTTTCCTTTTACTGGATCCCCAAGGCATTACCAGCCGAACACAGATCAATCAAACTTCAACTCAAGGATCTAAATAATGATCCAGATTTATCCCCTTTTCTCCAATAAGAGAGAAGCTAAATACGTTCTAATATTAGCTGAGCAGAAGTTGTATAAGCTTGATCTCTGACCCTCCATATGTTCACTTTCTAGCTTCTTTAAAGTTTGTTGATTTTTTGTTGATTAGATTTTTTGAACCTTTAACCCAGGATCAACCTTTCCTTTAAAGCGGAGCTCCATGTCAGAGAAAATATGACACATCTTTAGACGAGCTGTTTTCAAGTGTTCCTGTTATTGTACCTCCGTTCTTGGGTGGTAATATCCTCCGACATGGCGATAAGAGGCCAAAAAGAGACCATCACAAGAGTTAGACCGGTTTTCCGTGTTGTACATCAACAGCAAAATTGGTCTTCATTCACAGCATTTTGAAACTCTTTCATGAAGCATGAGTCATATGTTTTGTGCTGTAAAGCTGGTGCCGTCTGACCCCGAGGTGCTGGGGGTGCGTGCTGCTGTGGATTCATCCTAAGAGCTTTGAGACGGCCGTGGTGACGCGTTTGACGAGCTCCATCCATCCTCTGAAAACAGTCGTGACCTGATTTGTGAAAGCATAAAGCAGGGGCGAAACTTTGTGGCCGTTTTGTTTGCAGAGTGTGGTTTTTATCCCTTCTGCCGGCCAAGAAGCACAGAGCAGATTTCCCAGCATGACTCTGAGGAAGCTGCCAAGCGAGAGCGAATGTCAGACAGCAGCTCTGTTTCTCACCTCTTCAAACGCTGCCAGCGACCTGCTGAGATTTCTAGCAGGCTCGGCGCTGGGCTAAACTCACCTCAACAAATTATGCATTAATTTAGAGGAGAGCTTATCTCAATATGACCCCGGCTCAGGTTATCCCAATATTAGAACAGGAGACAAATGAGATTCCATATGGAGATGTACCGTCATGTTCAGGATCATTTCTCATCACTGCAGGACCTACAGGCTTTCCCACCCACACGTTAAGGCTGCTCATTGATTACAGCTGAGCATTCCTTATAAGCATGTCATCATGCAGCATGAGAAGTCCCCGCAGCTCCGTGTTTATCATTCTTTGTGTCACGGCGTCTGCAGATTGAGCTGCTCTGAAGGCTGGAACCAAACGAAGCGGTTCAAGTGTGACTTTGGTGAAATGAGCTGAATTTGAAACTGAAAAAAGAAACAAAATGTGTATCATGAAAAATTATAACGGTATCAAAACAGGAAATGGCTTTTATAACATTCTGCTGAAGTTAAAAACACAGACATGAACGTTTTTATACATTTTATACACGGCGTGTTATAAAGTCTTACTGCAGAGGAGAGGAAAGACCTGTGTTATTAATTATTTCTGTCTGTTTCCTGTTTCAACTTTGTCACTTAGGGCTGCAACTTACAATTATTTTAGCAATCGATTACTCTGACAATTATATTTACGATTAAACGATTAATTGATTAATCGATTAATCAATTAATTGATTAATCGGGTGGAAAAAAAGGATGAGAATGCATAATAGTAAAATTCGCAAAACCAGTTGATGACTATAGTTTGCTTAAAGGTATATACAAAAAAATAAGATGCTACATGTATAAAGTATAACAAATGACAGAAATGTGTTGTCACTCAAAGAATCAACAATTTGGGCAAAAAATAAAACAGAAAATATCTTGTTATATCATCAGATTAAGAACTTACTGAGCCGAAAAGGCAAATAAATAAAAATGTGTCCTCAATCTTTTGACCTGCAGGTCAAACAGTTCACCCACTCTGCCCTACCACTATCTGTAGCAGCTAACGCTAATGCTAATGTTGGTTTAATAAACTCCTCATGGTTTTCAAACGGGGTGACCGTTTATTAAAAGACTAAAGGAGTCTGGAAAGACAGACCAGGCATTTCACAACATTTAAATGAGTTTCTGTGGGATTTTGTAGCTCCTCCCCTCGCTGTTGAGCTCGTCATCAATTAGCCCAACATGTTTGCGTTTTCAAAATTGAAATTCTCCCAAACTCCTGATTTTTTGGACAAACGGCTTCTCCAGCTCAGCCATTTTTGGCGTGTTTACTTGTTTCCCTCACCTGCCGACTCGGCTTCTCCTCCGCCGCGCTGATCTGTTTACATGTGACACATACAGCCCCACAGCCCAGGTAATCTACACTCCAGTCCAGTAGGTGGCAGTAATGCAGCTTCAACCAGTTGCTAACTGCTAAATAATCCAACAAAAAGGAAGAAGACAAATAAACTGAATAATGACCCAGCACAGTGCATCGATTATCGCTTTTACTAATCAATTTTTATTGATTTCATCGATTCATCGTTGCAGCCCTACTGTCACTCTTTTGGCGTGGAGTGGAGGGTTTGGGGGGAAGGGCTAGGAGACTGTAATTTGCATGTTATTTGCATACTGTCTGTGAATTATGAACAACTCTTTTTTGATATTTTCCTACACACACTGTAAAAGTCACTGGGTACGAGGTCAGTCAGATGCTGCAGCTGGTTCAGGACTCGACTCAGAGGATAGTGTAAAACACTCCTGTTGGTTTACAAAGCTCTGAATGGACTAGAGCCAAAATATATCAATGATCTTTTGATCCCATATGAACCATTAAGACCACTTTAGTCATTTTGATCAGATCTACTTTTAGTCCCCAGAGTCAGAACCAAACATGGAGGCAGCGTTCAGCTTCTATGCTCCAAATATCTGGAACAAACTGAAAAAAAAATATCAGGTCTGCTTCTTTAAATCCAGGTAGAAGACTCACCTTTTCACACAATTAATCGCACAATTTTGCAACTCTGAAATGCAACTTTAATCGTAAAATCTGATTTAAAATCTTTTTTAACTTTTTTGAAATTATTATTATTTCATTATTTTATCTTTTATATTATATTTTATTTTTTAAATTAAATTCAAGTTATTTATTTGTTTAGTTTTATTGTATCTTATTTTCAATCTGCTTTTAACTGTTTTCTTTAAATATTTTTTTTGCAACTCTGCATTGCAACTTAAATCTAAAAATCTGTTTTAAAATCTTTTTTAAATTTTTTTTAAATTATAATTTTATTTTTTTATTATTATTTATTATTTATCTTTTAATGACATTTAAATTATTTTTTAATTTAATTTAAGTTGAGTTTTTATTGTTTTATTGTATCTTATTATTTTCAATCTGCTTTTAACTGTTTTCTTTTAATATGTTTTTTTTAACCCTGCATTGCATTTTAAATCTTAAAATCTGTATTAAAATCTTTTTTTTTTTACTTTTTTTTAAAATTATAATTTATTTTTTTTAATTATTATTTTATTATTTTATCTTTTATATTATTTTTTAATTATTTTTTTCAAATTAAATTTGTTATTTTTTTATTTAGTTTTATTGTATCTTATTATTTTCAATTTGCTTTATAATTGAATTTTAATTGTTTTCTTTAATTTTTTTTTTTCTGTAAATAAAATTGCCTTGCCTTGTCTGTGTCATGTGAAGCACAGACAGCCACTATCACTTATTGCACTATCACTTATTTTTGCAAAAGTGTTTCCTTTCTTCTTGATATTTTTACATTTGATTTATTTTTTCTATTTTACTTTTAGTGTTTACACTAAATGTTTACATTTTTATACTAAACCTTTAATGTAGCACTGTGGGCCCTTGAGCATTGCAATTTTAATTCTCTGTGTGTCTTATGCAAACACATATAGCAGAATTGACCATAAAACTACCTTTGAAAAAATAATAAAAAAAGAAATACCAGTTTTTTTTTACAACGTTGTATTTAAACACAACTGGCTTAATTGTTAAAATTTATTTAAAAAATCACAGTAATTTTTTACAGTGTGGGGTGGCTGAAGTATCCCTACACATTCAGATATCTCTCTGAATTTATCCAGGGCTGTTGGTGGCACTGGTAAATAGATGTTTTCCCACTCTTCAGATAAAAACTGGGTTTTTGAACCAGCATCTTCCTCAGCGCTCACATGTTGTTGGAAAAACTGATCGACCGATTGTCTTTTTTATCTGGAGCACACTCTGTAATCTCTGAGCAAGTTAGCAGAGATGAAAATGAAGCGTTCACTCTTGAATCTTCAAACGTGCAGACGTCATTAGTATGCCTTTGCATTAGCAGCAGGCATTAGCATGCACGCCATGGCAGCAGCCTGTCATAAAAAAAAAAGATTTCTAATTGAAAAAAGAGAGAACAGATTCCTCTTCTGGTTTTACTTTCTCCCTCTTTGCTGCTGGAAAATCGAGAGTGGGAGAGGAGCAGCTCTTAAGTCGCTGTAATTGTGACTTGTTTGGAAGGGCGAAATGTTTACCCTGAATGAATTTAGTTTGGATGTTATTTGCTTTCTCTGTTATGCCAGCTTCTCAATGGTACAAGCCCTGCGGGATCCTGATGAATATTTCAGTGAGAAATTCCTATGCGGGTCCGTCTCTGGGATTCACAATGAATACAAATTAACAAAGTGTGAAACGCTCCTTCTGACTGAACTTATGAAATGATGACTTTGAGAAGGAGCTGGAGCTGTTTGTTTGTCGAGCAGAGATTCACCAACAAGTGTCAGTTACAGACTGCTGAAACACTTTGTCTAAATCGACTGTGAGGTCACGTCTGACGGGTTTTGGGGAGTAAGGAGGGACCTTTCTGAGCAGCTACCCCAGCGTTTGCTAACTTCACTCAGCTTGGCAGTGATTGGCTGAGAACGCACGCTATGGTTTCATACATGTTGTGTTGGAAAGTGACTCAGATTGTTCCTGACACGCAGCCGGACCTGACAATCTGTCCTCGCACTGTTAGTGTAAAATCAGGAAGGAGCTTTCAAGCTTTCCAAAAAAAAGTCCAATAAGTGGTGGAGATTTTGTGAATTGCATGGGGTTGCAGGCTGTGATTGGCTCTCGTGATCATCTTTGCAGGACACCACAAATGATCACTTAGCATGACTCAGCTTGTCGTCTCGCCGTGACTGAAACCTGTGCTCAGAAACAGACTCAGTTTGCATTTTCTATTTCTGTGCCCAACAATACAACAAAAAAAAAGACAAATTCTTAAATTTGGTTTTGCTAGCTGGTTTAATGACTCATTTTGGTTCGAAAGTATAAACTATATGAAAACATGAACAATGCTAGGGCTGTTTTTCCTCAAAAAAAAAAAAAAAAATCAAAACAAAAAAATTGTAAATCCTAAACTAGGGAAACATGCAAACCTACATTTTTTTTGTAAAAGATGGATGTAAAATAAAAATCTATTGCACTTTTAGACATTCAACTTAATTTGTTAAATTAAGTAAAAACATATTTTGTAGTTTACATACAATTAAAAATGTGTGTGTGAGTGTGTGTGTTCTGCAGTTGGAGAAAAATTAAAAAAATCTTTTTCAGTCATATTTTGACTTCAAGCTCAATTAAAAAAACAGACAAAAAAAACAAATACATCATTAACCCAGTAATGGAAATCGTACTGGATTGTGACTTTAATGTGTCATTTATTTTTTTATTTTTATTTTTTTATAATTTATTCAGTTTTGTTTTTTGTTTGATTTGTTTAAAATGTCATTTTTTTAAAATTATTTTTTGGTAAAAAGATAGATATAAAATACAATTTCATTTGCACTTTTAAGTAAAGGACAAACTTTTTTTGCACAGTTTGTAGAAATAAGACTCTTTAATTTGTTAGAAATAAAAAAATATATATTTTTTGTAGTTTACATACATTCATACATACATTGAGTGTTTTTTGCAGTTGGAGAAATAAAGAGAATCTTTTTCTGTCAAATTTTGTCTTCAATCTAATTTTGTAAAAAAAAAATATATGAATAAAAATTGCATCGTTAACCAAGTACCAGAAGTTGTACTGGATCACAAGTTCAGTGTGTTATTACTTTTTTTTTTTTTTTTTAATTTTTTTTTTTTTGTATCATTCATTTTTTTTAAATTCATTTTATGAATGTATTTTTTGATAAAAGAAAGATATAAAATATAATTTCATTTGCACTTTAAAGTAAAGGACAAACTTTTTTGCACAGTTTATAGAAATAATTTTCTTTAATTTGTTAAAAATAAATTATTGATTTTGTAGTTTACATACATTTAAATATATGTGTGTGTGAGTGTGGGTGTGTGTGTGTTTTGTAGATGGATAAATAATTAAAAGAATCTTTTTCCATCAAATTTTGTCAGAAAGCTCAATTTGTTTAAAGAAAAAAAAGGGATAATAAAACAAATACATCTTTACCTCAGTATTGGAAATCATACTAGATCGTGAGTTCAATGTGTCATTGCATTTTTTTTTTTGTATCATTCATTTATTTATTTTTTTTATGTGAGATTTGTTAAAAACGTCATATTTTATTTTATTTTTTTAATAAAAGATATAAATTAAATTTTATTTGCATTTATGAGTAAAGGACAAACTTTTTTGCACAGTTTAGGGAAATAGTTCTCTTTAATTTTTTTTTAAATAAAAAGGTATATTTTGCAGTTAACATACATTTTAAAATATATTTGTGTGTGTGCTTTGTAGTTGGAGAAATAATTCAATGGATCTTTTTCAGTCATATTTTGTCTGCAAGCTAATTTTGTAAAAAAAAAAAAAGGGAAAAAAAAAAGTTGCATCGATAACCCAGTATCAGAAATTGACTCAATCGTTAGTTAAATGTGTCATCACATCCCTAAATGATACAACAGCACCATAAAAGTGAAGCCAAAATGTTTAGAGCCCACTTGTTGTCAAAGTCAGAAAATAAATTCTTCTCAGACACATTTCAGATTTCAGCTGCTAGCAGCCCAAAGCATGTCAATGCTAACTGGTGCTAGGCCCAATGTTCCCTGCAGGCTGAGGAGAAAGAGGTGAGGGCAAGGTGCTGGTGCTGCGGTGTGAGCTAAGAAGAGGTAACATCGACTTGTTCTTCCCTCCGTCTCCAATTAAGAAATCCAGACAGCTAATGGAGCTACTGGAAATAATAGACTGGCTCAAACCTCAGCCCCATCCAGCAGATTGGAGCTGGTTGTGGAATAAGTAGACAGATCCGTTTAACATTCAAAGCAAATAAAGATCGTCTTCAAAGTTTCTGGGTGATGAAGAAAAAGTAGCGACCTGATGATTTTAAGCGAGACGTCTTTTGTTTCTTTGGTTTCCAGCTCTCTTGCTCCTGTGCTGATGTGAAAGTTTGAGTATTTTTGTTAAAAACAGCCACAAATAATCCTCCTCGTCCAGTGGGACTCACACTGGGAGCCTCCAGCGAGAGGAAAAGTCTTTGATTCCTCCAAACTCAGAGATTCACCCACTCAAACAGTCTGTCCTCCTCTCAGATTGGCTAACACACTTCCTCAGCCATATTCAATAGGCCTATCATCTACTTTTACAAAATGGTCTTGGCCCAATTTTACATCTTGAGGAGAGCACTAAAAACCTCATTTCCAGCTGAAAAGAAAAAAAAACTCTCTTTTGGAAGGTGCTTCCTGCGTTTGAGGCCTGATATGTTAAAGAGTATAAATTGGATAGCACAGAGTGTGATATAAGCTCCATTTCGTCTCTTTGAGCAGCGCTGGGAAGCAGATAACTGATGAGACTGAAACCCTTTCTATCAGCTGGGGTCACATTGTCTCATTAATTGCTTATGAGTTATCGCGGTACATATGTGAAACAGCTGGAGGCCATTACGATTTGGTTGGGAATAATACCCTAAAGAGCTCAGCGCTGCAGCAGAATGATGTGTGTGAGAGTGTGTGTGTGACTATCGGCTGCGTTGGAGGTGGTGTAACCCCCAAATAAAGAAAACAAAAGCCCCCCTCCCTCTGTTGTCTCTTATCCGTGAGCACAACAAGCAGGTGACTCATTAACATTCCCCGGCTGCGGCAGGATTAAGAGCTTTGCAGGTTAAAAAACGTGCCGTAATCAAATTATTCAAATGACCCCCTCGCTCGGCTTTGACCTTCATCGCACCGTTTTTGGAGACAATTACACCCGGCGAGTGGCGCCTGGAAGCGTTTCATATCAGAGAGGAAGACAGAGGAGAGAAACGGCGAGGGGGGAAAAAAGATACTGAAGACAAAACGTCTAAATGGGGAGTTAATTAAAATTGCTCCCTCAAAGATGTATTTCTTCCCGGTAGTGGGAAAGGCGAGGCTTCACGCTGGGAGAAGGGAGTGTGATATCTTCTTTGGTTTATTGGCCTCGCAGCGGGCTCTCTATAACCCCATAAAGTTGAAGCTCGGCATCCTTCAAAAGATGTTTCTTCTCTTATTTCCCCTGCAGGTATTTACACTCTTTGTGTTATTGTGCAGAGCTACCTATGAATTCTTCCTCTGCGTGTTTACTGCACGCCGTATCATCACAGAGTCTGAATGCAGCATCAGGTAGAAAACAGGTCTGCTTTGTTATTTTTCTTACAGAGGATATTGATGATTAAAGACACTGACACTAAATAAAATCCTGCGTTAACATTTAGTTGAACTAAATCTTCATCCCATCTGTCAATAAAGCCTGCCACCGCTCTACTTCACCTCCTACAACATCAACAGCCCACCAACTTTCCATGCACCTGTGGCTAACCTCAAGTTTTACAGCCCTGGGAAGATAACTACATCTACAAAAAGACTCATCTGGAAGAAAATACAGATTTTAATTCTGTGTGGGTGGATTCATTTCACTGACAACGTGCTGGATTAATATACATGATTGATATGTGGGAAGATGTTAGCAAACAACAAAAAAATAAGGAGTTGAGCAAAATTCTCAGTATTTGTTTCCAAATTCAAGTATTCTTTCAAAAAAATTGAATTTTTTCTTGCAAATGTACATTTTTTTGGCATTTTTTTTTAATTTATATTAAATTTTATATTAAATTTTATATTTGATATTTAACAAACAAAAAAATTAAATACTGAATGCAATTTAAGCAAATTTTGGAAATTTCATAAAAAGTTGCATTTTGCAAACTTTTAAAATTTCGCAATTTTTTTTGCTTGCTAACATGACAAAATATAAGCTGACAACAACAAAACAATAAAAAAAAATATGATTTCATCAAATTGAGTTACCATTTCAAAAAAGTATGATTTTTGCAAACTGGTAAAATTTATTTTTTAACTTTCATTATTTTTTAAACTTTCAAAAAAAATAAAAAAAACAAACTTTTTTTTTGTTATTTTACATTTTTCAGTTGTAGCTCAATTTTTGGATATAATTATTATTTTTTTACATTTTGGTATTTTTTTTTTATTTTTTTTTTGTCAATTTTTCTGAAATGTTGCAAATTTTTGAATTTTTTTTTTTTTTTGCAAATTTAGAAATGTTGGAATTTTTTAATTAGCACTTTTTGCAACAATTTTTTTTAATTTCAATTTTTTTTGTGAGTTTTGCTAATTTTTCAAATTTTCATACTTTTAATTTTTTTTTTGCAAATGGATTACATTTTATTTCTTTTTATTTCTTTATTTTTCATTTTATTAAATTTTTCTTTTCTTTTCTTTTTTTTATTTTAACTTTAAACATCTTTAGGATTGCAAATGTTTGAAATGTGAAAACTTTTCCATTTTTTATTTTATTTTTTTTAATTTTTATTTATAAATTTCTTTTTTTTTTTTTTAAGCTGTGCAAATTTGTAATATTTAAAAGTTTCTAAATTATTGCAAATTTATTCCAAGTGTAAAACCAAGACAGTACATGTACAGTTACATAAATTGAAATAACTTCTTGTGTAGATAATTATTCTCTAGATTTTAACTATGTTTAGAAATTTGTCCAACCTTTAGTCTTTATTGTAAATATCACGTAGATTTTGTGGCGCCTGAATGATTTTATTCCAGGTGAGCTGATGAAAAAATGTCTCCTATTTAAGTAAAGGCTGCAGACCTCTGCTGTAGAACATAAAACAACCCTCAGGATCTTCCCCCAACTTTTGTTTTTGTGACGAACAATTAAAAGTGTTGCTCCTGTCTCATCCGACAGGAAGACTACACCGCCTCCCTTCCAGAAACTGTTTTGGTCTTTAATCATGGGCCTCTTCATCTGTCCATGTTTCAGAGCCAATTACCAACAAGGTGTGTGTGTTTGTGTGTTTGTTTCCCCTGAAGTGATTGCTTTGCTCTACCCCTGGCATTTGGGGAGAATTTAAGAAACAATCCGCCGTACATCTCATCATTTCTGAGGCAGCGCTCCTGTTGGCCTCCAGGTAATTAGCGCCGGGCCTACTGGGGGAAGCCAGCGTGGGCCTCCATCGCTAGCCGTGATAAATATTGACTTAGTCATACTCTTTCTTCTGCAGAGTTAATTAAAGTGTGGACTGTTTATTTTTCAGGAGGTGCCAACTTGAATCTGATGCCCCCTATTAATCAACACCCAGCAAAGCTTTCTGAGAGCGCGAGCCACCCCGCGCCCTCTTCAGCGCAAACAACAGGAACTCGGAGCGCTTGTGTATTGGCTCGTTGTGCAATAACAAAGCTGATGGTCTGGACTTTTACAGCTGAGGGTATTTTTGCTGGTACAGCCTGTTCTTTCTCAGTGAGACACAGAATCTGGGTCAAAATGAGAACAAGTTTTTCTTAGATAAGTGGCAAAAACTGAAAAGTATTGGTGAAAATGGAAGTCCTTTCCCCCTCAGGGATTTCTTTGGTGGCTGCCTGATCTGATAGGTTTCTCATGCTGGATCTGATGGGTTGTGTTGTGGCTCCTTCCTCCTGCAGGTTTGAGCTCTCAGCAGCAGAGCAAGCAGGACAGGAAGTGGTGCATGGAAACCACCAAAAAACAAAGTGTGTCCAAACCAGATGGAATTTATCTTGACTTACAGCAACAAACCGATATTGTGAGGAGAGCCAGTCTCTCCGACTTAAAAATGCGATGCTACAGGTGGTTGCTGGGCTAGCAAATGTGTTCACGTAGCTTGGGTGTGTGCTGCTGCTGGCACTGAGCCAAGGAGGAGGAGCCCATTTTTCCCAGAATTCTCGCTTTTCAAGAGCTTAACCAAACAGAAAAATGTGTTTCTATATCATGGCTGTTTCTTAACTTTTTGCCACTGTTCTTGACTATTTAAGGTTGTGAGCACAAGCACTGCCCAGCAGGAGAGCTGATTTTTAGCCATGGTGTTGCTTGAGAGCTCACGTTGGATTTAGTTGAAAGCCAAATGTGTCTTACAACTACTTTGGACATAATATCTGGCACATCTTTCATTTTTTTTCTTTCTTTCTTCTTAAAGTTATGTTTCAAGTTTAACACGTCTTTAATCCTGTAGGAGAGGACAGAGCAGGAAACAAACCACAGGCTGGATCTGAACCTTGGCCAAACACTCGAGGGCACTGTAAAAATTACTCTGGTGTATGTGTCTCCTTTGAAGCAAAAAACGAATACGCATAAAGCAACCTGGACCTTATGCCATCTGTGCCTCGACCCATTTGATTATACAAAGTTTGAGGCACATTGTTGGTCCTTTGAGTTAGGATACGGTGAGGAGGCGGGACTTCAGACTTCTTATTGAAAGCTACAGGCTTCCCACCACAGTCAAGTAATATAGGCAAAACCTAAAGTTTAATAACTTCTAAATCAACAAGTAATGAAAAATCCACCTGGTGCAGGTTAGGCAAATAAATTCAGGAGCTTTTTTAGACCCTAATAATTTCTGAACCAGGCTTTGAGCATGTTTATTTCTGCTTTAAAGATCGGCCTCTGAATGGGTGTGTATGTGGTTATCCTGTAGTCAGCTTCAAGTTCAGTGGCCGGTAGGTGTCAGACAATTTGCAAAAGCCACAAACAGAATGCAAATTGTCTGACAACATAAATAAAAATGCCATACCACGAAAGCATATGCCACAACACAACCGCAAAAGCCACGCCACGAATCCAAATGTCAAAACAGGAATGCATATGCTACAACACAATCGCAACAAACAAATGCAAACACGACAACAAAAATGTGAAAGCCACAACACAATAGAAGTACAGCCACAACGGAAATTAAGAGGACAGTTATGAAAAATAGTTAATGATTTTTCTTCTTTATAACTTTGGCTATGATGAATTTAGCTTTGATGCTAACGTTATGGCATAGACTGTAAAAGAAAATGGACGTCATCTTGTTCGGCTTGAAGTGAGGTCTCCACAAAAACTGCTCCCCCTGGTGGCTGGCTGCAGAATAGGCCAAAAAATCCATCTCTCCAGTCATTCCAGATGGGCTGTGGTCAAACTTAAAAAAATTAATACACCTGGTAGAAATGTTTCTCACGTCTGATTGTTGTGGTGATTTGAAGATATCATTTGGCTGCCTTGTATCCAAGTCCTCTTTTTTTTCGGAAGAGTTTCGTTTTCATTAGTTATACGAGGTTAAAAACGAGGCTTTACGTCACGTTTAACGATGATTGACAGCTGACGTTCTTATGTATTTTTTTCGGGGATTGTAAAATATGTCAGAAGGTAGAGTCAGGAAGTGATTAGACTCTCCAAAGACAAAAATATATATATTATTTTTATCACCCAGCTCCATTCAGATTCTCCCAGAATCCCTCACAGTCTCTACTGCTCAGACTCTGGCCACGCTGTCCACTCTATATGCAGTCTATGGGTATGACTGATTCATGAAGCTAAATATAAGAAGATGTATTAGTGTAAGTAAATAAGTACTTTGAAGAATACAAGGTGACACCCTTACAAAGCTATATTTATTATAGATGGAGTTTAAAAAGATAATCATTTACTTACTTTCACAACTTTTCTGTGTCAGTTGGGATAACTGACCTCTTTTCATGTCCGTTGTGGCTGTACTTCTTTTGCAAATCGTCTGACACCCACCGGCCACCGTACTCAAGTGGACACTTGGGAAAGTTCAGTTTTTAACACTTCTGCATCTGTTTTATATTCTAAGACCAGATTTTGCAGCTTGATCTGTGTGACACACTGTAGGCTCTGAAGTCTTCAATGCATGCCTATAAAAACGAAACACTGACGTCACAGAACAAAATGTTTGTGACTTATGCAAATGTATATTTTTTCCTTTTCAAACGAAGAATGTATAAGTTGAAGCATAAAAGAGACGCCCACACATCTGCAGACTAAGAGGACATTCAGACTTCATTATATCTGACACCCAGACTGGAGTCTCATCAGGAAAGTGTCTGTTTAAGGTAAACAACACGACCAGGGTTATTTTCTGATCTCTACAGAAAAACAATAAATCCTCACATGAAGCACGTCTGAAACTCAAACCTTTTTATAATCGTCTTTAAAGGTGTTTCAGGACGTTTTAATTAAGATAACAGGAGTAAACAATGAATTCCTCTAAAGCTCTTTTTTATAATTAAAGAGTTCATTATGAAGTCATTTTAAATGAGGCCGTTCCACGTGGAGTCCTTTCATCGTGGAGCTGAAGCCGCTCTGGAAACAGATCTGTATTTATGTAGGAAGCAGCCTCTTCTGTGTTTGTGCTGCAGATGATGGGACGTCAGATTCTCCAGGTGATGTTATTGTGCTCAAAGATCCCCGCTAAATGTGCTCTCTTTGTTCGTTCCTCGTGTTGAGACAGGAAGGTGAAAGCCTGACACAAGCCGGTTATTTAACCCTACAAATTTGCATCAATCCGCCATGAATGGAGCGGGCGTCTGTGCGGCGGCTGAGGGGAAACCTCAGGAGCTGATGAGGAAACAGAGTTCAAACAAAGCTTCAGACAGCCAAACAAGCCGCTTTGTTTCTCCTCTGGATCATCAAACTGAACTCGAGCTCGTCGCTGTTTGTTGTTGCCTGGTAATTGAGTTGCACGGCTGTCGCGGTGTGACTCATCAGCGGCTCATTATTCCAGCTGCTGCCAGAGGAAGAGGCAACAACATCAGCCAGGTCTGAGAGTGGTCATTATAATGACAGGGTGTGAGGAGCTCAACACGGAAAAAAACATCCTTGGACCCTGTCAGGAAGACGGGCACTCCAGAGTCATAAATGATGCACTCATGCATGGCTAAGATATTCATCAACAACGTGATACTCTGCTCCCTCCTCTCTTCTTTTGCATTCATAATTCAGAGGGGTCGAGCTGTTTGTTTGTTTCATCCTCTGTTATAATCTTTACAGCCTGCAGTCTTTCACACACTGCTCACAAATGAACAACACTTCAGGCTCTGCACAAACAACTTTCTGTCCTCCCAGGACTTTCTTCTGCCACGTCTTGTTTCTGAACTTAAAAACAGGAAATACAGCAGCACACAGTGGCTGCAGACTGAAGCTGTGAGGAATCAGAAGGACGGAGACTCTAGAGATCAACCGACAGCTGTATTAAAGAGGCCCCTGAGTGAATGTCCCCGAAACATCACACTGTAAAAAATCTCAGCGTAAAACAACATTAAAATACCAGAAGCAGGGATGACCAGTGATTTCCTGTTTTTACAGTATAGTACTACATATTAGATTACAGAATATGAACGTAAAACCTCGGTAAAATACTATTTTACAGAATGTTAATAAAGGGTTCAGGCCACCTGCGTTTCACATGGCACATGCTGTCTGTCTGTGCTGCAATTAAACTACTACCCAAGCAGTAGTGTTTTAGAGTTAATGAAAAATAAAAAATAAAAACTCAGTTTATCTTTTTCTCCATTTTTAAATTGGCCAACACACTGTAAAAGTTATTAGGTACATGGTCCGTGCTATATGGAGCACAGACAGCCAGTCCGTGCCACAGAAAGCCTATACAAAACATACAAATCATGTTACCAGCCAAAGATCATCACATGTAGAGATGGGTACCTTTCACATATGAAACGATGCGGTACAGATGCCCGGTACCTGGCAATCGGTACCGGTACTCAACGATACTAGTTTTTGGTACTTTTTTGTGTTTATTTGGTCAAAAATATCAATTTGTTTAATTATATATTTTTTTGTTTTTCTATTTGAAATATTTATTCTTTAATATATAACCTTGTAATGCTGTGTTCATGTCCAGCATGGAAAATCTCCTACTCTTCCACTCCCTCATAGTCACAAGGATGTGTTTAGGTACCTAAACATGGAACCTTTTGATATTTTGTGAATCGGTACCCGGTACTTTGACAGATTTTGGTCGGTACCTATAAAAGTACCTACTTCGGTACCAATCCCAAGGTACATGGTCTGTGCCGTGGGAAGCATATACAGCTGTTCCATGCTGTTAAGCACTGACAGTCGGTCGATGCCATGTGGAGCATGGACAGTCAGTCCATGCCATGTGGAGCACAGACAGCCAGTCCATGTCATAGAAAGTCTATTTAAAATGTAACACTAATGTAACAGGCTTAAGGTCATTAGGTACATGGTCTGTGCCATGGGAAGCATATGCAGCTGTTCCATGCTGTTGAGCACAGACAGTCGGTCTGTGTCATGTGGAGCATGGACAGCCGGTCCATGCCATGTGGAGCATGGACAGCTAGTCCATGCCACAGAAAGTCTATACAAAATGTAACGCTAATCTTACGGGCTGAAGGTAGGTACATCGTCTGTGCCATGGGAAGCACATGCAGCTGTACCATGCCGTTTAGCACAGACAGCCGTTATGTGCCTTATGGAGCATGGACAGTCGGCATGTGCCATGTTGGGCACAGACATCCAGTCGGTGCCATGTCGAGTAGTGACAGCTGGTTCGTGCCATGTGGAGCACAGACGACTTGTGCCACCAACAGTGTACAGTATATACCATGCAGGGTCTCATATCTACTGTGATCCCTCCTCACTCACGGTCACAACACACCATCATAAAAAAAGACTGCTGTAAAATAACGGTAAAATACTGACTGCAGGGTTGTCAGTATTTTATTATATTACAGTGATTTTTTTTTACAGTGCTGTATTTGAACATAACAGGATTTTACAGGTGAAATTTCCTTGTAAATTTACAGATATTTGATACAGTATGATCTTCCTTGAAAGACCAGAATCCTTAAAAGCATCCCTTAACGGTCTGAGATATTTCATCCTCGTGCACTTTTGACCTCAGTGATTGAAGACTGGCAGACTAACTCTACGTCTTGGTTCACTTTGTTGCTTCCAGCTGCATCCTGTGGTCTTCATCTGCATTATCAGTCTCCGTTCCCTCATAAAGACCGTACAGAAAGCCATTTGAGCGCCGTAATGGAGATAAAGGAGGAAGAAGTTCCTATTTGTCATTGAAATAAATTGAGAGTTTTCCCAAAAAGAATGAACTAAGGAGGGAACAAGCAGAGTTTGAAGCCGTACTCCTGCTCTGAACGCAGTCATCAATAAGGCAGACGTACTAAGTGCTGTTCTCCAGCAGCTCTGTAAGGAAGAATAAGGGTTATGTATGTCTTTTATTGCTCCAGCATGGCAATTAAATGGCCCTGGTATGTTTGAATAGAGCCAACATGGAGGGTAAGGTAATGAAGAGCTATGTTAGCCAGAAAGCCATTAGCCGGACCTGGAGCTTGTTATCTGGGAGGATCTGATGATCCTGGCTTTGATAGTACACCCTGTTCTCTTTAAACGCCGCCGTCTCAACCCTACAGAGCGCGCTCCATCATCCCTCTGCTGCTACAGTTACAGTTTCCTTTACAGTACCTCCTCCTGACACCACCCGCAGCTTCCTCATCCCCTTTCGTCACGCGCTGCATTCCTCCCCTCGCAGAATGATTCATTTTTCATTTGATCTGGACACTGGGAGCGGAGCTAAATCCCCAGAGAGATTGCTGCCTGTCCCCTTCGGACGGCTCCGTCTCGCTGGCAGAGGACGTTTTTCCAAAGGGGCTGCAGCTATTTTCCAGCATGGTTAATTTATACGGTGGAGTGCAATTGGCCCAGCGCGGGATGAGTGATGCCTGCTATCTGATCCTTTGTCAGCAGCCATCAGCACTTTATTTTTTCTGATGTGTGTCTCGCTTGATGTGAGGAGATGCAGAGGTCAGCCATCATGAGAGGTTCAGTCCTCGGGGTCCATGATTAGACGCTGAAAACAGAAATAAAGGAGGTGACGACAGAGATCAAACCTTTAATAGCCTAAAACAAATTAAAATTAACTTTATCCTGTAACTGTGCAGCTGTGATCCCTACAGAATTAAATTTAAAGCCTGAAGAGGGAGCATACAGAAATTTACAGTGAAATATTACTGTTGAATACTGTAAGAACTATACTTTTTACAGTGTCGACTCTTTATTCTGTTTAAGTCGGCTTCTTAAAAAACAACAACACAGATTTAGTGTAACAAATTACTGTAAATTTACAAGGAGATTTCAATGTAAAAGCACTGTAAAAATCTCATTGTAAAATACTGACAACCCTGCTGTCAGTGGTTTACTGTTTTTACAGCAAAGTCATTTTTGTTGTGATGGTGTTTTGAAACCGTGAGTGAGGAGGGAACACAATGGATGTGAGACCCTGCTGTATGGTTGGATTTAACACTGTTAAGGGCCATCTGTGCTCCACATGGCATGGACGGGCTGTCTGTGGACCCATCTACCCAATGATTTTTACAGTTTTTATACGTTCAGGCCTGTTACCCACGTGAAACTGCAGTTTTAAAGTGATACTCTGGGATGGAACAAGTTGGGTCCTATCACAAGGTTTAGGGCAGAAATTACCCCTACAGCAGTGTTTTTGTGCAGCAGAAGCCCAGAGCGCTCCCACCAAACACCCCCTCCCTGCTCCTCTGCTGGTTTCCTCTGCACTCAGACGGGGCCATATTTTACTTGACCAAAAACACAAATAAACGGACTCCCACCCAAAAAAATCTGATATGGGTCTGCATTCACGCTTTATTTAGAGAATTTTCAGCGCGTTACTTTCACACAAAAACACCGCTAAATAAGGCTCTAGTTCTCATCGTGTCTCTTGATCCTGGCAGACTACCTGGGTTTGTTTATATCTGGCACGACCCGCACGCGGACTGGTACACTAAGCGGCGAGCGCCTTGTAGCCAGCTGTGGCTCTGCAGCGGAGGTAGCGCCGTTTTAAGACACGATAATTAATAATGTTAATTAATTAGCTGTGTTGATGGGTGCAAAAACAGGTTTTTATTTATTCATTTATTTATTTTCACTTGACTATATATTATCACTACTGGAGCAGTATTTTGATACTGCACAGACCATAGTCTGTATACAGAGTGGACAGAGTGGCTCCACCATTTATCATTGTACAGTTTTGAAGCCAAAATTCCTCCGTCACAGTTACAGCCAGAGTCTGCGCAGTAGAGACTGTGAGGGATTCTGGGAGAATCTGAGTGGAGCTGGGTGACAAAAATGATAATATATTTTTTTTCTTTTAAGAGTCTAATCACTTCTTGACTCTACCTCCCAACATATTTTACAATCCCCAGAAAAAATACACGACAAACGTCAGCTGTCAATCATCATTAAACATGACATAAAGCTTCATTTTTAACCTCGTATAACGAATGAAAACAAAACTTTTCAGAAAAAAAGAGGACTTGAATACAAGACAGCCAAATGATATCTTCAAATCACCACAACAATCAGACATGAGAAACATTTCTACCAGGTGTATTAATTTTTTAAAGTTTGACCACAGCCCATCTGGAATGACTGGAGAGATGGATTTTTTGACCTATACTGCAGCCAGCCACCAGGGGGAGCAGATTTTGTGGAGACCTCACTTCAAGCCGAGCAAGTGGACGTACATTTTTTTTACAGTCTATGGCACAGACAGCCAGCGCCCCAGTTCAGACACAAACAGTTTTTTGAACCAGGCTGTAAATATGTTTTTAATGCTGTAAAAGTCTGTTTTTATGGCTGGGTGTGACTTCCTGTCTTTCTGCAGCCAGACTCAAACGGATTCTCAATGAACAGCGACTTTTCGCACTTCAGCATAGGCTTCATTTTTACTAACTGGATGTTGCCCCTTGGTATCATCTCATATCCACTGTGTTCCCTCCTCACTCACGGTTACAAAACACCATCACACCAACAATTTCTCTGCTGTTACATAACAGTAATTTCATATTCACATTATGTAATCCAGTATATAGTATTGTACTGTAAAAATAAATGACAGCACATGCACCGTAAAATACAGTATTTTACGGTTAATTTACATTAAAAATTTTACGGTCGTTTTAACAAGGCAGAAACCAAATTTCCCTTCAAGGATTGATAAAATCGTCTGTGTCCGACCCAAACCGAACTTTTAAATAATCATAAACAGTAAAATTAACTCCAGGAACAACCTGGTTTCACACATTTTTAATCAATTCATCGACAAAAGTCTGTCTTATTGCCTCCAGCTTGTTGACGCTGTGGCAAAAACAGGCGCCTTGCACTGCCGCAAAATGATAGAATGGATGCAGTGTGAGTTGACACGTTGAGTTAAGTAGAAATCTGTCTGTGTCCTTTGCTACTCAACGCTAATATCAAAGAAAATCAAAAGGGCCCAAGGAAAGGGGAACGCCATAGGAGACGGCGTCTTGGAAACAAACAATTGTCGCATCTGCCTACGACACAGCCACGTTAAAGTTTTGTCGTGACGATTATCTGCACCAACGACGCACTGATGGACTCTTTCTCTGCAGAAACAAGCGCTTAATGTGACAATGCTGGACGAGATGTGCGAATCACACCACACTCCAACTCATGTCTCACACCTCCTCTCTGCCAGCGCTAATGTGACACAGGAGTCAGATCTGCTTGTTTGTGAAGATGCTAAAGCGATGGTGAAAAGAGGATCCTCCAGAACTCCAACGCCTGGCGACGTCGGCGGCGATCAGTCACAGAACAACACCATCAAACTTCAGGCACTTCAGGTAACGGATGTGGAGGCCAGCACGGGGGAAATATCCCCGCATAAACCTGCTACAGAAGTCCTCCTTCTTTCTTCTGCTCTCCTGATGCATTAACGATAACATCAGTCACACTGAGCGGGAAAAAAGACGGAGGATCCAAGGAGACTCCACCCTGAAGAGATGACGGTCTCACCCCTCCTCTGTGGATCCTTCGCCTCTGGACATGTTCCCCCTGAGACAGGCGGGCAGCCACCTGCAGGATTTCTCCCTTGATCAACTTCAGGACAGCGCTCTTTGATTCCACCTCGCCCACGCCCCCGTTTCACCGCCGCTGACTCTACCAGATGGCATACGATCCCTGCAGAGACATAAAAAGACGAGAGAGGTGCGAGAAAAATCGTCTTTGTTAACCCGACGCTGGCAGGAAGCGAGGATTGTGTTGTTGGCGTTGACCCGGCAGCTAAATACGATAATGAGCGTGATCGCTCCAGTGGCAGGGGAGGGAAGTGGACTCCGGCCATCGGAGCCGCGCTCATTTCCCTGGCATGCAGCCGCCCATTAGAGGAGAGAAAATGAGCCTCAGTCCTGCTCGACTTGAGCTGCTCTGACGCCCTATTAGAGAGCTGCAGGAGAGTCGACTCACACTCCCCGCTGGTCTTCCTGCCCGCGCTCTTTGTACGCGGGGCAGCCTCCTCCGACGGCCGTGATCAAGAGGTGTTTTAAGAGTGACAAACAAGCCGCGAACAGGGCAGAGAAAAACAGAGGATAGCAGAGAGAAGTCAAAGTCTGTCCGCCGTCTGCACAGCTGAGACTCCACTCTCGCAGCTCGGTTCAAACCGAGTGCAGCGCTGCAGCAGAGGTGAAGTCGTGTTGCTAAATGTACAGCTCTGGAGGAGGCACCGAGCGTGTTTAAAGAGGAGGATCAGAGCTGGAGCTGGACTCAGATACACTCAGAGGTGTGATGATGGTTCATGAGAGCTGAGTTCCCAACTCGTTTCATGTCCATCAGCTCCTCCTGTCACAAAAATTTAACTTTGGAGATTCACTCCAGAAACATAGAGCCATTTGCCAACTGCGTTACCTAATTCTTAAAACACAGATTTCTTTATTTTCAGCCCTTTCTACGCACAGGTTACTGTAAATTTCTCGTGCAGGGTCTGCAACCTTTAGTTTCCTAGGAGCAATTTTTATCTCAGCTCAACAAGGTTGTATCTTCTTACCGAAGACTATGGGGTGGATAAAGCTTAATACATAGTTAAACTCGAGTGAATAATTATCTAAACTAGATTTTTTATTTTTAATTTATGTCATTGAACATGTGATTAATTCGGTTTTATTTTTCTATAAATTAAAAAAAAAAAAAAGTTGACATTGAAAAACTTGCAAATTCTTTTTTTTTTAATTAAAAAAACTTGCAAAAATTTAAAAATTTGAATATTTTCTAAATTTGCACAAAAGATCATTTTTTTGACATTTTATAAATTTGCAAAAAATTTGCGAGAGTTCCAAAATATGTGGTAATTTAAAATATTTCTTGAAATAAAAAAAAAAATCTAAATTTAAAAGTTTGTACAAGTTTAAAAAAAATGTTGAAATTTGAAAAAATGGCAAAAGAAATTTAAATATTCTTAATTTAAAATAATTGCAAATTTTTTTAAAAAAAGTAAATATTTCATTTATTTTGAGGAGACGTTTTCTTTTACATTTTACACATATGCAAATATTGGCAGGAGTTCCAAAAGATGTGGAAATTTAAAACATTTCCTGTAATTAAAATAATTTTACTTATAAAAATTTTCAAAATTGTTTAAATTTGAAAAATTTGCAAAAATAAAAAATAAAATTAAAAAAAAAATGCAAAAGTTGTACAAAATGTGGACATTTTATTAATTTCCAAAATTGGCAAGATTACCAAAACATGTGGAAATTTGAAACATCTCCTGGAATTTAAAAAGAAATCTAAATTGAAAATTAGCAAAAATTAAAAAAAATGTGAAACTGAAAAAATTGCAAAAAATTGAAAAAAAAAATGAAATTAAAAAAACATAGCAAAATTCTAGAAATATGGACATTTTTTATTTTTGACATGTTATAAATTTGTAAAAATTAGCAAAAAAAATTACATCGAAAAATAAGCAAAAAAATTCTTAACCTTTTAAAGAATGCTTGAATTTCATAACATATATTGAAAATTTTGCTCAACTCATCATTTTTGGTTGTTTGCTAATTTCTTGCCATCAAGCATCTACATTAAATGTACACTAACCTCTGTGATGAAATTAAAAGTGAGGCTCCAGAGTCACAGGTTTAAGACCCTCGGTCTGGTGGATTGTGAGTCGTCTAAAACCCTTTTTTTAAATAATAATAATAACATAGTATATAGTCGTGAGATGACCTGGAGACTCCTCTCACGAGGACGGATTAGGGATGAGCATCGATCTTTTAAGATCATACAACTTTTGCCGCCCTGCTTTAATTGGGACTATTACTACATTTTCTGTATCTGTGATAAAACATCCTGAAGGAAGAATCCGTCACGTTCAGGAGGCAGACCAGGACCTGTGGTGTGGTTTGTCCCAGTTTTGGGGATTCTGACAAACAAAAAACTTCTTTAATTAAGAATCCTGGAATAAAGAAAAACTCTGAGGGCCTTCAGCTTTTTGTTTCCTCTCTCATTAACATGTTCGGCTGATGGGAGCTGCGAACAGATGTGATTATTATTCTCCTGATTTCCTCCGTCGGACTTTTTACCAGAGCTTTCCTCGTGTCTGCATCGTGATGATCTCCTATAAAACCATCCTCCACTGAGCTTTTTTTGGCGCTGCTTCATGATCCGCCTCCTGAGTTCGAGCAGCGGCGAGGGGAGCAGGTTGATAAGGCAGAGCTTTCCTGCAGGATCGGCGCCGTCTCACTCCGTGACCTCAGAGCGAGGCCGACCCCTCGACGCTGAGAAGGAAACAGACGTTTTGTGGGATCAAATGAAACAGACAAGAGGAATGACCTGAGATAGAGGAAGAGGGGAAATCGAAAAGAGCAGACGGAGAGGCGTGGAATTAAGGGCTGCGCCGGCGAGTCAGAGGCCAGCGCGTGGAGGTCGTTTGTTCGCTCTTTCTGCTCACTTTAAAAAACACGGCGAGGAAATGAGAGGGAAATGGGAAACAGGAGACGGAGCAGGAGCAGAAGTGATGGGGTGGAGGTGCACGCAGGTGACAAGCTGCCAGGAGGAGGAGGAACAGAGCTGCTGTGATACTCTGCAGGGCGAGAGGCCCCGGCTGACGCCACCGCCGCGATATGGGAGCTGACAGGTCGAGGAGGAAGAGGAGGAGGAGGAGGGAAGGATTCCTGCTGAAGACGAGTCCAACAACTTCAACATGACACTTCCAAAAAGTAATTGTAGCTGTGAGACGCCGTGTCGGGCTCTGCGAGCTGAGTCAAACAAAGACTCTGATGTGATTCCACTTCCTGCAGGACGGGGTTCAGATCTCTATTCATCAGAACGGGTATTCCTGAAAGGTTTTTAAACACAGACCTGTCAACGCTGAGATTTACACCTGATCATACGCTGAGCAGAGACTCAGGATCCAAACTCCTTCCTCTCAAAGTGGCAGTAACGTCCTTCAGAGGCTTTTTTGTCCTTCAACCATCAGCGTCGGCTCGGGGGGATTCGTCCTCCCAGCTTTCTGGTCAGAGGTCACTTTGTCTCTGTTATTTTTAGTAGTATAGAAAATTCCGACGATCTTGAATGCACCATCCCATAAGAGTTGCAAAGAGACGCCACAGACCTCAGCAAGGCTAAAAAATCGGGTCATGGTGCTGCGCTAGATTTGCATCTGCCCAAAGTTTCAAGAGAGCTCTGACTGACAATTTTTTGTTGTGTGTGTGTTTATGAAATTATACATGTGATGTCTGAGTTTATATTTTTTAATAAATTTGTATATATTTTTTTAAAAAAGAAAAAAAAAAATTAAAAACTCTATAAATTTGTGAAACTTGTGAAATTTTGAAGTTGCACAATTAAAAAAAAAAAATTGCAATTTCAAAAATGTGAAAACTAAAAAAAAAAAAAAAATAGAAATGTGCAATAATTCCCAAAAACTTTAAATTTCAAAATTGTGAAAACTTAAAGAAAAATAAAAATAAAAAAGTGCAATAATTCCAAAAATTTTGAAATTTCAAAAATGTGAAAACTTAAAAAAGTGCAATATTTCCAAAAAAAAAATAATTTCAAAAATGTGAAAACTAAAAAAAAAGATATTTTAAATATATGCAATAATTCCAAAAATTTTGAAATTCAAAAACTTCCCAAAATATCATAAATTTGCAAAAAAAATGTAACTAAAAAAATGTCACAGTTCCCATTTTTTCATATTTTTTATTAAAAAAAAATAAACAAAATAATTTACAAAATTTTGCAAAAGCTTAAAAAAATCCTGATAATTTTCCCCCCAATTTGTAAAAATGTCAAAACATTAAAATAAAAAAAAAAATTTAAAGTAACAAATGTTAATGCATGATTTTTAAGTATCATTATCATAAATGTGACATAAAACCTTGTTTTTAACCTCGTATAACTAATGAAAACAAAACTTTCCAGCAATAAAAGAGGACTTGGATACAAGACAGCCAAATTATATCTTCAAATCACCACAACAATCAGATGTGAGAAACATTTCTACCAGGTGTGTTAATTTTTAAAGTTTGACCACAGCCCATATGGAATGACTGGGGAGATGGATCTTTTTTACCTATACTGCAGCCAGCCACCAGGGGGAGCACTTTTTTTGGCGACCTTACTTAAAGCCGAGGAAGATGATGTTCATTATTTTACAGTCTAGCCTTCTGTTCTTGCACTGTGTTCATTTCGTCTGTATTTCTGCACATTTCCATGAAGCTTTTTCTTTTATGCAACACCTCTGAACATCAGCTTCAACGTCTTCTTCTGTGATTTTTGAGAAAAGCATCCCAACACCTGACTCTGTGTTAGAGTCAGGTGTATGTGTTGTTCTGTGTCAGGTGGACGCTTTGTTCCCACACCTCTGCGTTGTTTTATCTCCCTCCCCCACCTTGGATTGGAAGAAGCGGCGTGTTACTTGGGGAGGCAGGGGGTGCAGGATGCAGGGTAATGACTCGGACCACAGGGGTCGCGGTGCCACTGCTGCCATTTCACATGTGCGGTAATGAGCCGGGGTCAGTGGAGGGAGGAGGCAGGAACAGCATCATGCTGCAGTGCCGCCATTACCCAGCAAACCTCATTAACCGGGCTGGACACAGACCGCGGCCTGCACGCACGAGTCAAACTGAAGGTTTGAGCGCGCTTTAATTAGCACGGTTACTATTCTCTGCACAAAACTGGGCACACATGAGGAGCTGCACTTTTACTCCTTCACTGATTCACCACACAATTATCCTCCTCTTGTTTTTCTTCCATTTTTATCACAAATACTCAGAGAGATTATGATTAACAAAAGGATTAACTTCTGCAATTAAAGTCTTAAATCTTAACTCCGTGTTTGGTAGAGGAATAAAGGAGCTGATCTTGATATGTAGGCGCGGCTGCACCTGTCCTTGAAGGTCGCAGAAGCAGGTCAGGAGGCTTGGAGGCAGATTCGATCCCCGTGTGGACAGGATTAATCTGAGCTGGGTGCAAATTTCCTCACAACACCACCACAGCGGTACGTTTAGCACATTTAGCAAAGCACGTCAGGACTCAGCGCAGGGTTAGAGGCGGACAGCTTCCGTCTGCAGGTGTGTTGGTATTCAGGGGAGGATCTGAAGCCTGGATCAGACTACGAGAGTTTAAAGAGCCGTGTTTCATCGCACAAATACCTTCATTGATATTCCTCTGACCAATACTGGAAACAGTCGCTGCCCACAGGCTCTGAGTGTGCTCAGGAGTTAGTGACAGAGGACTTCCTTCACCATACAGTCCAGATATCCAAGATAACTACATCTACAAAAAGACTAATCTGGAAGAAAAGACAGATTTTAATTCTGTGTGGATGGATTCATTTACCTGACAACATGTTAGTGTGCATGCTTGATATGAGGGAAGCCATTAGCACACAACAACAAAAAAAGAATGAGGTATGTTGTTTTATAATTTTATTATGTTACAAAATTCAAGTTTTCTTTTTGAATAGTTTTGCAATTTTTTTTTTATTTCAAAATTTCTTAAAATAATTGCAATTTAAATTTCTTTTTTTTGGGGGGTGGGAGGGGCGTAGCATTTCAAGATCTTTTTGATTTTTTTGCAAATTTATAAAATGTCAAAAAATTATAACTTTTGCAGATCTTTTTAACTTCGAAGTATTTTAAAATCTTTTTGCAAATTTATAAAACTTTTTTTGCAGTTTTTGCAAATTAATAATATGTCATATTTTTTATTTTTTTTGCAAAAAAAAGTCATTCGTTATTTTTGCAAAAGGATAAATTTCAAGTTTTTCCGATTTTACAAAATAAAATCTTTTTTTTTTTTAACTACTTTTTATTAAATAATAAAAATATAAGAATTTACATTTAAAACAACAAATTCGGATTAGGTCTGTTGTTTTAGTATTTTATATATGTTATTAAATTCAAGTATTCTTTTAAAAGTTTAGCAAATATTTCATATTTTGCAATTTCTTGAAATTATTGCAATTTTATTTTATTTTTTTTGAGTGGGGCAGATTTTAGCATTATTTTTTATTTCAAGATCTTTTAATTTTTTTTTTGAGGAAATTCAAAAAAATGTCAAAAAAATTGAAACTTTTGTAGATCTTTTGAACTTCAAAGAATTTTAAGTTCTATTGCTAATTTATAAAATTTCTTTTTTTTTTGCAGTTTTTGCAAATTAAAAAAAATGTAATTTTTTGACATTTTTACAACAAAATTAAATTTCCTTCTTTATATTTGCAAAAAATTACATTTCTACGTTTCTGATTTTTACAAAAAAAAAATCAAAAAAAAATTTCTGCATTTTTTTTTCATATGTTTTAAATAATAAGAATGTAAGAATCCACATTTTTAATTCCATAAACTTAAAAAAATCTTGGTTGAAGAATGATTCACTATATTTTAACTATGTAGAGAATTTAATTAACAGCGAGCTGAAGCAAAATGGCTTCTATGAAAGTCAAGGTTGCAGACCCCTGATATGAAGTGGTGCAATAAATACACATTTTGTTGAAAGGCTGTTAACAGATTCAGCAGCACAAGCACACTGGGGGCTTCGACTTGCAGTTTACACGGCAACGGTGGCTGCTGTGTTTCAGAAAAATTCCCTTCTGGAAAACATTTTCTCAAGTTTACATTATAGGTCGGCCAAAAACGCTGTTTCCATGTAAACAAGAGGCTGAAATGTGACAATATTTTTGCGTTTCATCCTATGTGGACAGTGTTTGATAGAAATATGCAGATGTGGGATCCAGGATTGTAAACAAAAGAAGTGCTCTGTCTCATTGAAGTGACTGTTTTCCTCCAGTAGAAAAGTGTAACTTTCAGAAACCAGGAGGGTTGAAGAAAACTCTGATCAGACTCTGCATTGATATGCACAAACTGTGAGCAGAGATTATCTCATCTCTCATCTGAAATGTCCACACGTTAAAGGGTCGGGAGATAACGGTGCGTTACTCACTGCAGGACATGAGGAGGATTAGTGTGTGAGAGGGAGCAGACCCCGAACATGATTACGTGAGCTTTTAACATCGAGATAAAAAGATTTAAAGACAGAAGAGGGCTGTTACATACGACGCAGGATTAGGGCCATGAGAAAGGAAAAGAGTAAGAATAAGAATAAATCAAATAGAATAATACAGACAGTCTGTTCAGCCTCACTTTCCTGTTATCTGTCCACTCACCACAGATGAAATCCTTCCAGTGTGTCGTTTTTTTATCCAGTGTTAGCTCCATTAGCCATGTCTGTGGATAGCATGATGCTACTCTGCCTTCTGGTATTCCCTCTGTTGCTGGGTTAGCACAGCTAGCTTATCCATCTTTAGGGATTGGTTCTGTCAAAAGTAACAGGTACCGATTGACGTAAAATCAAAAGGTACCATGTTTAGGTACCTGAACGCATCCTTGTGACTGCGAGAAGGTGGGAGAGTAGATTTTCCGTGCTGGACATGAACACAGCATTGCAAGGTTATATATTGGAGAATAAATATGTTAAATGGAAAAGAATTTACATTTTATTATTAAACATATTGATATTTTTTACTACATCAACACACAAAAGTACTGAAAATTGGTTGAGTACCAATACCGATTGCCAGGTACGGGAATCGGTACCGTATCATTTCAAATGTGAAAGGTACCCATCCCTATCCATATTGTTGGAGATAGATCTTACATCCCCCATAACCATGGATGGAAGAACAGGTCGATGTTTTCTCTTCTTAGTTCACACTGCACTCCTTCTCCTCAGCTTGTGGGGAAAATTGGGCCTAGCACCAGTTAGCATTGAAATGCTGCTGACCGCTTGCGGCTGATCTCATATGTTAACAATGCAGCCACGGTTACATGTCAGATCTCTGGACAAACTCCAGAACAGAAACAAGGATGGGTACTTTTCACATTTGGAATATTACGGTACCAATGCTTGATACCTAGCGGTACTCAACGGTACAGATTTTCGCTACTTTTGTTGATTTATGTGGTTATAAACATAAGTTTAATTATAAAATCTCAAAGTTTTTCATTGGAACATATTTATTTCTGAGTATATAACCTTATGATGCTGTGTTTATGTCCAGCATGGAAAATTGTCTACTCTTGCACTCCCTCACAGTCACAAGGATGCGTTTAGGTACCTGAACACGGTACCATTTGATTTTGTGTGGATCAATTCTCGGTACTACAAACGTAATTTGGTTGGTACCCATAAAAGTACCCATCCCTAAACAGAAGTAGTAAAAACACTGCTGCTAACTCAAACAATTTGGTGCCCATGACCAATAAATGAGACATAAAAAGGAAGAAATAATTTCTGGTTTATAAAATTTATGCTAACTTCTAAAGTTGCTACACCTGCTTAACTTTGTAGAGGCGCCTGCTGCTAATCTGATGCCTTAGCTATAGCCTAGAAGACAAGTTTATTTTGCGTTAATTTGAGATTAATCTTAGAAATTCACTTCAGTTTTCTTCTGTAATATAACCCTAAGAATAATATCACGCTTTGCTGGTAAAATAAATGAAAGAAGACGGTGGGGAGGAAAGAGGATGTTTGAGGTTTTAAAGGTTCGTCTGTGAAAGCATGAGCGACACTTTTGTAGTGTAAAGTAAAACTTGGATACATGAATTCACAAAAAAGGAAGAAAAAAGAAATCTAAGTGAGTGTTTGTGTCCTTTTTTATTAAAATGGTCCACATTCAGTTGACAGGACCAGCAGAAATGATCTTACTCCAAGACTTTAAAAGAGAAAATTGATGCCTGAATTGCTCGTCAAGATGAACAAACTCTCCTAGATTTCCGTTTTTCCGTGTACGTCATCGGCCATTTTGGCTCAAGCAATCATCACCATTCAAACTCTGAATATCAAACTCCTGCTTCGTATTTTAGCAGCCCTAATATTTACAATCACGTCAAACCTGAGGGCTGAAATCAGACTCCTCTTCTGATTCTGGGAGATGTGAACGATTACAGTCAAATCTGAACCTCTCAGATTTCCAAAAGGTGTTTTTTTGCCAAAGTTTACGGAGAGTGAAAGCATTCAGAGTCGACCAAGTGATGCTCTGCTTACCATATTAGACATTTTCTCTGTCAGAGGCTCTTGTCTTGTTGAAGTGGGACTTCACAGTCCACTCAGACGACCGGTCTGAAGATTCTCATACTTGATGGAAAAGGAAAAGTCAAAGTGTTTGTGATATTCTCCTTCCTTTTTCTACGAGCCTGAAAATCGCGGTGTATCTGAGTTATTAAACACTGCAGAAAAGACAAACTCTGACTTGTGGATGCTGCAGCCTTGGCCTCGGTCCTCCTGAGGATTTTTGTCGAATTTCTAAAGTGTTTAAAACGGGTCTGCAGCCTCCTGCTCCATGTGCTCGGTTTCCGGCTGATTTCTCTCTGAAAGCTCTTATTTCTGATGTCGCTCTGGTCCCTGATGTGCAGGACGACAAGGACAGCTTGTTTTTTTCTGCTATGGTTTAAAAATGTAGTTTCCAGGACGAGTCAAAACACGGTTCAGGCTGGTCTCTGGATAAATGAAATATTTTCTACTCGTCTGATGGAAATTCATCACAAATGTTGTTTCGATTAATTATTCTTGATCAAATGTCACTCAAAAAGTGTCAGACGCCTTATTTACGGCACACTGTAAAATAAAGTGCATTTACAGTAGCTATTTTCCAGTTTAATACTGTATATTGGATTAAGTATATAAGGGGAAAATGTAATGTTTTGTTTTTCAGCTCCTCCTCTCTGGACGGAGGTTTCTGGTCCCAAAGGTCTGAACAAAGTGATATGAAAACAGCGTTGTCCCTGCTGCTGTCTCTAAAGTGAACAAGCTATCACGTGTCTTTATTATGTATCAATTTCTTTTAATCCTATATTTCTATTAAACTTAGCTTTATCCTCAGCTTTTAGAGAGAGCTGTTGATTTGCTGAGTTTTTGAGGTTTTAGTTTGATCTTAATTGAGGGTAATTCCTCCTCTTTATGACGCTTTTATGTCTATTCCTGCTGTGTTGATGGATCATGAAGCACTTCAATGTTTTAATGTTTTACCTCTGTCTCTGGTGTTGAAACGGTTCTTGTAATCTCGCCTGAGCCTGAATTAAAACATGGTGAAGTCCGCTTTGTTTAGCTCTGCAGTCTCAGAACTGGACACGATGCTAGCAAAAAGAAACACCAAAGATTGACTTTAGCCTGTGAGAGCATCAATAATTTTATCAAGTGTTTTTGTCTTTTTAAAGTAGAAAAGGTCTTTTTAGACTTAATATGAGCCACATTCACCTGAGCAGCCAAGAAAAATGTCTTGTTTCAAGTTATTAAAAAAACAAAACTGAGGTCTGTAGTAATAAAAAAGTAATAAAAAAATAATTTCCAATGGTCCCAGAGAAAAGTAACTTGTATTAGGACATTATTCTAGTTTTGAAGCAAATTTTTCAGGCCAATTTTTCTTGTTCCATTGGCAGATTATTATTATTTGTTTTACTTGTTACAAACAATTCAGACCTTGTTTGAGTCCTTAAATAAATAAATGCCAATGTCAACTTTATTTATATAGCACATTTATGACTTATAAAGCTCAAAGAACTTTACAGGTTATAAGTTACAGAAGTTTCTAAATTTTAAAAAAAGAGAACATCAGCAATAAAAACACTGAACAGTTAAAAAGCAAATAAAAAGAAAAAAGACATTATTTATATAATATTACCACTTGTATTAAGAAAATTGTTTCTTTTAGATCTTTTTTCTTTTGTTGATGTACTTTTGCACTTAAAATGTGCTTTGGATTTTATGATTAAGGGTATATATATATATATATATATATTTATTAGTGCTGTCTGTGCTCCAATTAAACTACTGCCCCTATAGTGTTATTTTAAAGTTAACTGGAAGAAAAATACAAAAACAAATACAAACACAGGATTTTATCGTTGAAATTTCCTCATAAATTTACAGTAATTTATTAGACCGTGCTGTCTCTTTAAGGATTCCCACTCTACACACCTCCTTTTCTCTGATTGGCCAGCAGAACATCATCATCATCTCGTCCAGATCTCGTTAGCGTTTTGATCAATTTACAGACAGATTCAGGGATTTAAGAGTTAAATGAATCAGTAGAGATTAAAAATCTGCACACGCTCAGAGTTGTGACTTTTTATCCAGGTTTTAAATATGGAAGAGCAGAATACCCTCTCTTTAAAAGTTGCTGTCCTTCTGTGGCCTCTCACGGTCGCTCTCTGAGGTGTTCATCATTTATCTCCGGTGTTTGGAAAAGCAGATAAATGTGGAGTCACGTACTTAACCGTCTCTGAAAGGCTGATTTGAAAACCTTCCCGTACCTTTCTTTACCTTAAAAGCTGCCTGTCACTGATAGATAATGTTGTTTCACCACCCGGCGACGCCATGAAAAGTGGCACAGAGAACACAGGAGAGCAGATCCTTCACGCCTCTCTTCTCCTCCAGCTCTGCGTTTCTTCACAGATGGAGTTAAATTATGCAGCACAAACTGTCTGGGTATAATGTTCACAAAGTGAGGGGGTGTGCAGAGCGCCCTCTCCCTCTTTCTGTTTCCCTCTGTGATGGGCGCAGTCACACTTCGCTCTCAGAAACGTATTTGACACAGTGATAAACGCAATTTACCACAGCATCAGCGACTCCTGCTAAGAAAGACATCCACACAGAACGACGAAGGAGGAGGAGGCAGCCTCGAACCCGTCTCCTCTGCTCGCTTCCTGCTCGACGTGAGACTTTTCCAAATCAGCTGATTAGGAAAGCAGACATGACACAGCATCCGTCCTCCAGTCAGGAATAGTTACAGAGCAGGACACAATGAGCGGATCCGTGCCGTACATCTGAAACCGAAACCTCCTCCGTATGGATTCATATCACACGCTCACATTGCACAGTCCCATGAGCAAAGCGCAGCCAGAGGACAGGACGCGGCCCGCTCTGCAGCACGCTCAGATAGCCTCCACGAGGTTCCACATCGCTGCAGAAGACGAACAAAAACTGCAGAATAGACGAGCCGATTATCTCCTAAATGTCATGTTTGTGTGAATGAGTCACAGCGACTCTTTCTCCTCCCTGCGATGGCTACTGATAACAGAAATCTCAGCCCCGGAGCACATTTGCATTCTAATAAGGCCCAACTTCCTGTACGCCGTTCTGCTCCTCTGCTGTGTTTCCTTTTTTTAAGAAATGTTCAGACAGAAAACAAATTGCATTTCAGCGCAGACAGGGCTGTGATAATCTGAGTCGTTCAGCCCGAGGAGCTGACGTTTGATTTCATACTTCACTGGTGGCTCGCAGCTGAAGGAACCTGCGGCGTGACGCGCGCGACCTGTTAATGAAGTGTTCCTGTGAGAAACTCAGCAAAACAGAAGAGAGGAGTTATTAGCACGCACGGCTCACCCACAGCGCGGTTAAGCGTGCTGCAGAAAGCTCCACAGGAAGTCTACAGGTGGAGGAACAAGTGTTTGGATTTGTCAGCTGCTAACGGGGCGATGATGTTTCTCCAGGTTGAGGAGGATCAGGGCTGTCATCACATCTTCACCAGGTCTGGAGAAAATCAACACAAAGCGTTGATAAACCTGTGATCAGAGGAACACGGGAGGAGTTTCTGAGTGATCTTTAAAAAGTCTCTCTTCTAGATATCTGCCTGATCCGAATCCACAGTTTTTTTTAATGCTACTTCCTGATTGGGTCGGACAGGACCAGATTAAAGTCTCCATGACAACACCACGCCGTCTATAAAAGTTTAGTAGAGAGAAGAGAGATCTGTGTTTTTCTCTGCTGAAAACGATTACTGTGATTAATTTTGTAGTGATGGTGGACACTGGAGCCTAACTGAGAAGGATAGAGCACGAGCTGAAGGCTAAAACACAGGGCTAGAGGGCTAAAACAAAAGCTAAAGGCTTAAGCATGAGCATGAGCTACAGGCTCAAACATAAGCTGAAGGATGAAACTCAAGCTAAAGGCTAAAACACAGTCTTAAGACTGTAACACATGCTACAGGCTAAAACATATGCTAAAGGCTAAAACACATGCTAAAGGCTAAAACACATGCTAAAGGGCAAAGGTATGAGCTACAGGTTTAAATGCAACCTAAAGGGCTATGACATCAGCTATAGGCTAAAACATAAGCCAAAAGCTAAAACATGATCTCAAGGCTAAAACATAAATTAGAGGCTTAATCTGGGTTTAGGACTGGAGCAAAGCTAAAGGCTAAAGCAAAGGGCTGAAGGGCTAAAGCATTAGCTAAAGAGCTAAAGCATTAGCTAAAGAGCTAAAACATGAGCTAAAGAGCTGAAGCATGAGCAAAAGGCTGAAACAAGAGCTACAGGCTCAAACATAACATGGCAGATAAAATTTAAGCCAAAGGCTAAAAAGGGTCTTAAGATTGTAACACATGCTAAAAGCTGAAACATGAGCTAAATGCTGAAACAATGTCAAAAGGCTTAAACACACGCTAAAAGGCAAAATTATGAGCTACAGGTTGAAATTTGATCTAAAGGACCATAACATGAGCTATAGGCTAAAACAAAAGCCAAAAGCTGAAACATTAGCTAAAGGCTAAAATATGCGCTAAAGGCTGAAACAAGAGCTACAGGCTAAAACATAAGTTTAAGGCTTAAACAGAAGCTTAAGGGTAATACATAAGCTGAAGGATATAACTCAAGCTAAAGGCAATATACTTTCTTAAGACTGTAACACATGCTAAAGGCTAAAACATGAGCTAAAGGCTGAAGCACAAGCTTAGGGTTAAAAAATGGGTTAAATGCTAAAACACCAGCTAAAAGCTTAAACAGGCTAAAGGCTGAAACATGAGCTAAAGGCTAAAACATGATTTAAATGCCAAAACACAGGCTAAAGGCTTAAAAATGAGCCTAAGGCTAAACCATGAGCATAAAGATAAAACACAGGCTAATGGCTAAAACATAAGCGAAAAGCTTAATCTGGGTTTAGGGCTGAAACATGAGCTAAAGGCTAAACCACAGGGCTAAAGGACTTAAGCAAGAGTTACAGGCTAAAAAATAAGCTAGAGGCTGAAACAAGAGGTAATGGCTCAAACATAAACTAAAGGATAATATTTGTGCTAAACGCTAAAACGTAAGCTAAAATATGAGCTAAAGGCTGAAATATGAGCTAACTTCTGAATTAATGGCTTAAAGCTAAAACACATGCTAAAGGGCACAAGTACGAGCTACAGGATAAAAAGTGATTAAAGGGCGAAAACAAGAGCTTAATGCTAAATCATGGGCTAAATGCTGGAGCACAAGCTTAAGGTTAAAACATGGGCTATAAGCTAAAATATAAGCGTTTTGCTAAAACACGAGCTAAATGCTGAAACAATGGCTAAAGGCTAAAACACATGCTTAAGGGCAAAAGTGCAAGCTACAGGTTGGCTTTTAGCTCTTTAACATGAGCTAAAAGCTAAAACACAGGCTTAAGGCTCAAACATGAGTTCAATGATGAAGAAGATTTGGTTTCCAAAACAAATGCACGCCTTGGCAAAGTCTTTACAAGAGAAACTTCCAAAAAAACACCCGAGAGCCTTGTAATGACATGTTTCCATGCTCCTGTGTGATTCGCCCCATCCTCTAAAAGTCCCAGCACACCTGCGTCAGACGTCACAGAGATGCTGTGAGAGACTCTGGGCTGTGAGTTGAGTCTAACGCAGAGCGACGCCCTCCCTGATCTTCCATCGCCGTGTGAAGATGTCCTCCCTGCTCCTTCCTAACAGCCCAGCATATGCTCACCTGTTCACTCTGCTGCAGCTGTGTTATTCCTGCCAAACCCTGCTGCTGAATTACTGCCCTTCATCCATTCCCCGCTCACTCCCCTCCACCGCGGCACCCACCTGCAGACTCTGTCCTCCAAGGGCCTTGTGGGTAATTTGCATTGATCACTCCCTGTGCTCTCATTTGCAGCCCAGTGTGCTTCAGAAGGAGCGATCAGTCGCTGGGCCTTGATGCTAAAATAAGCCTCTCATCGGTCAGCTATTTCAGGCCCACCTTCTGCTCTTATAGGTAAGTGTTGTGATGATTACATAAACTATTTATGTTATCAGTTAGAGTCTCTTTGGGGCCGTAACGCATATGCTGAAGCTAACAGCACATGCTCCTCCTGGGATCGGCTTTAACACTGATTAATTATCCTTCCTCACCGTCCCGTCAAACGCAGCAGCTTGGACAGACGCCCTGCTCCCCTGGTCTGACTCTTTAGCCGCCTGTAGCTTCTTTTCAAGGATGTGACATTGAAGGCGGTGTTATTCTGTAAAAACATATGGAAGTCAGTTTTTAAAAATAATAATAATACAGTTTGAAAAGCCAAAGAAACACAGGGCGTTTAGTCCGGAGAATGTAGTTTAATTCCCACAGGAAACTAATGCCATATAAGGTAACAAACGAGACCGTCTCTATTCTAACACCCAGGTTTGAAAAGCAAAGTGAAAGCAAAAAAATAAACCTAAAAAATGTAAATCTGCTTGTTGACACTGTGGCAAAAACGTTAGCATCCATCTCATCTTGGTTTAAGATAAGTCAGAAAAGTGGAGCATCATCCTGTCCTGCAATCCAGGCACCCAACTAAGGACACACATTGTGTTCAGAGTCTAACTTGCACTAGGAGCCATCTATTTTAACATCTGTCTCGCTGGGTGTGTTGTAGTTCGTAAAAAGTTCGGAAACAGTTCGTAAAGGAAAAGGTGCACTATTTTATTCACAAGGGGGCGCCAAAACGTCTCAAACTTAAAGTTTCTTACAAGCATAAACCAGACTGTTCTTCTAAAAGTAGTAGCCATTTCTCAAAAGTAAAACACTTTTTTTTTTCTTTCTTTTGCCTCACTAAGTCATAAGTGAATGTTTTGTTTATGTATTTTTTTTATTTTTGAACTTTTTTGCTATAGGAGATATGTATCTTTTAACCGGCGCTGAAGTGGTTCCCTAGTATTCTTTATCTGAAGCTCAGGAGTTTGGATCCAGTCGCAGCTGCTGGTCTTTCAATATAAAACCTAAGCAGGAGTGTTGAAAACTGCAGTTCCTCCAGCATCCACCAGGGGCTGGCTGCAGAAACACCAGAAACCACGTACACAACCATTCAAAAATTCTTAACATATTTATAGCCTGGTTCAATTGATGACTAAGCTGTCAGCATCTAATTTCTTATGGAGCTTTTTGCACTTTCTATACACTTTCTTACTTTTGTTTTCTTGATTGCTGCTGTGACTCCTCCTGAATTTCTCCTTGGGGATAAAAAAAAAAAAGTATTTTTTACGGGTATGGGTTCTCCTCCAGATCCATTTTTTATTGTCTGTGAATATAAATCACAAATATACCTGTCTCTTTAAAGTCACTTTTGCGACTGTCTGTGCTCCACGGCGTAGGCCAGCTCTCTGTGCTGTACGGCGTGGACCACATATCCAGTGATTTTTACAGTGTGTTTTGTGTTAATAAACAAGATGTGTTAATGGGCTCTGCCATGTTGGTCAATTTTAAAATGCAGTGTAGTAAAGATTACACAAAATGCCATGGTAACAACAAGTGTTTTGCTGTTAAATAATGGTATTTTTCTGCATAACTCTTAAAGAAAATAGAGTAGAATATAACTTTATTTTCATACAACAAGTACAACGAAATTAGGAGTACATAAGAAAATCAATGCTGACAGCTTGTCCATCATTGTCCAGTCAGCCAGCCTCCACCTCCACAGGGGCAAGGACTGAGCTTCTTCAGCAGTCTGTTCAGTCTCTGTCTCCTGGATCCTGTCTGCTCACAGCAGGTGAAGCTCTTCACATGTGGCGTTGGTGTCTGCTGTTAGCTCTGTTAGCCATGTCTGTGAATAGCATGATGCTACTCTGCCCTCTGGTATTCCCTCTGTTGCTGGGTTAGCACAGCTAGCGCGTCCATCTTATTGGAGATAGATCTTACGTTCCCACTTCTTAGCTCACACCTGAGAACCAGCACGTCATCCTCACCTCCTTCTCTTCACCTTGTGGGGAAACATCTGGCCTAGCACCAGTTAGCATTGACATGCTACAGGCTGCTTACAGCTGATTTCACATGTAAACAATGCAGCCATGGTTACATGTAGGATCTCCAGACAAACACAGGAGCAAAAAATAGTCTTACAGTGAAGAGCACGGCTGACTTTAGCGCCAGGTTGTTAGAGAAGCGGGTTAAGACCCACATATTAAGTTTATTCTAATACAAACGAAAGTTGGTTGAGTTAAACTTTTCCAGAAGATCCACATTGATGACAGGCTTCAAACTTTTTTTCAGTCTATTAGAGTCTGTTACATGGAAGGAGAAACACAGCCAGCACAAAGCAGCGTTCATTAAATACACACAGACTATTTTCACCATGCTTCTTTCCTGCTAACGTAGTTAAAGAAGTATTCTGCACGCTGACGGCTGAGTAATTACTGCACAAAATGATTATTGATGATTCATTCATCAGGCTGCTTGTTCTCAGTGTGAGGATAAATACAGCACACAGGCTGATATAAAGCTACTGATGAACTGCTGGTCAATTATTCTGGGCCTGTGACACACATCATGTGTGTGTGAGTGTGTGTGTGTGTGTGTGTTTTACAGCCCCCATGGGAGTCGGCCAAAGTTTATTTTCCATATACATCATATTAGGTGAACAATGGTTGGTAATTGCAACAACAAATTACAGTGTGATCACTCGCGCTGCCTCCTGAGCCGCTGTGAGGCAATTAATTATGAATTCATGTTTGTTATAGTGATTCCAGACAAAAATAGGAAGCATGCACTCATAAATATTTAATTAAGCACGCAGGAAGTGGTGGTGACAGTAATTACTGATGGACGGTGAAGTGTTGTACGGGTGTCTACGAGCCAGATACTCAAACACTTTCACTGCACCATCTGCTGGAAATATGACAGAAAGGATACGAGAAAATAAAAGGTAACGAGGGCTACATAAAATGTGGAGAGAATCAATATGTTTCTTTTTTTCTTTCCTGTGCAGAGCATCTCTTTTTCTCTTTAGAGGGATCAGCATGAAGGTACACAACACCTGACGTTACACGACCGTGCACAGAAACCAAACGAATTTCATCACAACAGATCAAATAAACGCTGCGAGGATGTAGTGTTCATTTGTTTTCTTTGTGCATGCATAGAGTTTAGTTTTCTCCAGCTTTTATTGGAGTTTAGGTTTTTTTAAAAAACTGCTGAAGGTGCTGCCATCTAGTGCCAGACTAACGCAGTCAACACGCAGTTTCCAAGCTTTTGGAAGATTTAGGTCATGTCCACACCATTGACTGGAAAAAAACAAAAATGGACACCATCTTGCTCGGTGCTAAGTGAGGTCGGCACAAAAACTGCTCCCCCTGGTGGCTGGCTGCAGTATAGGTCAAAAAATCCATCTCCCCAGTCATTCCAGATGGGCTGTGGTCAAACTTTAGAAAATTGATACACCTGGTAGATGCTAAACGTATAAAACTGTTGAGACGATGATTTTGTTCTGGCTTTGGTTAATCTGTCAACACTGGGCCCTGCGCTCAGAACGATATTTACACCTGACAGAGCTCCTCTCTGTCTGCTGGCTTTCATCAGGCTGGGCTCTCTGAAGCATGCACAAAACACAGGATAAATAAATAATAAAAGAGAAAAATCAATGAGCCACATCTAGGCAGACACGAGCTATTTTCGCCTGGGTTGTTATTCTCCGTTGGTATTTACAAAACTTCCAAAAGACCGCAGTGGGTCCAGACTATAAGCCCAATTATGGTTAGCCTGTTAAACCCTCGGCCATCGATTTCTTCTCTGGCTCCGAGTGCCGGTCCTGATGTGGGTGTGCTGAGCTGGAATCAGTTCCCTGAACCACTCTGAAATGGAAAGCCTTGTTTCAGGCTCTCTGCACCAAATTAGATTGCGTCCTTGTGTCAAGGGGAGTTGTTTGTTTTTGTCGAGTTTCTCTTTGTGGAAAGGTCAAAGGAGCAGGCCTGCGAGTGTCCCGCGCAGCCTTTTGTCACACATTATTTATGGGTATTCTACAGCAGATGGGTACAGCAAAGAACTGGGCTGTACTCTTGATGTGAGGATACAAGGCTGTTCCCTTTCTGCCAGGGAGAATATCTGTGAGGGTCGAAAAGGAGCGAAAGCAGCAGAGCAGAAGAATATAAGTGTAAGAAACCTTCAGAAAGTGTAGGGAGGCTGCAGCTGACTGAGGATCTGCTTCGACTCGACTCCACACGTTCATTCTGAGGCGAGGATAAGAGCTTTACTCTCTTTATCCACTTTGTAGTGTGTGTATCAAGCAGCCTGTATCTGTAAATCCTCAGAGCAAGATACAACAATACAACAAACACATTATCCTGCATCTCTGCATCTGATTCAGTTTCCCTTCACTGAATTTTCTCCAAAACCATAAATTCTAACGTTTGTGCACGCTCATGTTACTTCCTGGTGAATACAACGACCTTGGAAGAGCAAAAGTTAGAAGAGCAAAAGAAGCTGTAGTTGACATTTGTTGGAGACATTTCACAGGATACTTTTAATGATTTTTGGAGACAGAAAGATCACAGATCATCTAGAAGTCTCCAAAAGTCCCAAAAGTCCACATTAGAGGGAAATATGAATCATTTTAGTGTTGAAGGTTGATTAAAAAGCTTCAAACCTGATAATTGGCATCTGGTTAGCATTAGCATCTCAGACAACAAGGTAGAGAATCAGCATCGGTCAGGACAAAAGTACAGTGGGGGAAATAAGTATTGAAAGCGTCAACTTTTTTCTCATCACATTTATTTCCAAAGATACAATTCATACCAAATTTCCCGCAGACATTGGTATTAACTCAAATAATCCACACATGAAAAGAAATCACAACGTTCAGGTCCATAAATAATGATTATGGTGAATTAAGTACGATAACACAGGAAAAAAGTATTGAACACACCATGGAAAGGCTGAATACTTTGGACAGGAAATGCTCCATACCACCTGAAATCTGTAGCTAGCAGTTAAATAGCACACACCTCATGATGGGTAAAGGCAAAGAGCTCTCTGAAGACATTCACAACCTGATTGTTGCTCAGCATCAGAATGGAACTGGTTACAGACTTATATCAAAGCACCTGAATATTCCAGTCAGCACCGTTGGGGCCATTATTCACAAGTGGAAGAAGCACCACCTTACCATCAACAGGCCACGCACAGGAGCTCCTTGAAGATTTCTGACCAGGGAGTCAGAAAGATAGTCAGAAGAGGACTCAACCAGCCAAGGACCACCCTGAAAGTGCTCCAGAAAGAGGCAGCAGGTATAATTGTTACAGAGAAAACAACAGACAATGCACTCCACCACCATGGCCTCTGTGGACGCTCAGCCCACAAGACTCCATTCCTCAAGAAAAGGTATGTTGAAGCTGGTTTAAAGTTTGCTAAACAGCATCTTGACAAGCCTGTAGAATACTGGGAGAATGTTGTCTGGTCAGATGAGACCAAAAACAGACGCTTCACGATTACGTAGGCAGGCCATGCGCATGTGATACCTGCTAAAGTCTAGTTCATAAAGGATTAGTGTGACCTTTTTTTAGAAACAAATATTCGAGGTATTTGAGTTTTTCTCCATGACTGAAGTTGTTCTGTACCAGACAAGACTTTTATACATCAGCAAAGACATGACAGGTATCACTGTGTCCACAGGAGGGCGCCAAAAACAATGCACAGTTCCTCTTTGGAGCTTTAACCCTCTGCAGCTTTGCAGAGAAATAATAAAAATCCTTTATTTTCATATTTTACTTGACTTATCCACCTAGCTTAGCCTGGCTACAAACGGCTAACTGCACAATGGCATGGAGCCATCTGAGCCTTTTGCAATTAATAACAATTAATATAATTCTTGGGCCACTTTAAAAACAGAGTTTAATTGCCTGTAATCATTTTTGTGTCTCTTCAGACCCTCCTACAGACATCTTAGTCTGATGGAGTTTTATTGATGAAATGATTATTTCTGTAGAAATATCTGAAGTAATCATCCGTCCCTTTCAGAAATGAAACACTCAGTCTTTAAGAAATGTTTCACTTCAAGCTGAACCAATCTGACCTGCTCTGATGTTTGCAACTGAGCAACAAAGGTGAAGTGTAAAATATGCACCACGTCTCCTCTGCTGCTCATCTGTCCTCTTTTAGGAGTCACCTGCTCCAGTCACATGCACAAGTTACCCATAATGCTTTTCTCCTGAAGGAGCAGTCTCAGCTGGTAGCTCCACTGACGGCTCTAACACACACAGACAACAGCAGCTTTTGTTCTGGATGCTTGTGTTTTTCTGCTGAATAAGAAATCTGGAGAGCCTGGAGCTGTTTTCATCGACATGTTTGAACTATTAGGGGGCAGCCCTCCAAGAGCAGGAGAGGAGAACCCAAGGCAGAAAGCTGTGAAGTTTGAGAGATCTTAAGTACGGACTGAAACAAAAATACAATATTGGCAGAGGACAGTTTGGCTCAACACATGCTGACTGGATGTTTTCTTTCCCTCTGCAGCTGCAGCTGTGTTGGAATAAATCAGTGTCAAAGCCAGAGCTAATGTGGGACACGTGATGGTCAGTGACAGGATGAGTGATGACGGCATTATCCCGCTATAAACTGCACTTCCTATTTGACAAAAGTAAGAGTACGCTTCCTGGACAGATTGTTGTCGGGCGTGAAGAAGGAGGAGACGTGTCAGACTGTGTGATATCTGCAGGATGAGGAGCTGCAGGGGAGAAAGTCTGGACTTCTTGTTGTTTCACAGCGGAGACAGCCTGGAATCAAACATTTGACTGAGTCAGGGCCGTGTTTACGCTTTAAAAGTATAAGCTTTGAAAGAAAAAGGCACATACAGCCCACATTTTTGCCACCCAAGAAGGCACTTCAGTGAAGGTTTTGGCTCTGAAAATAAAACCCATTCAAGTGGTATTTTGGCTCCCTACAGGTTACTTTAGCGCATTTACGCAAATGGAACTGTAGTGCTCATTTTGCGGCAGAGTCAGTCGATGTTTTGGCTCCCAGGTAGACAATTCAGCCCACACTTTAGTTTCCAGAAAGGCCCTTTAGCGTGGATTTGCCTCCTAAAAGGGTCTGGTGCATGTTTAGGCTCCAATGAGTGTGCCTTAGCACACATTTTGACTCCCAAGGGGACACTTTAGCAAGCTCCCAAAAAACGGCACTTAAGTGGCATTTTAGCTCCATATAGGGCACTTTAGTAACTAGTTTGGCTCTATATCTAGTTAAGTGCATTTTCTAGCTCCTAGGGGCATGGCACTTAAGCATGGGTTTTGGATGCCAAATGGAACTTTGGCTCTTTGGCCAGAGAGGACACATCAGTGCATGTTTTGGCTCCCAAGAGGGCAAAGTGTGTTTTTCGGCTCCTCCGAGGGCACACATAAGGCTTCTTAGAGGACACATTAGTGTGTGTTTTGGTACAAAAGAGACCACTTGAAGGGTATTTTTGCTTTCTGAGGTGCACTTTGAGGCACATTTTGGCTCCTAAGAGGGCACTTGAGTGCAAATTTTGGATCCCAAGAGTGTACTTTTACGCACAGTTTGGCTCCTGAGAGGGTGAGCCTAATTTTGGTTCTCAAGAGGGCACTTAAGACCACATATTGGCTCCACATAGAGCACTTAAGCACACATTTTGGATCCCAGAAGGGTACTTGAGGGCAAGTTTTGGCTCCCAAGAGAGCACTTTAGGCCTCATCATGGCCCCCAAGAAGGCACATTTGCGCACATTTTGGCCCCAAAAAGGGCACTTTTTTTGCTCCTAAGAGGGCACTTTAGCACACATTTATGCTCCTAAGAGAGCACTCTAGCACACATTTTGGATCCCAAGAGAGTCCCATAGCACCTGTTTGGATCCCAAGAGGGCATGTTAGTTCACATTTTGGCTTCCAAGGAGGCCCTTTAGCACACATTTTGCCCTTAAGAAGACACTTTATCAAACATTTCTGTCTTTCAAGAGGGCACTTAAAGCACACATTTTGGCTCCCATGAAGGCACTTTAGGGCACATTTTGGCTCTTACTAGGGCATGTTGGCACACATTTTGGGTCCCAAGAAGGCACTAAAGCACACATTTTGCGCTTAAGAAGGCACTTGGGCAAACATTTCTGTCTCTCAAAAGGGCACTTTAGCCTAATTTTGGCTCCCAAGAGGGCACTTCAAACACATTTTGGCTCCTTAGAGGGTATTCAGTCTTTATCTTTAATCAAGGAAGGCATTCCTCCTGCCTCACATTACTCTTCTTTTACATGTATTGTAGTTTTGTCAAACAGAGCACATGGAACGATTATTTCTTCTCCTTTATCCTATCATGCTAAATCAGATATTTTGTATTTTGACAAATGTATCTGCTGCTTTAAGAGAGAGTGCTCCTCCTAGAGTAATTTTTCACTCTGATTGGAGCCTCGATTAAAAAAGGTAAAACTCCTCCTGATGTAAAGATCAGCTGCATCGAGCACGTCAGGACAAACTTCTCGGTTTCTCTTATCTCGAACATGCTCACACTACAGGAAATGAAAGTTAATGTACATCCTGCGCTACAGGATTTTATTAAGATTATCTGTGGAGATCATCACGGCACGGGATCTCATATAATCTCACGTTATCTGGTGGGGAAGTGGATGTAAACAAAACGGGACGGTGCTGTAGTGAATCTCTGCAGACACAGGCTGTTCCTGAATGAAACTGAGGATGAGGATGGAGCTCTGTTTTCATTAGCTAGACTAATGCTAATGTAGCTAAGTACCCACTCTCACAGGAGGAGAGCATCAGGTCTGAAGAGCCTTTCAGTGGCTTGAATTATAGCTCTACCTGGCTGTTACGTTGAATTACGGCCGTCACTCTTAGAGCTGACTCCCTGAGCGTCTCTGCCTTTGAACCGCAGCCCCGCAGACCTCCTGTGGCGTTTTCATAGCAGGCAGGGCGCCCGATAACCGAGGGCGGGATCAGGAGAGTGTGGAGAGATTGAGAAATAAACCATATTGGCTCGCATGTTAGGAGGGCAATAAATAACATAAACCCTGCGTGCCAGTCAACATGCGATAACAGGTTACAGTGGGGGATAAAAAAAGAAGGCCGCGCCATGGGCCCCGAGAATAAAGATAATTATTTTTGATAAGGAGGAAATGGGAAAAGGGTAAGTTGATAAGCGCAGGCAGGGTGACTGAACACTGTTGACACTTATATCCCGCTGCACGGCTGAAGACTCTATAGCCTGCCTGCCTGCAGAGGAAAGGTGGAGGCTCTTCACATCTTCCCTCAGTTATTCTGCATCATTTTAAAGGAATCAGTCGTGTTACATTAATACTTTACGAGCGGCCATTTAGCAGAAAAGGTTACGATGAATAATACAAAATAAAGCGAGTAAGAGCATTAAAGTTGCAGCAGTGAAAAGCAACCAGCAGCAGGGGTCGTGGTCAGAGCGCCCTGACACGCTGTAAAAATAACGCCGCTGTGACCCCAGCCCCGTTATTATCGTCGGGAAGAGAGGGAAGTGGATGGAAAGGAGAAACAAGCTGATAAAGGAGGAAAAATACAATTACTACAGCAGAGGAGGCTGAGGGAGCAGAGCATGGAGACCAGGGAGAGGAGGAGGAGGAGGAGGTGTTTGGTGAAATGTGATTTAAAGAAGCTTCTGGTGAGACGTGGAAACAGCTCAATTATTTCAGGATTGAAGGAACTGTTTGACATTTGCAGAAATGTGTTTGACTTTTTCTTCCCTTTGGCAGAAAACGCACAGCTGCCTCACATATGGATCTATAGAAACTCAGGCCAATTAGCTTAGCTTAGCTTAGCAATCTGTGCATCACAAATCCCGTCTAATCTACAGCATCTCTTGGTGTTATTTCCCTGCTGGTACGAGACAAACAGTGGGGAAAATAAGTATTGAACGCGTCAACTTTTTTCTCATCACATTTATTTCCAAAGCTGTAATTGAAACAAAATTTCTCCCAGACATTGGTATTAACTCCAATAATCCACACATGAAAAGAAATCACAACGTTCAGGTCCATAAATAATGATTGATTTTCTTTTTCTGAAACCATCTGAGAGTCAACTTTGCCGTGTGCTTTGGATGGTTGTCCTGCTGGAAGGTCCAGCCACGTCTCATCTTCATCATCCTGGTGGATGGCAGCAGATTCAGATCAAGAATTTCCCCATACATGGCTCCATTCATTGCTCCGTCAGTTATATGAAGTTTGCCAACACCATGAGATGAGAAACAACCCCATGCCATGATGCTTCCACCTCCAAACTTCACTGTTGGTGTAGTGTTTTTTGGCTGATGTGCAGAGCCATTTCTCCTCCAAACATGGTCTGTAGTATGACAGCCCAAAAGTTCAGTTTTGGTCTCATCTGACCAGACAACATTCTCCCAGTATTCTACAGGCTTGTCAAGATGCTGTTTAGCAAACTTTAAACCAGCTTCAACATGCCTTTTCTTGAGGAATGGAGTCTTGCGGGCTGAGCGTCCATAGAGGCCATGGTGGTGGAGTGCATTACCTATTGTTTTCTCTGTAACAATTGTACCTGCTGCCTCCAAGTCTTTCTGGAGCACTTTCAGGGTGGTCCTTGGCTCGTTGAGTCCTCTTCTGACTATCTTTCTGACTCCCTGGTCAGAAATCTTCAAGGAGCTCCTGTTGGAAGTTCAAGTAATAATTACTGACAGTGAAAATATTGGCTTCAAAGTCAGGAATCAAGAAATATTTAAGTATTCCTGGTTCCCGATTTTGACTCCAACATTTTCCCTTTTACTGCAAATGAATGTCTGCCCCAAATATCGGCTACGGCCTGCTTGAGTACGGATAACCAGTATCGGTATCAGCCCTGAAGAAAGCATATCTCTAACCAAGACACAAACTCTGAGGTGAAACTCTCCAGAGAGAAAAGTCTGTGTCTGTACTTTCAGTCAGACACCACATTTTGGACGTTATAACTTTTGAAAAATGACTCTTTGGGCTGAATCTTCTCTTCAGTTGTTTTTAGGAGATAATTCATAAAAATGAAAAGTGATTCAGAAGTCAGGATCTCTTCTCTCCCGTTTTATTATTGAAGCATCAGAAGCCAAGTCAGCATCCGCCGCCGCCGTCTTCAGAGAGTAAAAAATGCTGCTCAAACACTGACTCTGTAAACCCAGAGAAGAGTCAGGGCATATTTCCTCTTTGTCAGATCTGAAGCTAAGCTGCCAAAACACTGAGAAATATTTGCAGCCATAAATTTGATGGCGTCTAATGTTTGTGTCTGCTCATATTTTAAATAAACGACGGCTCACCTTTTGTCTCTGCAGATATGGAGTAATTTATTCCTGCCTCTTGTTTTTCTGCCTCCTCTGCGCCTGTCAAACATTTCCCTCACTGTGGGAGGAAGTGGAAACAAAGCGTTGAGGCTTCGTTTGGAGCTGGACTTCCTGTGATGTAACGCTCTGTGTGTAAATGCTCCTTCAGTGACCGTTAGAGGAGGTGACGGTCGAGGCTGTAAGTGATGTGACCTATAATCCTCCCACACCAATGAATCAAAAACCTCTGGAGTCAAACGTCCAACAAAAGAAGATCGTGTCGCGGCCACGTGCTCAGGGAACGTCGCAGGAAAGGGTCAACTTCCTGCGTTGTTACATCTGGCACACGTTCTCTCCGGCTGTTCATGGAGCCAAAACCATGACTTTAATATTTGGTATTAATAAGAAAATTTAGCCTTGAAAACATCCTGAAACTGAAAAAAGAAACACTGACACTGAAAAACATGTATTTGAAAAATTAAAAACTTAATAATGGCATCAAAACAGGAAATGGCAGTGGTAACATTTTGCTGATGTTAAAAACACAGACATCAAATTTGAAACATTATTTCCTTTTTATAAATTTTTGCATTTTGACGTTTTTGAGTTAAAATCACATTATATTTATTTGATGTCAGTGTTTGATCATTGACAGTTTTTAAATCAGAATCACATCATCAAGATTTATTGCCAAGTAAATTTAAATATACAAGGAATTTGTGTTGGTGCTAATAATTAGACAAGACAAGACAAGAAAACAATAAAAATGCAGATGGAATAAAGAAAAAGTTAAAACATAAAATATACTAATATACAAAGTATGCAATATAATATAATGTTATATTATATTATATTATATGACATTTTTTTTTCAATATAAAAAATCATGAAATATAAAATAAAATAATAAAAATATAGTAATAAAATTAAAATAAATAAAAAAGTACAAAATTATGAATATTTAATGAAAAAACAAAATAATGATAATTATAATAAGAAACAGAGGATGAAATAACTTTTCCTCTGATCAAATGACGTTTTCTTTTTTGATCACACTTTTTTTCACCTACTGCTTTTTTTCAGTTTCAACTTCCTGTCACAAAGTATAAAATATATAATATAATATAATATAATATAATATAATATAATATAATATAATATAATATAATATAATATAACATTATATACTATAATATAATATTAAAAAAAAACTAATGAAATGTAAAATAATATAATTTAAAAATGGTAAGAAAATAAAATAAAAAAAAATTCATAATATCTAAAAATACAAAATTATGAATATTTACTGAAAAACAAAATAATAATAATTATATTGAGAAACATAGAACAAATTAACTTTTCATCTGATCAAATGATGTTTTCTTTTTTTATCAGACCTCTCTTTCACTTACTGCTTTTTTTCACTTTCAACTTCCTGTCACAAAGTATATAATATAATATAATATTCTATAACATTATATACTGTAATATAATATTAAAAAATCTAATGAAATGTAAAATAATATAATATAAAAATAGAAATACAATAAAATAATAATAAATTAATAAAATAAAAAATACAAAATTAGGAATATTTACTGTAAAAACAAAATAATAATCATTATTATGAGAAACATAGAATAAAATATTCATCTGATCAAATGACGTTTTCTTTTTTGATTACACTTCTCTTTTGCTTACTGTTTTTTTTTCCGTTTCAACTCCTCGTCACTCTTTTGGCGGTTGGGAGGGGCTAAGATGGCTCAATTTGCACATTATTTGTATATTGTTGGTAAATACCGCGTAATTACCTGGACCCTGCAGACCTACTGATTCAACAATTTGATTTTGTTTTTATTTGACATTTTTTGCAAATTTTCTAAGTCTCTATGATCCAACTTCTTTTTGTCAGACGTTATTTTTTCTTGCTCATTGTTTCTTTAACATTTTTTAAAATTAACATTTTCGATCAATCAGTAGAAATCAAAAAATCATAAAAAACTTTAAGAGTTGCTGAAATTGTGCCAGGTTTTCCCCAAAACCGGACTGAGAGGCTGCTTAAATGTTTAATATAAAAAAATTCCCTTAATTGTTCACTGATAAAAGTTTGAGGATAGGTCCATGTTGCAGGGAGGAAATTAAAGCTCAGCTTGTGAAACGGAAAAATGATCTAAGATGTGAGTGTGAGACATTTACAGCTCAACTGGAGCTCCAAAACCACAGGTAAGACTGTTTTTTTTTTCTGCTGTTGTTCATCAGGACGTGGAATGGGTTAAAGTTAGTATAAACATGATGCAACGAGTTTACAGAGGGCTTTTTGTCTTTTATCTTTATCTCTTTTATTTCTTTCTAACATTGTTTTTTCTGTCCTGTGAGCTTTTTTTTAATATTGTTTTATTTCTTGTTCATTATTTTATCATTGCTAATATTATTATTTTAAATTTTATTTTATTTTACTATTATTTGAATTACCTATTACCTACCTTATTTTTATTATTTTTTTATCATCATCATCATTATTAATATTATATATTTTTTTCATTTTATAAAATTTATTATTATTATTATTATTATTATTATTATTATTATTATTATTATTATTATTATTGTTATTATTATTATTTATTTTTTATTATTATTTTTTACTTTTATTATTAAACAGTTATTATTATTATTATTATTATTATTATTATTATTATTATTATTATTATTATTATTATTATTATTATTACTATCACTGAAACAAGCTAGCCAGTGTTAGCTGATAGGCCTCATCTTTCTAACCTGAGGCTAATTGTGATCAAGGAAGAATTCATCTCTGAGATTTTTTTCATTTCTCCAGGAGTATGAGGCGCTGACAAGGCCTCAACAACATTTTAACTCAATATTCATCAGCATCAATCTACAGAGCAGTCACATCAGCAAGAAGAGGATTATTACACATTTAAAGTCCGTCTCTAATCCATCCCACTTCTTGATAAACAACAGCAGAAAGAAACAGACTGACTTTTGGTTTTGGAGCTTCAGGTGAACTTGTCTCTGGCTCAAGGGTCTCGTAGGACTTTTGGGGTCCAACTGAGAGAAGAAGTGATCAAAAAAGAAAAATAATTGAAATCAAATACTGTCATTGATAAATCAGTAACATCAAATAAATAAAACGTGATTTTAATTCAAGAACATCAGACTGCAAAAACTTATTAAAGTAAAAGATTTTTAAAATGAGTGTTTTTCAGTGTCAGTGTTGGTTTTGGCTCCACAGCTGTGCCGTTATCGTCGGGGAGTGAGATGCTCAGGTTTTTCCCTACTTCCTCATGTCAACCTGCCAGCCCACCTCAGGAACCGGCGCGATGCGTTCAAGTCAACCGCCGGGCTTCATCAATCATGACGCAGTTGTAATCAAACGGCGGAATTATGAAAAATGAAGCCTGTCATGAGAGCGCGCACGGGTGTGCGGGACGCCGCCGAGTGTCAGAGCGAGAGGCCGCTTCCACTCCATCAAAGACGATCCTCTCCTTAGATTTTAGGATTCAATGCGAGATTAAATTACTGGTTAAAATGCAAATGTCTCCCAGTGCATCTCCAACACATCCCCATCATGAATGAACTCCAGATGAGTGACAGCAGAATTAGATCTGGGGAAGATGGCGCGTAGTAAACAACTTTACCTCCAGCCTGGCCTTGTTGAGACCACGTCTATAAATCATTCCTGCTCCTTCTTTTTCCCTCCACAGCTTCCTTAATCTGCCGCCGCTGTCAGTCTGCTGAGCTAAGCTTATTTGTGCGTCGAAGCCGAGGCCCCGTCGATGAAATTAGCGAGGCGTAATCTCATAAATGTAATGATTTTTTTCAAGCCTACTGTACAGACGTTCAGGGATGGGCAATTAAGCTTAAAAACATTCCCCTGATTAATTAGTTTAATGTGATGCTGCCGCGTCACATGAGACCACACGCTCAGATTTATGAATGCAGTTAAAAAGTCCTGCGAGGGTTACGCAGCATCGGAGAAAATGCTGCAAAACAGTTTTTTTTGGAATCCTCAGGAGCCTCTCAAACTTTGAAGACATCTGCTGATGTCTCTTTGATCTGAGCCGCAGAGGAAAATCTGATGCAACTTTCTGTTCGGTTGGGTTATCTTCAAACTGTCCAATTCCAGACAAACTGAAGCTTTAGATTCTCAGCAGAAACGCACAGGTTGGAAAAATGTTTAAAGGTGTTTCATTGTTCTGGGGATTTGGTTGCATTTTTTGGTTGTGTGGCTTCAAAAGTATTTTTCTCGGAGTTAAAATTTTGATTGAAGATCAGATCATGCATGCATCTTTCCCCAAAATGGTTGATTTGCAAGCAAAGTTTTCGACTCCTGAAGAAAACCTCCTCCACAGCAGGTTAGGAGTTACATTTATATCTAACTATTGTTTCCTAAAACGGAATTTGAAATACGTGTTTTAAGTATTTGAGTCAAAAACTAGAGTCAAAACTTCCATAACTTTTTAAAAGTGAGGACGTTTATGTGGTGGAGCTCATATAAGCCGACACTGCACTGGTCCAACTGGCAACACTCACAGTAGAGCAGAGGAGATGAAGAGAAATTGAAACTTAACTATGGTCACAGATATGAGATACTATAGGATAAATATTCAAACCTCTGAATTTACAAACACCAACTTATCTTATAAAAAAAAGATGTACTATATGGAAATACTGTATACATACCGAATCAAATTATATGTGTTTTATTTTCTCTTTTTGGCGCATTTTTTGACTGATAGGACTTCAAATCAGGAGCAACTTAAAGTATAGAAAATACAGCACTTACGTAATTACTCAAAATATACTGTTGAAATATATAAGTAGACAGTGTTTCTGGGCTTTTTTTTTTAGTTTAGTTTTTATCTTTTTAGCTTTATTCAATTCAAACATAGTTGCCAAACAACAAAACAGTGGCTGGTAAAAGTGCTGAGGGGCTTGTAACCCTGGGAAACCACTAGCCACAGTGGCTGAATAACACAAAAAAGCAAATGTCAAGCCCTGAATTTAAGGTCAAGGAAAACTAATCATGAATTGACCTTGATAACCACAAATCCTGCACTATAGTAAACATTTTTACAACTATAAAAGAAAAAACAATCCTATTTTTTCTTTCCCAGATGTATTAGTAAACCCTTTTTTGTCTCAGTTGCTGGCCCTTTAAGGCTTTCTGCTCCACAAACCCCCTTCCCTCTGATTGGCTAGCACTCTGGAGGCTTGGGGGCGGAGCTATGGGCAGACCTTGGTGTTTAAGGCCCAGTTAGAGATTCTTATGTGATGACCCGATAAATTCAGCAAGTCTCGTGCTGAGGCTTACAGCAGGGCTGACATCCAAAAGCAGATTATGGCAGGTTGTTGCTTCCTCAACAATTTGTGGCAACTGCTCAGTGGCTCATGCCATTCCTTATTGACTTGTGGAACTCACTCAGTGACTTGGGCCAGTCCCCTAGTGACTCTTGCCAATGAGCAATTGGCATGCCACTGCCTTCAACCCTTAATCCTGTCTTGTCTTAGTCCCTTGGTCATTGCACTAATGTTTTTACCTTGCACTCTCACCATTTTGCTTTTATCTGTTTTCTATTGTACACTTGTTTTTACCTGCACTTTTAACATTTTAATGTAAAGCGACTTTGAGTTTTTGAAAAGCGGTCTATAAAAAAAAAAAATATTACTATTATGATGAGTCACTGAGCAATTGGCACATGTCGTTAAGAGACTGCTTTGCATGGCTAAGTGATTGAGTTGCTGAAAGATTGGCATGAGTCACTGAGTGATTGGCATGAGTTGCTGAACAATTAGCAGGAGCCGCTGAGAAATTGGCACAAGCCCCTGAGTGATTGCTCTGAGTTGCTGAGGGATTGGCACAAGTATCTAAGCTTTTAGCAAAGGTCACTGAGTGATTAGCATGAGTTGCTGTGGGATTGCCGTGAGTCGCTGAGCAATTGGCACATGGCGCTGAGTGACTGTCCTGCATGGCTAAGTGATTGAGTCGCAGAGAGATGGCACGAGTCACTGAGGGATTGGCACAAGTATCTAAGGGATTGGCATGAGTTGCTGAACGATTGGCACAAGTCATCAAGCGATTGCCAGAAGTCACTGAGGGATTGGCACAAGTTGCTGACAATTGGCACGAGTCCGTGAGAAATTGGCACAAATTGCTGAGTGATTGCCTTGCGTGGCTATGAGATTGGCACAAGTATCTAAGGGATTGTCAAAGGTCACTGGTGATTGGCATGAGTTGCTGTGTTGTTGGCATAGGTCACCGAGCGATTGCCATGGGTCAGTGATGTATTGGTACGAGTCACTAAGTGATTGGCATAAGTCGCTGAGTGACTGGCACAAGTATCTAAGGGATTGGCACGAGTCATTGAGGGATTGCCTGAAGTTACTTAGGAATTGCCAGAAGTCACTGAGGGATTGGCACAAGTGGCTGAGTGATTACCCTGAGTCACTGAGCGATTGCCACGAGTCATTGTGGGATGGGTACGAGTCACTAAGTGATGGGCATAAGTCGAAGAGTGGCTGGCACGAGTCACTAAGGGATTGGCATGAGTCATTGAGGGATTGGCACAAGTCACCGAGCGATTGCCTGAAGTTACTGAACAATTGCCAGATGTCACTGAGGGATTGGCACAAGTCACTGAGTAATTGCCCTAAGTCGCTGAGCGATTTCCACGAGTCATTGAGGGATTGGTACGAGTCACTAAGTGATTGGCATAAGTCGCAGAGTGGCTGGCACAAGTATCTCAGGGTTGGCATGAGTCATTGAGGGATTGGCACAAGTCACCAAGCGATTGCCTGAAGTTACTGAACAATTGCCAGAAGTCACTGGGGGATTGGCTGAAGTTGCTAACAATTGGCAGGAGTCGCTTAGTGACTGGGGAGTGATATGCCAGTCCCCCAGTGACTCTTGCCACTGAACAACTGGCATGAGTTGATGATCAACTGTCATGAGTCACTTAGCAAGTGGCACATGTCACTCTGTGACTGCCCTGTGTGGCTAAGTGATTGGGAAGAAATGCTAAGTGATTGCCCTGAGTAGCTTAAGGATTGGCACGAGTCACCGAGCGATTGCCTGAAGTTACTGAACAATTGCCAGAAGTCACTGAGGTATTGGCACAAGTTGCTAACAATTGGCAGGAGTCGCTGAGTGATTGCCTTGAGTTGCGGAGAGATTGGCACAAGTATCTAAGTGTTTGGCAAAGGCCACTGTAATTGGCATGAGTTTCTGTGCAATTGCCAGAAGTCACAGAGGGATTGGCACCAGCCACTGACTCATTGGCATGAGTCGTTGAGTGACACCCCTGAGTTGCTGAGCGGTTAATGGCGTCCTGTTGGCCACTTTTGGACCTCACTATCACCTGTAGTTTTAGTGTTTTGATCATTTCACAGACAGATTCAGAGATTTCTTAAATGTACATATATCTAGAGTTTTGAAAATCTGCACACGCTCAGTCTGAACATCCAGCGTGGTTGGAAAAGCAGAATACCCCCTCTTTAAAATGTTTGTATACTGACCGGGCCTAACAAGGCTGCCTCTATGAATAATAGAGGTGCAGAAAAAAGGACTGCAGAGGCGGGGGGACGTCAATCAATCACAGACGGCTCACCCCCACACACACCTGAAAACAGCTCTAATTAGGCCGCGAGTTAAAACGCCTGCGTGGGCTGATCGCTTCATCATTTACACCTGAGAGCTGCCCAGACAATCCACAGCCTGCGCGCTGAAGATCAGTGTGTTTCTTCTACTTTCCCAAACATGCATTCATTCAGCTCTGGCTCACATCTATAAGCGGCAGCCGGGTCTGTAAAAAAAAACTCTTCCTCCTGTGAATATTTCAGTATTTCCGGACCAAAGTGAAGGCTCTTGACGGGGAAACCTCATGCTGATCCAATCTCCGGCCCAATTACCACAGACCCACTGCGTGCGCGCTCTCAAACAAAAAGGAACAGAGGGAACGCTTTGTCTCAGGGAATGTACGGCTTTTTAACTCTGAGCTGCGGTTTCTCTGATGATCCAGAAGCTTCTTACAAATATCAATGACTTATCCTGCAGACTGATAATGAACGCTTCAGCCTAATGACTCAAAGGTTAACACCCACACACCGTCAGCTTACAAAGAGAATAAATATTTATTGCTTGGTCGACAAGATCAAGACTTAAAGACAGAAGACTAAAACTGAAACTAAAACTCTTATGGTATTTAATCGACTTAAACTAGACCATGACTAAAATTCCAGGAATCTCCAAAAGACTTGCTGACCTGCTGATAACTCCGCCCTCAATAGGCCTCTAGAGGGCTGGCCAATCAGAGGGAAGGGGGTTCGCCTTAAAGAGACAACAGCCAAAACGAAGTGTTTCAGACAATGGCTAAAAAAATGTTTTTCTCAAAGACTTGTGGGAAAATAGTTTGTTTCTCTCATCTGTTAATCTTGTGAAGCTACTACAGGAGCACCAGAGGGACAAAATAAAGATTAAGCAAATCAAATGATGAGTGTCCACGGTGGCCTTTTATTAGAATACCACACTGAGGTGTTGCTACATGAAACAGAACATGACATTTATCTTGAAATGAGCCAGTACTTTTTTTTTATTCATACCAAGAAAAATGAAGTTAAATCTCCTCATTAGTTGAAATATATTTTAATACCAATCAAAAATAACTAGTTTTCAGTTGGATGAGCTCTAGGGGGCGCCGATTATTATGTTGCACACACTACAAATAACAACATTTCTGCACATTTAGCTCTAAAACATCTATTTTTCAGCAGATTTAGAGAAATATTTGTCAAATATATAAATGTTGAATATATAAATGTTATAAATGGATGTCCTGATTCTAAATATTTAGCTAAGACTAAATATTTATCAAAGATTTTAAGATAATAAATATGAAGTCAAGATTTCTAAATCTTGAGGTACAATTTCCAAATATTCAAACCTCCTAATTTACAAACACCAACTTTTCAGGTAAAAAAAAATAGAGAAAAAAAATTCTCACGTCTTTTTCCATGTCTCTGTTGGGGACAGTTTTTCAGAATTACGGCTACAAACTAGGGTCAAAACTCCCGTAACTCTTTAAAAGTGAGGATGCTTGATTGATGGAGCTCATATATGCTGACACTGCACCGGCCCAACCGGCAACACTCACAGTAGAGCAGGGGAGGAGGGGAGGAGCACACCTGGAGAAGAGAAAGTGAAACTTAACTATTGTCACAGATATAAGGTACTGTAGGAAAAATATTCACACCTCATAATTTACACTTTTTAGAGTTATATCTAAAATAGATGTAATCAATAGAAATACTGTGAACAGACCAAATCATATTATATGTTATTTACTGTTTTTGACGCATTTTTTTGACTGATGGGACTTAAATTCTGGAGCAACTTATGTCCATAAAATCAGGTACTGACTTAAATACTGAAGATTTACTGATGTTGATTAGATAAATAGATATTTAAGCAGACACCATTTCTTTCTTAAGTTGTTTTTAGCTTAGCTTTTATGTATGTAGCTTTATTCATGTCAAACACAATTGCCCAACAACAAAAATGTGACCGGTGAAAGTGCTGAGAGGCTAGTAGGTCAAGGACACCTCTGGCCACAGTGGTTGGTTTTAAAGTTAAACAAAAAATGTTAATATCACTGTTATTTATTAATATATTTATTTTTTAATTTTTTTATTTTTATTTTTTAATTTTTATTATTATTATTATTATTATTATTATTATTTTTTTATTTTTATTTTTTTATTTTTTTTTTTATTTTTTTTTTTGGGGGGGGGGGGGGGGGGGGGGTATATGCATTTTTGATATCTTTACACAATTTACAACTAAAAGGAGAAAAAAAATCCCAATTTTTCTCTTCTGGATATTTTAGTAAACCTTGTTTTTCAGTCTCTGTCTGAAACACTTTGTCTCAGTTGCTGTCCCTTTAAGGCTTTCTACTCCACAAACCCCTTCGCTCTGATTGGCCAAAGCTCTGGAGGCCTAGGGGCGGAGCTATGGGCCTTAGTGTTTACGGCCTAATAAATTCATCTTTTGCAAAGATTTCCAAGATATTTGCTAAGATTTCTAAATATTAAGCTAACATAACAGAGCCATCACAGCACTTGGTACGTTTATTTTCTAATGGCTGATTTATCCGACTGTGTTTGACTTTCTCAAATTGCTTCCTCCAACTTTAGTTTTGGTTCTTCCTGTGGGCGGGAGTGTGAATTTGCATGTTAGCTGAATATTTAGATATCGTACCTCAAGATTTTTAAATCGTTGATAAATATTCAGTCTTAGCTTGATGTTTATCATCGAAACTAAATGTTTAGAGACGTAGCTAAATATTCAGAATCAGGACATTCATTTTTAATATATATAACATTCAACATTTATATATAACTATTGACAAATGTATTTCACAAATTTTTTCTCTGAATCCGCAGAAAAAGTGATGTTTTGGAGCTAAATGTGGAGAAATGTTGGGTCGTTGTGCTGTGAGTGATAGAAGCAGAAACTGATGGTCCAGCTCTGGATTGCGTGCAGTAATTATCGCCCTTTGAAGCTGCAAACAGAGGAAACTGTGACACTTTCAGCTGCAGAGCAAACATCTTAAGCAAACACTCTGAGTACGGAGAAACATCATCTGTGTTTGGAAACATCACAGCGAGGAGCAGCCGGCGTCGTTGGGCAGCGTTTGTTCAAACACCGTGTGTGTGTCCTCATTAGAACCTGGGCTATCTGGGATATTTACCCGCTCCGTGTTGGTGATTGTGTTTTTATTCGATCGTCGTCCTCCAGTCACAACCGCTTTCCCTCTCTGGGTGTGAGCCCGAGCCCCGCTGCGACACTGATTTCCAGAATAGTGTTTGTGTCACAGTTCCTGGGAGTCCCGTCCCTCTTCACAAACAGACACGCGCTCTTTTCCAACAGGCCTAATGGCTCCCTGTTTTCCTCCGTCTCAGCCCGGCAGCGCTCTTTACAAGTTCCTCTTTGGGGATCTTTTGTTTTCTAGTCTTTTCCTGCAACGGGAAGATGGAGACGTAGAGAGTTTTGCATCTCAGTCCTCTGTGTTCGCGGGCTGTGATGGATGTCATGTTTCCTCTGGAGGTTTTTGTTTATGACAGTCACTATCCATTTCAGCGCGTATCACCACGGCACAGTGTGCTGTTATGTAATGGGCCTGTTGTTTTATGCAGAATTGATTTATACACCTTTCTGTAATGGAATTTGGTGTGTGTGTGTGTGTGTGTTGTTTTGTTTCCAGCCCTGCTTGTTTTCTGCTCTGACCTCAGGTTCGAATGCAGAATGAGATGTTATCCTCTGAACATAATGAAGTTGCTGGAGCAGCTTGCCAACCTGCGACGTGTCTGTGCTGACATTTGTTGGAGGTTTACCCCTCTGGCAGCATTTGGAGGCAAGATTAAGCCGAGAACTGCAGCAGAAAGATCCAGCTTCTGCAAAATGTAAATGCCTAAATAAGTCTTAAACTTCAGGCCACGGAGCAGCTGCCAGGAGCTTTTTCTTCTCCTGCTGATTCCAGTCAACAACAAACAAACCCTGACCTCTGTGTTCATCACATGTATGTGTCACTGTAAAAACAAACACGTTTGTTCAGTCAAATTTTTTTTTTTCAATTTTATGTTTTTATTTTTGACGTAACTTAAAGTTTTGAGTTATAAAAACTATTATAAAGTTTAAAAGTTGTGCCAGCTTTTTACTTTTGCTCAGAAACACCTTTCTACGGTGGCTCGTAGGTATCAGCTGATTTGCAAAAGCAACAACACAACGGAAGTTATAAGAAGACAGTTATCCTAACTGACACAGAAAAGTTGTGAAAATAAGTAAAAATTATTGTTTTCTTTTATAACTTCACCTAAGATAAATATACAGTGGGGAAAATTAGTATTGATTGCGTCAACTTTTTTTAACATTACATTTATTTCAAAACCAAATTTATCCTAGACATTGGTATAAACTCAAATAATCCACACATGAAAAGAAATCACAACGTTCAGGTCCATAAATAATGATTATGGTGAATTAAGTACGATAACACAGGAAAAAAGTATTGAACACACCATGGAAAGGCTGAATACTTTGGACAGGAAATGCACCATACCACCTGAAATCTGTAGCTAGCAGGTAAATAGCACACACCTCATGATGGGTAAAGGCAAAGAGCTCTCTGAAGACATTCACAACCTGATTGTTGCTCAGCATCAGAATGGAACTGGTTACAGACTTATATCAAAGCACCTGAATATTCCAGTCAGCACCGTTGGGGCCATTATTCACAAGTGGAAGAAGCACCACCTTACCATCAACAGGCCACACACAGGAGCTCCTTGAAGATTTCTGACCAGGGAGTCAGAAAGATAGTCAGAGGAGGACTCAACCAGCCAAGGACCACCCTGAAAGTGCTCCAGAAAGACTTGGAGGCAGCAGGTACAATTGTTACAGAGAAAACAACAGGCAATGCACTCCACCGCCATGGCCTCTATGGACGCTCAGCCCGCAAGACTCCACTCCTCAAGAAAAGGCATGTTGAAGCTGGTTTAAAGTTTGCTAAACAGCATCTTGACAAGCCTGTAGAATACTGGGAGAATGTTGTCTGGTCAGATGAGACCAAAACTGAACTTTTGGGCTGTCATACTACAGACCATGTTTGGAGGAGAAATGGCTCTGCACATCAGCCAAAAAACACTACACCAACAGTGAAGTTTGGAGGTGAAGCATCATGGCATGGGGTTGTTTCTCATCTCATGGTGTTGGCAAACTTCATATAACTGACGAAGCAATGAATGGAGCCATGTATGGGGAAATTCTTGATCTGAATCTGCTGCCATCCACCAGGATGATGAAGATGAGACGTGGCTGGACCTTCCAGCAGGACAACCATCCAAAGCACACGGCAAAGTTGACTCAAATGGTTTCAAAAAAAGAAAATCAATCATTATTTATGGACCTGAACGTTGTGATTTCTTTTCATGTGTGGATTATTTGAGTTAATACCAATGTCTGGGAGAAATTTTGTTTGAATTGCAGCTTTAGAAATAAATATGATGAGAAAAAAGTTGACGTGCTCAATTACTTAGCCTGATTTGAGAAATGTTAAAAATTTAAATTTCTTCAAGTCTAAAAGTCTTGTTATGAAACTGTTCATTTTCTAACCACATCAGCCTGACAGACCAGCAGCGTTATACACAAACTAAAACTTCCCAGATTTATTCTCACAGTCTATAAAGCTTTATATCTCAGGAACTTTCCAGGATCTAACTTTTGTTGAGAACATATCTCCCTCTTTAACAGAAAACCTGCCGTCTCTCTGCTCCTAACCGCTGAGGAGTTAAGATAAACTGAAAACAACCAGCGAATCTTTGCTCCTGTGGAGACAACCCAAGGCCAAACGTCTCTCCTTTTCAATCCCTGCATTTCTTCGCCAACGTTTGCTTCGTATTGCAAGTGAAAGTCATGACGGCTCCTGTCCAGTCTGACAGTCGGTGGATTCACCTGTGTTGTCTGTCTGATGCCCCAGGAACCAGATCCCTGGTGGGAACCAGGGCCCAGAACTCTGTGAGATATAAAAGTACTGAGTTTGGATCTTTGTGCTCCCTGCTCGGGCCTGAGAGCTCTGTAGGGTTTCTTCTTCTCCTCTTTTCTCCTCTTACAGCTGCATTAGTCTCACAGATTTGCCCAAACAGACTGACTGACACACTCATCATCTCTTTAACCTTTGGCTGGAGCTCCTCCACAGGTGGGGCCAAGTCCAAAACCAGACGCCACACCAACCAAAACCACAACTCATAGATAAACACTGAACATCCCCCAGGTGGCTGCTCAGCTGATCTGATACAGACTCAGGTTTTTCTACAGAAACAGTGACTCTTCAAGACTGTTCAGTCTGGTTTATGCTCCCTCTGGACTGACAGGTTAAAAACATGGTCATACTTTACTCAATACTCTGAGGATTTCTCTGAATTCCCATCAGGGTGGCGTTTTCCTGGTCGTCACAGTTTTGCCATCCAAAGGGCACATTTGTGTGATTTACAACCATGACATCACTTTAACAAAAGTTTTTGGCTCCCAAGAGGCCACTCTGGCACACTATTTGCTTCTTTAGTGTGTTTTTCCAACCAGAAAGGTACTGTGGTGCATTTTGGCTTCCAAAGAGGGTGCCTAAACTCACATTTTGGCTCCCAAAGAGAGTGCCTTAGCTCACATTTTGGCTCCCTAAATGCACTTTAGTGTTCATTTTGGCTCCCAGACTGCGTTTGAGTGTGCATTTTGGCTCTCAAATGTGCACTTCAGTATTTTTTTCCAACCAGAAAGGCACTGTGGTGCATTTTGGCTCAAAAAAGGGCCATAAGCTTTCAATTTAGCTACAAAAAGGGGACTTTAGTGTGCATTTTGGCTCCCGAATGGACACTTTAGTGTGCATTTGGGCTCCCATGAGGGCATAAAAGTGTGTTTTTCTAACCAGTAGGGCAAATGAGTGCCCATTTTGGCTCCAAAGAGTGCACATAAGCTCACATTTTAGCTCCCAAAATGCACTTAAGTGTTCATTTTGGCTCCCAAATGTGTACTTCAGTATTTTTTCACAACTAGAGAAGCAATATGGTGCAGTTTGGCTCCAAAAGAGGACTATGAGCTCACAATTTGGCTCCCAAAAATGCACTTTAGTGTGCATTTCAGCTGCCAGACTGTGTTTGAGTGTGCATTTTGTCTCCCAATTGTGCATTTCATTGTTTTTTTTCAAACCAGAAAGGCACTGTGGTGCATTTTGGCTCAAAAAAAGGGCCATAAGCTTACAATTTAGCTACCAAGAGGACACTTTAGTGTGCATTTTAGCTCCCAAATGTGTACTCCAGTATTTTTTTCCAACTAGAAAGGCAATATGGTGCAGTTTGGCTCCAAAAGAGGGCCATAAGCTCTCAATTTGGCTCCCAAAAAGTGCACTTTAGTGTTCATTTGGGGTCCAAGAAGGGCACTTTGGTGTGTTTTTCCAACCTTTTCCGCCCGAGAGGGCACATAAGCGCGCATTTTAGCTTCCCAAAAGGCACTTTAGTGTGCATTTCAGTTCCAGACTGCGTTTAAGTGTGCATTTTGGCTCCCAATTGTGCACTTCAGTGTGTTTTTTCAACCAGAAAGGCACTGTCCAGGAGGGCACTTCATTGTTTTTTTTTCCAACCAGTAGGGCAAATTAGCGCGCATTTTAGCTCCTGAAAGGGCACATTTGCCCCCAGTTTTGTTCCCGAGTAGGGCTCGTTAGCTCACATTTCTACTCCCAAAAGGGCGCTTTAGCTCACATTTCCAGGAGGGCACTGTTGCGCATTTTGGCTCCCAATAGTGTGTTTTAGTTGGTGTTTTACCAACATTTGGGTCACAAACTGCACCCAGCTTTATGTTTCCTTTAATCCAACCAACCTGGTCCACACCTCTTCTTTAATCAGTTTTCTTAATGTTATAACTTGGATGCCCAACAGCTTTCTCCATCTGAACTCAAACAGGACAAAAGTCATCGTTAGTACAGTTAACAAAAAGCACATCAAGCTGTTTGCTCATCAAAGATATCTCAGCTCCTGTTTTAATCAACAATCTCCACAGCCTGAAACAGGAAGTGGTACGTGGTTAAACTCTATCAAACAGCAGAGCTGAGCTGGTAAACAGTTTTTGGAGTGTTCGTTTATTACAAAGTGCTCTCCTCACACAGCCAGCATGAAAGCCACCACGTGGGTCCGTGCCGTCAGGAGGCAACATGATCTGAATGCTGCAGCTCTGAACGTGCACTTGTTTCAAGCCCTGGTTGAGAGGAAACGATAAATAATGGAGGCTGGGAGCTCATGTTGTGAGTGAGGAACAGGGTGGGAAGGTGTCACACGGAGCGTTAGTGGTGGGCGCAGTGGGTCAGCTACAGAGAGGAGCCACGGTGAATATTTCCAGACGACCACGTGGCTGTTAGCTCTGCCTAAACGCCTGGCCCCGCCCCCTGCACAAAAACAAGAAGCCTACCTCTCCATCGACCCCAAACATCCACAGCGGACTCTGCGGACTCCTGGAGAATAAGCTGATGGAGTTGTCAGTCTCCCCCACATCACTCTTGATATGGCTTGAATGCAGATGAGCGGTTGACAAATTGCTTTTTGCCAGAAGGTTCAGCCAGAGGTAAGAGCCCCGGGTTCACTCGGCAGCAGCAGGGAGGAGGAGGAGGGTGATTTATAAAGAGGCAAAGACACGTCTTTGTCGAGCCGGTGGCATTGACAGGCGCTTCATCAGCGTCCAGATTGGGTTTCATGGTCAACTAGAAGGCACTGATGCGGGGAGAAGAGACTGGCATCCTCTTACTCAGCGGCGTGCTCTGCCTCCCCACACGCAAACTCTTGGCTTCAAACAGGACGACAGGTGACACGTCCAGAGTCTGTCAGGCCTGGTGGAGGGCGAGGATGGCGTTTTTATGTCTCATCAACAAACCCCATGTACCGAGCCAAAAAACAAATGAAACACAGGAACACGTGTTGTTTCATACTCCTCCTCTGTTTACTAAAAACAGAAACCACACTCCCGTTATAAAACTTTTATCCCGAGGGCTTTGATTTTTTCTGAACACCTGTGAGAATAAGGCCGATAAGAAACGTGATTGTTTTGAAACAAATTATCAGGCTTCAGTGATTCATTCATGTTATCAACACATTTAGCAGAAGCTGCAAAATGCAGCTTATCACCATGGCCTTTGCATTTCTCCATTAATGTGCTCTCTGGCTTTAACATACTTTAAAATTAGTTTGTACATTTCAATTAAAACGCTCATAGCGCTGCAACTTCTAGTTCTGGTTTGGCTGCTTTGCTACCTGACCCAAAAAGTTCCTGAACTTTCAAAAAGCCTTACTCCAAGGGGAGTAACTTCAAATAAAGATCCTGGTGCTGGATTTCAGATGGGTCCTTGTAGTACTTTTCTAAAAGTCCCTCAAGGAACATTAAAAAAAGCCATACTTACACCTGTAACTGACAACAAAAGCCATTTACAAACGTTTTATATGACTGCAAAACCAAAAATAAGTATATACCGTAAAATACCAAATAAATGCCGGGTTCCAAATAAACGCTGGGGGTTTGGTAAGTTACTCGGCGCAGCCTACGAGCCGCAGTCAATTTCTTTTGTTTTTTTTTTTCATTCCACGCTCGTAGTTACAGAACACACACGCAAATGCTGAGCTCACAACTGACAGTTGACTCTTGAAAACTGATTTTTGTAAAAGAAACATAATCAGACTGTACCTTATTAGTAGTGGTGCAACGGATCATGATTGATCTGTGATCCGTTCGGATCGACGTAATCGGTTCGGCACACACATGACCCTACAGCAGTGTTTTTGTGCAGCAGAAGCCCAGAGCGCTCGCACCAAACACCCCCTCCCTGCTCCTCTGCAGGTTTCCTCTGCACTCAGACGGGGCCATATTTTACTTGACCAAAAACACAAATAAACGGACTCCCACCGAAAAAATCTGATATCAGTCTGCATTCACGCTTTATTTAGAGAATTTTCAGCGCGTTACTTTCACACAAAAACACCGCTAAATAAGGCTCTAGCTCTCATTGTGTCGTAAAACGGCGCTACCTCCGCTGCAGAGCCACAGCTGGCTACGAGGCACTCGCCGCTTAGTGAATCAGTCCGCGTGCGGCGTGCCAGATATAAACAAACGCAGGTAGTCTGCCAGGACGAATTATGCAATAACAACGTAAAGATGAGGAGGCTTTGAAGGGTCAAAGAAGAAGACGTTACCACTTCCACTTAATGTTATTTTGTGGGAAAGAAATAAACGCCTGTTCCAAATAAATGCCTGGTCTGCTCAGTGATTGAAACAAATAAACGCCCCGGCTACTATTTGGTATTTTACGGTATATATGAAATATATATTAGTTAAATTCAATATTGTCCAAAATGTGCATAAGTGAGTGTCTGTGTGGTGGATGATGAAGAGAAAGCAAACCCAGAGAGAGGATGGCTGCGGAGGCCTACCAGGCCCTGCTGAGAGAGAGGTTGTTTTAGCGGTTGTCACTTGGTTCGTTTGTGTTCACAAGGCAAAAGTCTCTTGTAGGCCAAAGTTGTAAACAGATGTCGCATTGGTCATAAATCATACCCAGAAGGTGGGAAGTTTCCTTATCTTCGTTCATTCATTCATTCGTGTTCGTACTGGCTTTCCACAGGACGCAACAGCCATGGAGCATCAACAACGTGTGTGGCTAGTTAGCGCTGTAGTGTTTGTCTGGCCCATGTACCAGTGTGCGTTATATGATCAACATATGTAGTTTTTAAGAGTCATTTTCTTCAGTTGTTCAGTCTTCTCTTCTCCTGCTGTGGTTGATTCCTCTACTCATTCTTCTTCTACTGTTTTGACTGTGCAGTTTTCACCTATTTTTGTAAATCTCAACCCCAAACGGAACAACTGCCCCAAACGATCCAGGAGGAGCGGGAGTGGTTGTCACACCTTCACCCTTAAGAATGGAGTTCACACCAGGAACCCCAAACACCACAACCAAGAAATGAATACAACAACCTCAAAACAAGATATTTATCTCACTTTTCTAGAGCTTTATCTGGTATGAAGATGGAACATAAACATTTCTACAACCTGCAGACAGTCCCATCCCTCGACCAAAAGCTGAGCTTCTTCAGCAGTCTGTTCAGTCTCTGTCTCCTGGATCCTGTCTGCTCACAGCAGGTGAAGCTCTTCCAATGTGGCGTTGGTGTCTGGTGTTAGCTCTGTTAGCCATGTCTGTGAATAGCATGATGCTACTCTGCCCTCTGGTATTCTCTCTGTTGCTGGGTTAGCACGGCTAGCTCGTCCATCTTATTGGAGATAGATCTTACGTTCCCAATAACGATGGATGGAAGGACAGGTCGAACCAGCACGTCGTCCTCACCTCCTTCTCCTCACTTTGTGGGCAACATCAGGCCTAGCACCAGTTAGCACTGACATGCTACAGGCTGCTAACAGCTGATTTCACATGTAAACAATGCAGCCATGGTTACATGTAGGATCTCCAGACAAACACAGGAGAAAAAGTAGTAAAAATATCACTGAAGACACAAAAAGTTTGGTGTCCATGACCAACAAATGAGCCATACAAAGTAATGATCCACTCCAAATACAAAGATGACGAAAAAGAGACAAAAAATTACAAGAAACAGACAAAGAAGAGAGAGCTGCTGCAACAGGCAGCCACAGCCAACAGGGCGGCGCCTAGCAGCAGCAACATAGCATCAGCTACGGTATTTTCAACCCCTCTTTACATGTCGATTATCTAAGTTAAATGGCTGGAGGAAAAGACATCAACGCATAAGTCGCTGATTTGGATTTTGAAGTGAGTGGAGAAAAGTGAGAGGACAGGAAATTGATCAGCAGCCAGTGCCTTCGCTCTCACAGGACGTACCAGACCCTGGTCCACCACTTTACTAACTGATGTGACTGTTGCCTTTTTTATTTATTTATTTATTTATTTTATTTTATTTTATTTTTTTTAATTTAATAACAGGCGAGCATTCAAACAACCTATCATACATGGCAATATAGTGACATAACATCAAATAAGAAAACATAACAAACAAACAAACAAAACAAACAAAAATACGACAAGACAAAAAAAAAAAAAAAAAAAAAAAAAAAAGGATCCCTTCAAATATTCAAGAAATAAGCATACAATAGCATCACAAGATAACAAAATAGCATGGCATCACCCTATAACATATGGAAGAGCAACATATAAAAGAATACAGTATTTATAATTATATATAATCCAACTCTTCTATCAAAAAGATTTTTTCCCATTTCATATTTTGTGATGCTACTTTGCAATTATTCGTTGCAATTATTTTTTCCAAAAGAAATTGGCGTCGCAATATATTTTTAAACCAACTCATATTTAGGCTAAATCTTGATTGAGCTTTTGATATAAATATTTTACCTAACAAAATAATTGTATTTATTATCTGTGGACAACTTCCATCCAAAACTCCCAACATAATATTCAGAGGTATAAAAATAAAGCAAATATCCAATGTCCTCAGCCAGTTTTGGATTTTAATCCAAAAACTTACAACACAAGGACAATAGAAAAACAAATGCATCTGGTCTTCCTCTTCTTCATTAAAAAATCTACACAATGGCGACTCCACAATATCAAACATATTAAGCCGTTTTTTTGTATCGATAACTTTATAAAAAATCTTCAACTGAAAAATTCTAGAATAAGAATCAACTGTTGTTTTATAGATTGTTTTGAATAAATGTTTCCAAGGTATCGAAATATTGAATTCGTCTTCCCAAAAAGTACAGACTGAATGTGGAAACTGACTGTTGCCTTAGCAAACTTACGTTTTGCAGGGTTAACCGTCAGTGATGCCAGGGCTAGCTGATCGGACAGCGCCCTGACGCGCTTCAAAGGATTCAGCCAGGTGTCGCTGTAAATAACGACGTCATCCAAAGACACAGCGCACACTGTTTCTCGTTTCTGCTCCAGAAATGAGCTGAAGAAACATTTTTTTACCAAGAACATGGGTCGAATGGGACTCGGAGCAGCAAGGAGGCGGATCTGGATTAAATCCTCTGTGGATGGAGACAGTTAGCGACACTAGCTTCTTGTTATTCTTATGCTAGCTGTATTAGCTCATGTGTTGAAACTAGCTTCCTGCTCACAGTTTGATGAGAAAAGCAGCGATTAGTTCCGGGTTGGCGTAGAGTTTGATGCTCGTATGACCACCCATCTTCTTTTCTTGCTGTTTCAGCTCCAGCTTCCTCCATGACGTACGTCTCCATCATGCTAATGACTCATGTTCTTGTACTTAGCGCCCCTGACTCAGGCGTCACAGCTCTGTGGGTCTGCAGCAGAAATAGCCGCAGTCACAGAAAGTGACTCAGCTCATTCATTAACACCGCGTCATGTTCCCAACTTTCCTTCCCTTATTACGGCGTCTTTGGACATTCATTAATGGAGAAATCGCCGGCTGGGTTTGAATGAGTCCGTGTAATGAAAGGATGTAATGGACCAGCGCTGAGGCAGACACAGGAAATCAGACAATGGCTGGATAAACAACACATCGGCGGCGAACAATCCTGCTTCAGTTTGGGGCTTTCGATGGGGTTTGTTGATATTAAAAGATATTAAAAAGCAAAAGAAGATCAGCTTCATCTTTAAATTGTGACTCTGTTTGATGAAATATTAGAGTCGCAGTTAAACCCAGAGTCTGAGTGACATTTGGTGCCTGCGGAGGGGAAACCATGAGCCACAAACAGGGAGGATGAATAACCAGCTCGCACCGCCGTGACTGACTGGGCCGTGGAGCGGGGGTTTAAGTGGCTTTTTCGAGGCTATGAAAGCAGATAACGACGACAGAGATGGGGTTGATATCCGTCTGTAAGTGAGCGTTCATTCGTCACTCATCAAGCCGCCTCCTGCTGCGAGTCTGGAGGTAACGTAATGAGAGCGAAGGCACTTTAAGGATACATCCCCGCGCTCGGGAAGAGGATATTAGAGTCCTTGTAGATGGAGGAGTGTGGATCATGATGAACAAAGGGAAAATAATGATTATCATTAATGGGCTTGGGGGAGGAGGGCGAGTCAATGGGAAGGCTTTTCATTCGCCTCTTTAGGGCCGCTGAAGAGTGATGCGTCTCTCAGTAGACTGTTGTTAATGTGCCATCAGGGCTTCTGCAAAGCTACTGCTATGAATAATAAGTTTAATGATGTTTGTTCTCTGTGATGACACATCGACAGCGCCGGCTAACCACTCAGTATTAAACCAGCACTCAACTTCAGGCACACAACCACTTCCACTCCACTCCACACTTTGTTATTCATCCTCCTGCGTAGGAATATATTTCATGCTGGGAAATTTCTGTCAGAAATTGATTCTTTCTCGCACAAAATTATAGATGATTAAGATTTCTCAGCCCTCTCCTTCTCCTCCTCTCCTCTTTACTGTCAGGGACCTGGCAGTGTGAGAATAAATGGGTTCTCATTTCACTCAAAGTGCCTTGAATTCCAAATAATATGACCTTTTTAATATGCCCTCCCATTCCACCGCCGCATGATGGTCCAGCAGGTTTGTGAAAGGTGCAATTGACAGGTGGGCACAATATGCCGGAGTTTGGACGGGCACTCTTATTGAAAACACCCCGTGAATAAGAATGAGGCCGAGGCCCAAAATGTCCTCTTCAGTTTAAAACCAAGACGGAGGTTTTCAGAAAGTTTTGTCACTAATTAATCCTCAAACAGACGGTCAAACCTCAGGTTCTCAGTCAGATGTTTGGCTGTGGCGAAGCTCCCAACGTTACACACTGGTTGTCGGCAGTGATGCTGGTAACGCGTTACTCTGATTTGACCACTTTCTTCTTTAACCACTAATCTTGTGCGTTACTTTTTCCAAACCAGTAATCAGATTAAAGTTTCTTATCCCCTCATTTTTCTAGGCTTTACACCGATCATATCGGCTATATCAGATCGGCCGATATTTGGCATTTTTTGTAATGATCGGGATCGGGCGTCATGTCATAAATCACCGATCAATCAATGACGTCATGGTCGTGTTTAATCTGTCTCATTTACTCCAAACTAGTTTCACAGCATCAACATGTTTATTTGTTTGTATCCAAGAGCAAATGACTAATGCTTAAAAAACTGCTAATTTCGTGGATGTATATGAATGTTTTGAGGCAACTTCGTTCTATTTGCACTAGGGCTGCGCATCGATAACCACTTCTAATATGGAACCGGGTCCGCAGTTAACCAATTCCTTGGAATTGCTGGTAAAACTCCATTTCGGTTCCCCTATCGATTCCTCCCGGGGTGTGCTAACACAGCAAACGAACGCACCCCACGAGCAATGCACGGTGACGTCGTTCCATGTGCTTTTTGTTGTTGCTGTGAGACCTCTCAGTTGAAGAGATGTCACCGGCTCACGCTAAACGGTCCAAGGTGTGGCTATATTTCACCAAAAAAAGACGATGCAGGAATTAGGCTTGTAGTTCTCAAGACCGGTCTTGGTCTCGGGACCACTTTTTCGTGGTCTCGGTCTTGTCATGGTCTCGGGGTCTCCCATTCTCGATGGGTCTCGGACTGACATGTCGGTCTTGGAGGGACTAGAAGCCAACGATATGTCCAGGCGCACTGCTGGCTTTGTAGAGCACAACTTTCTACAATGGCTTTTATTATTTTTACACGCCCTTTGAGTATTTTGTGACAAACGTCTGCGCTCATCCTGTTTGTGACTGCGGATCCACATCAATCAATTTAACTGGAGAGAGAGAGACAGACAGAGACGCGTTGCATGCTTGGGGAGTTGTTTGACTCTCACCTGGGGAAAGTAAAGTCCCATTTTGCGTTGTAACTCCCTCTAATCCACGAGTTGAACCCTCAGTTCAGCATAAATCTATCTTTTGATGAGCGAAGCAACATAACGTACCTGCAGAGAGATTTGCGCTGACATGCAGGGGTGTGTCCACATATTTTTGAGAATTGATAAGGAATTGGATCGATAAGCAGGGATTGATAAGGCATTGGAATCGTTAAAACCTTATCAATACACAGCCCTAATTTGCACTAGAGTTACAGTCTGTGACTGTTAATTTAAATGATTTGCTGCAGTATGTTTGAGGCAGCATTACTGTCCTTAATTTGCAGTATTTACTTGTTACAGGAAAGTAATTAATTTCAATAAAGTAATTTAATTACTATAAGTTGGGCTAATTATTTTTGTCTTGGGTTATAATTTTGATTGTCCAGACTGAACTTAACTGAACTTGTCAGTCCTTTAATGCCCTCCAGAGGTCATTGATGTTTAAACCATGTATCTCAGTCAGATTGGGGCATGGCAAGACTGATACTCAGGACACAGCACAAAAGTATTTAAGTACATAAACAAGTAGCTTAAATATTGCTCCTCACATGATCGGATCGGTGATCGGTGATCGGCCCAAAAATTGTGATCGTGTAAAGCCTACATTTTTCTTGTAAAAAAAAAATCTGTCTACTTTTTTCTTGCGTCTCAGGGAGTGACAGGAGTCGCGTGCTCATCACGTTTTCAGCACGAGGACAACTCAGGTGTAACAGCAGCCAGTGACACAAAGGTAAACAACTGAAACTTACATCCTTTCTTTTATAGTTTTTACAGCTACGCCACTAGAGCTCGCCGCGGTTAAAGAGTCAACAAATCCATCAGCAGAGAAATCAAGCAATTACCAGCACGGACTGAATGTTCTCCAAGCTAACTGTGGTGTTATGGTGTTGTCTCTATTGCAAAGCATTCATCTCTTCCTCTGTGCCCTCTACTGGAGAGGCAACTACTGTCAAGGTTTCATCCCTACATAAAGTGTGTGCTACACATTTAATTTTCCCGCCTTCAGTGAGTCACATGACCAGCTGCACGGAACTCTCAATCATTGTGACATCATCACCAACTGCTACCTTCTCAGGACAGGGCTGTACGCTTACTTTTTAAAGTGGTAGCACTGGTGCTCAATGAGAAAAGCACTTTGACGTTGATTTGATGTCTCTACAACATTCCTGCTGCCCATTAGAGCTGTTTTAGTTTGCGTAGGTGGCGCTAGAGAGCACATTTTGTTATATTTGGGGTCAATTATGGTATCATATTGAATTTTATGCTGAGGTGTGTGCCGATTTTGGTAAGATTTTGAGCACGTTAAGGGGGTCAAATTAAGGTTTAAAGAGCAAAAGGAATGAGAAGAAGAAGAAAAAAGAAACTGAGCACAAACAATCATGGACTATGGAGTAGTGAGAGTGCCAAATTACAAAAATAAATCTATAAAAGAATTAACAAATAGAAAATATATTAGAATCTATGAAAGAATAAATAAAAAATGAATTAATAAATAAATTATATTAGAATCCACAAAAGAAAAAAGACGCGCCTATTTTTCTGTGCATGCTTCCTTCGTTTTTAAAGTGACATTATAATTTGATTTAAATACTTTGATTTATTCTTGTTTATATTTATACTTTTATTAGCCTTTTCTTTTAAGGGTTTATTTTTTGATTAATATCACTTTGTATAGCTACTTTCTTTCTTTATTTCTTTATTTCTTTATTTATTCACTTTTTCATTTATTTATTAAGCACTTTTCTATTTATTTATTTATTTATTCATATCATTTATTTATTAATTCTTCTTTTAATTATTCTTTAATAGATTATTATAAACTTTTTTAATTCATTTTTTGTTCTTTTATTGATTATTATTTTTTTAATTAATTTATTTATTCTTTTATAGATTCTTATTTAATTTATTTATTAATCCAATTATTTTTTTTCTTCTTTCATAGATTTATTTTTGTAATTTGGCACTCTCACTCCTCCATATTTGACCCTTGAAAACCTGACAGATTAGTAAAAGAGATCAGCAGTGGCTGTATATTGTTTCAGAAAACATTACGACACGTGACTCAGCCTCCCTCCCTCCCTGAGCAGACGTCACATGTTGCTTCCTCCCGCTCCTCGTCCTCCGAGCTGAACCCTACAGACCCTCGGTGCCAGTGATTCCCGGCCTCTCTGAGCATCCAGTCTGTAAATTAATGAGCGGTCTGTTTACTGGTGACTACGACACGGCTGCTGCTATGAAGCTAATAAAAGGCTGCTGTTGGATCTCACCCTGCGGCTGAGCCTTACCATGGTAACCGCCCACAAAGGGCACCAGCAGCTAAAGGAGGGAAACAAAGGGTCAGCTCCATTAACCTTAAAGATGTGCTTACCACGCTGGAGTTTCTCCAGACGCCGCACTGCCTGCTGCTCTAATTGGTCACGGTGAAGGGGTTGTATGTTGCACGCTGGCGCTCAGAGGGCTGCGGCTGTAAACATAGAATTACACGCTAATTAATTAATTGTTCTAATTTCAATCGAATGAGGAAACCAGATCAGGCGGCTTCAAGAGTTTCTGCTGGAAATGTGATATTAATCAACAGGAAAAAACTCTGCTCGTTAAAATAACTGCTCTTAGAAGAATAATACAGACTTTATAAATCATTTTTTATTTGGCTCTCACACTTTAAACCCTCCGAATAATTAGTTTTAATGTGGAGAAACTTGCAGGAATAGATGTTTGGTACAGGAGGATAAAAAGGACATTAAATTTAACTACTTTTCAGACAATCAACCCAAATAAAAACATTACCCCTCCAGTGAAGTGATGAAAAGACAACACCGCCGTTAATTAAGTCCATTTTGTGCATTATGCAGTCCACTGAAAACCTCCACGCTGTCACTGAATCAGTATGCGTCCTCTCAGAGTCTGTCACAGCCGCTTTCCGTGTACCAGCGAGCATCCAACGAGCATTCAGTGAGCGCTTCATGATGCAGAAACTCACAAAAACAAGCCAGCCTGAGGAGTGTTTACATGGCTGTTAGCAGAAGTTGCTGATTGTGTCTGACTGCCGGCACTGGATGGTAAAATTTCAAACACCTCGTCGGTTTATGGACGGATTTTACACGACGGTAAAATGATCTGTGAGAAATGAAACCATGGCTGCGTCAGTTGGCCTATCAGTGGTTTGACATTTAAAATGTGTCACTAAAATTCAAAGATGACATCCATATATCTAGACAAAAACAGACAACTTTCCAACCTTCAGAGCAGGAGCAGACATCCCCAGTTAAAGCTGCAAAAACTCAGGTTGATTCTGAAATATTCAGACTTTCCCAAACTGAAAGATTTCTGAAAATGTTCAGTTTCGCTGCAATACACAACTTTTCTCTACCAGTCTTATGTTAGCATTCTAGCCTTAGCTTTAGCATTAGTTTCACTGGCATCACTGTACATGGGCTTGTTTCCTGTGAACGCTAACACAACATAAAAAAGTAAAAACACTCAGTTTCAACTTTCATAAAAGTTTCCTGCTGTTTGGTCAACATTAAATAGTTGTTAAAGATGATATCATATAATTATCATTCAATTTTAATTGCGGTTCCTCGATATTTCCAGTTGTTGTGATTTCAATTTTGCTTTTGTAAAAAAACTTAAATGATAATGGTGATATCTGCAGACTTTATCAGGATTTACAAATAATCTACATCACATGAGTCAGAGAAAAACATTTAGCCCTCTGCTGGAGAACAGCGATAACACTTTCTGACAACCTAGCTTATAAACAGAGACTTAAATGAAGTATTTAAATTTGGATAAACAAAACAAAAGAAATAAAATAAAAAAATTCCAGATAAAAAAAAAAAAATCATGAAACAAAAAAATACCTTCACACTTATGTGACTCATTTTTTTTTTCTCCAACCCCTACCTTTGTGTCTGTTAGACATTATTAGATATAAAGAGAATGTGCTGATGAATGCTAGTGAAGAAAAATAATAGATGCTAAAATGCCAGTTAGCAAAAATGCAAATCTACATCTGCATGATGACTAAAGGAAAAAAAAAAAAACAAAAAAAAAACATATTGTTTAATATTTCAAGCTAAAGACCCCAAAGTTCTTGTTTGCAGCAGAAGTGATTAAAGTTAGTCTCACCTTTGCTTTAACTTTGATAACAAACATTTTGACTTATGTGCATGACAAGAAGAAAAGTTGTAAACTTGCGAGCCATTTTTCCTCAACTCACCTGGATTAAAGTCATTGAGGAGCCACAAAATCTATTTTATCTTTACAATAAAGACTTTAGAGTGTATAAAATTCGATACATGGTAAAATCTAGCAAATAATGAATTCTAAATCTTTAAATCTAAAAATTATTTTTTTGTGTGTGTGTTTATAAAATTATACATGTGGTTTTTATTTTTTATTTTTTTAATTGACAAATATTTTTTAGAGAGAAAACTGGAAATATCATGAACTCAATTAATTTGCAAAACTTATGAAATTTCAATAAGTTGCAACATTTGTCAATTTTTTTATCATTTTTCAAAAAATGAAATTAAAAAGTGTGCAGAAATGGTAAAATTTCAAAAATTTGCCAAAATTTTATGAATTTCCAAAAAACTGTAACTTAAAAAAAAATGAAAATATTTCAAAACATTTTAACACTTTTTGAAAAACTTGAAATTGAAATAATTGGTGGAAATTCAAAAATTAAATTTGCAAAAATTATCAAAATCTTCAAAAATCTGAATTTCTTTACTCACTTTGGAAAAATGTAAAAAAAAAAAAAATAAGGAAATAAAAAAATGTGCATAATATTGTTAATTTAAAATTTTGCCAAAATTTCATAAATTTGCCAAAAATATGTTAGTGAAGAAAATGAAAAAAAAAAAAAAATCAAAAATTTGCTACACTATTTGAAAAAAAAAATGAAATTTGCAAAAATTGGCAAAATCATGAAGAATCTAGATTTGTCTTTTTCTAAATTTGGAAAAATGACAAAAAATTTAAATTAAAAAAAAATTGCAAAATCTAAAAAAAAATTGCAGCTTTCTTTGTAAATTTTGATTTTATCCAGTTCAAAAAATTAAATGAAATTTTATTAATATAATATTTTTCAAAGCTGCAAGGGGCCACTGCAAAGGAGTTAAAGGGCCAGATGAGGCTCCAGAGCCACAGGTTGAAGACCCTTAATCCAATGTTAAATTTTTTCTGAGCTGCTCATTAATACACCGGTCTATGAAGACGATTGTTCGTGGCGTGTTGCTGTGCAAACACGTGCGCACTGTGAAGCGAGCGTTGAGAGTAGGTCTAACCTCCTGGTGAGCGATAACAGCCGCTGCTTTCCTGAAGTGGAGAGAAGATTAGTCATCTCTGATATTCATCTACACACCTCCTCCATCTCAAGCCGAGCCGGACAGAGCTCTGAATGCCAATGTGCACGGGCCGTAGCTCGACTTAGCGTCGCCGTGAAATCGAGTTCAAGCAAGCCTTCACAAATCCCACCTCGTGTGCCCCTCATAATGTACGCCGCGGATGCACATGCATGTTTGACTTCTGAGATCCGGGGCCGTGCAGAAATGACGCTTACTGATACCAGAGGAAGGACATGTAAAATGCATGATCTGATTAACGGCAGCACGTATGGATCAGGGATAAGGCTGTCAGTCAACATGTGAGCGTGGAGGACGTCAGAAAACACAGGATGTGGCGTCGCAGAAGTTCCAGCTTGACCTCTCTTTGATTATTCCCCATCGTGAGACAAAAGCACGCTGATGACAGCAGCCGCGCTGAGCCGAGGCGTCTTTTATTACCTCAAACTCTCTGTATTATGATCCGTGTTCTTGCAAGCTTATGCATCTCATCCATAGTCATAAATGTTCTGCATTTCCTTCTGTTATTCTTCCGTGTCAGCTGTCAAAGTTCAAAGCCTTTGAAACATTTCCCGGAGTCTCTTTGAAGAAATTTAAATCTTACATGCTCTGTTGATTTAAATGCAATCAGACAGAATATGGCTGCGTTTGCACAACAAAGGGAGCGCTGTTACGAGCCGAGTAAATACAGTATTTGTACAGAAGAAACAAGAGGAGAGGGTTAGGGCTGAATTATTCATGACGCTGTAACACCTTGCACATCTCATGGCCGGTGGTGAGACTCTGAGGCTTTTATTTCCGTGTGTGTTGTTGGATTCTCAAGTTGAAAGTCTGACAGCTCGAGTGTGAGTGTTATTCCTCAGAATTGGCGCCGTAACGTTTAGCTCCCCTCGTCCTGCGGCTCTCGTTTGTCAAATGTTATCACGGCGTCTGCCCCGGCGGTGTCACGGCTCATGGCTGCAGATTTTTGGGTTAATTTGAAGAGCAGTTGTGGTGTGTTGACACACAGACTAAACGTGTTCACAGTGCGAGGGCCTCCGGGCTGCTCGTCATTAAAACATAGACGATCAAAGCGCCGCGGTTACGACGAGGGGAAACCTGAACTACACGACACCCCCCCGGGGGAAACGTCTCTAAATCCATGATAAAGCCAAAGAAAGACATGGATCTAAAACAAACACATGTATTCCTCTCAGAGACCTGCTCGTAACCTTCACACACACACACACACACACACACACTCGCCGTAATCCCCTGCCTCTTGGCCTGCTGTTGTTTTCAGACTCTCTCTTTCCGAGGGTCTAAACGCTCGGGCTGATCTCGGCAGCAGATGGGGGGGCACAGCTGGTGTTCCCCGGTGCCACACAAGCAGTGCCAGTGGAGATGGATGTTAAGGCCTGATGTATGCAGGCACACAAAAGGAAACACACTTGCACGGGGGAAAATGGTTGTATGAATTTGTAGAGTCATCCCTGGTGCCTTTTGGCTGCTGGGTGGAGGTTTGTACGGACAAAGAGGAGAGATTAGATGGAGGCTTCAGGAATCCCTGGTGGGGGAGACCTTGACATCGGGAACAGTCAGCTGAGTTTGAATCGACGTGAATGGTTGGAGTAGACAGCTGGAACCAGGGACTGAATAACGTTCTGCCGTAACTGATCTACCCCTTTAAACCTACTGTTGGGTTCCAGGAACTTTTGGAGGTAGAACAGTATTTTATTTTCCTTTCCCTCCTCACGCTGTGATGGACTTGGTTTAGTATTCCTCCTAAACCAAGGGTCTTCAACCTGTGGCTCTGAGAAGCTTCAAAAATATTATTGAATTACAGAATTTTTTTTTTTTTTTTTACAGAGGATGTCAATGATTGAAGTCATTGACATTAAAAAATATATACAAACATTTTATAAGTACATTTTGATAAATGAAATATTTATCCAAACTTTCCATTAGGCATCAAATAATTTTTTTGCAAAAATGTTGAGTTGTAATTATTTTTGACATTTTTCTAAATTAAGACTAAAAAATCCTGATTCTTTTTTTTTTTCAAATTTTTGCATTTTTTTTTTTTTTTTAGTTTTGCAAATTATTTCCTTTTTTTTTTAATGTGGCAAATTTTGGATTTTTTTTTAAATTACATTTTTCGCAAATCAATGAAATTTTGGGAATTTTTTTATTTTATTTTTTGTTTTTGATTTCTGATGAAGTAAATATTTATCCAAACTTTCTATAAAGCATCAAATTCTTTTAAACTTTTTGCAAAATTTTTGAGTTTTAATTATTTTTGACATTTTTTTATTAGATTATTTCCATTTATTTTTTCAAGAAATGTAGCAAATTTTTGATTTTTGTTTACTTTACAATTTTGCAAATCAATTAAATTTTGTAGCAAATTCTTGATTTTTTTTTAAATTACATTTTTTTGCAAATCAATTAAATTTTGGCAAATTTTTTAGATATTATTTTTAAATTTTTGTTTAAATTTTTGAACAACCTTTTTTTAAAGTTTTACACAACTTTTTAATTTTATTTTTGATTTTTTTTGACATTTTTGAAATTTCTAAATTTTTTATAATAAAATTCGCAACTTTATTAAATTTTATAAGTTTAGCAAATTTATGAAATTTATGTTATTAAAAATCTTGCAATTTTTCATATTTACAAATATATCAAAACCAAAAAACTAAAACGCAATCTGTACAATTTTATAAACACACAAAAAAATTGTGTCTTTACTGTGAAGATAAAGTAGATTTTGTGGCTCCCAAATTACTGTTACCCAGGTGAGCTGAGGCAAAATAGCTCTTATGGATTGTCAGTAAACATTAACAGCCTTTATTATTCTTTTACTGCCCTCTACTGGAGTGTCGATGTAGTGCAACTGCTTTTATTTTTCTTCCATACCTCACTGACCTAGTTTGTGTAATATTTACAAAGACAACAACAAGCCTAAGGAACCTTTTAGTTCCTAGATTCAGGAGGAATATCTACTGGAACTCACAAAAAAGCAAGATAAAACTATTAAGTGTTGAGTTATTAACATCAAAGGTGAACGTTGTATTCAGAAACAGCTTACATCAGGTTTAATTATTAATCTTTGGAGATAACGAGGCTGCTAGCTGTCGATTATTAGACAGTCTCCTTTTGCTCTGCTGTTGTTTTGTATTTAAAGGTCAGTGTATTCAAATATTTCAGTCAAACAGTTTCGTGTCCTCTGAGGCCAAAAATCCTGCTGTGTCCCTTTGGGAAGTAAAGTGCAGCCCTGGCGGTGGCCTGAGGCTCAAAGTGAGCATCCTGAGTTACTCCACATCTCTGACTCTGTGTTATCTTCCTTTTTCTTATCTAATCAAACTTCAAAAGTTCAAACCTGGCTGCAAATGTTTCCCATGTGCCACAGCAAACAGCAAATGAAATTCAGAACCACAATCCAGCAGAGAGGAACACTGAGCCCAATTATGGTGGAGTGGAACATGGTGAAAGGGAGCATATAGTGCACTTGAACACATTCAGACTCCCTGCTGTGCTGGGAGCCGTGTGGTGAGAGCAGCTGGGCAGATGGTGGTTTGATCGCTGTCTGTGCTGGCAGGAAAATCAGGCAGAAAGTGGGTCGGAAAAATGATGCAACTGTGGAGTCGGTGAGATTTTGTTCCATTAACATTAAGGTTAAAAAGAACTCATGCAACGACTGGAGTAGAATTTAAAATGAGTTATTAAATAATGAAGGAGTATTTTATTTCAGTAACTCCAGTACAGATAATAAATTATATGCAATCACATTAAAATAAATTATATATATTTATCTATATTTTTAATTATTTATATTTTTATGATTACTTTTTTTCTTCAGATTTTATTTATTTTTATTTTTATTTTTTTTTTATTTTATTTATATCCTAGGCTTATTTTTGCCTATACTGTACAATCTATAAAATAACCCAGAATATGACAAATAGAAAAAAAGGAAAAAAAAAAATCACATGATTTATTTTTTATTTTTAATTTTTTTTTTTTTTTGCATTACATAATCAGTCATTTTTACTGTAACCCATTATTATTCAACTTTTCAATGTTTTTTTTTTGGAACTCAACAAAGATTTACACAATTTCAAGTAATTATAAGTCTTAAACATAATTAACCCCCCCCAAAAAAATAAAAAAAAATAAAAAATAAAAAAATAAAAAAAAAAATAAATAAAAAATAAAAATAAATAAAAAACATCATTATCTAACAATTGTTCTGACACTAACTTTTTTCTTTTTTCTTAAAAAATAAAATAAAATAATAATAATAAAATAATAATAATAATTAGAATCCAATTTTTTTAAAAATAATTCTGAATTATTTCTTTGGAGAAATAGCATTACAAAAAATATGAACCTTTTTTATCAGTGACCCTAATGCTCCCCGTATATTTTAAAGACACCAAACCCTCATAGATTGTATTTTTTTTCTCTTAATTTTAAAAAAGAAAAAAATATATTTCAGTTGGGAGGACTTTTTTTCTTTGCTCAAAATAGTATTTTTTAATGTTTTTAAGTTTATTATATGTAAGAGTTTTAAGGTGCAATGGAAATAAAGTAAAATAATAAAAACACTTTAAAGCAAACTTGTGCAGCTTGATTAGGACTGAAAGTGCTGAACTTGTCTGAAGCAGACAACCTTAGATTTCCTGTGATGTAAAATAGATTCACCACCTCAAACCAGCAGGGCCTCACTTGCCAGACTGCCGGAGCGTCACCTTCCTAATAAGTGGGAGCTCGGCCTGCGCCAGCCCCCTCTGATGGAACACCCTCGCTAAGTGTCCAGGTGAAATCACACTTCTGACTGGCCTGCGTGTGACCAGCTGGCGCCCTGAGATGCTGCCATGTCCCCTGGCCTCTCTCCCAGCCTCTTAGAGCGTGATGAGGCTGCCGACGAGTGTTTGCACTTACTGCTTCCCTCATCACGGCAGACGAGACAAAACACCTTCCTCTCTTTGATCAGGTCCAGCCCCAGCTGCCTCACGTCCAATCAGAGGCTCCAGGTGATGCTAATCTGTTAATGTGGAGCGTGAGCAGAGAGGGCGGGCCGACCCAGGTTCAGAGCAAAGATGGAGAGATTCAACACGAGATATTTAATCTGAAAGAGGGGCAGTGATTTTAAAACTCAACTCTGAGTTAACACCAACTCCAGCTTCTCTCGTCTACATCCTGACGTGTTTTTAGGTTTGGCTCCATAAGATCAAAGACCCACACCAGCTGTTCTGAGCTGTTGACATCAAGTGACGGCGTTTTTCAACCAGACGGTCCAGAAACATTTAGCTCCTGGAAACCACATGGCCCGTTCATTGTTTGTCTGTGTTTCCATGGAGACTGAAGACCTGTGCAGATGACGTAAATCAGCGCAGTGATGTATGGAGGAAAAAATAAAAGAAATTGCACTACAATGCTACACCAGTAGAGGGCAGTTAGACAACAACAAAGGCTATTACGCAAAAATGCCAAAAGAAAAAAAATAATAATCAAAAAGCAGAAGTGTTTCTATGGAAGCCCAATTTTGCCACGTAAATAATATAAAAAAATTAAGAAATATGTAAACAATTAATTGTAATAATAATTAGACAAAAAATTGTAGCAATGATATGAAAATTATGAATTTTGATATGAAAAGTATAATTCTGATTAAAATTTTGAATTTTTATTTCATTATTATGACTTTTATCTTTTAAAAATGACTTTTAAACTTGTAATTTGAACTTTTTTTTTCTCATATTTATGACATTTCATGTCATAAATATTACTTATTCTCATAATTATGTTTTTCTATCTTTTTTTTTTTTAATGATTTTTTTTGTCTCATGTTGAGACATTAATATATCAAAATTTAAACTATTTTGTAAGATAAAAATTCATATTAATGAGATAAAAATTCTAAATTATGGTATAAAAAGGCAAAATTAAAATCAAAATTTGGAGTTTTTATCACATTATTATGACTTTATCTCATAATTTTGACTTTTGATTTAATGCAAAAAGGACTTTGTAACCTAATATGATATTTTGGCACATAATTATTACTTTATTTCATATTTAATTATTTTTATTTTTATCTTTTTATTTACTTTTTTTTAATTTCTCCTTTTTTGATGTGATTAAAATTTATAGCAATGAGTTAAAAATATGAAACTATGATATGAAAATTAAAAAGTATGATCAAAATATATAATTTTTATAGTATTGATATTACTTTTTTCATTATTTTGACTTTCTTATTTTATAAATTTGACATTTCGTCTTATAATTATTACTTTTTTCAAAAATTATTTTTTTACTTATTCTTTAATTATTTTATTTTTTTTTTTACAAATTATGACTTCATAATCTCATAATTTTGAATTTTGATTTAATAAAAGATTACTTTTATTATCTTTATTTGACATTTTAGCACACAGTTATTACTTTATTTCATATTTTGATTTTTTTGAAATCTTTTTATTATTTTTTTCCTTAAATTTCTTCTTTTTTAATGTGATTAAAATTCATAGCAATGAGATAAAAATATGAAACTATGATATGAAAAGTAAAAAGTATGATCAAAATATTGAATTTTTATTGTATTCCTTTGACTTTTTTATTTCATAAATGTGGCATTCCATCTCATAATTATTACATTATTATTATTTTTTTTTCCCCTAATTCTTTTAATTTTTCTACAAATTATGACTTCATTGTCTCATAATTTCGACTTTTTTTTTTCTTTTTTTCTTTTAACTGGCAGGAATGAGCTTCCATAGTTTTCTTCACCATGAGCTCAGTGAATATTCGTTAATGAAATAGCTTCTTAAAAACAATCCCTAAGCAGTGTTTTTAATAACTCTGAGGTGTAACTTCTCTCTGACTCTTGAAATGTTAAAACGTAACAGACTTAAATCATCGTCTGTATCTCGACAGAACCCGTCCCATGATCCATGTTTGAGTTTAAACACTTCTTCCAGAGTTGGGAGTCATGTTCATGCTCCTCTCTAATCTGTTTCCACATCGATCTCTCTTACTCTCGACGGGGCGTTTGGTGATTGCAGCTTTACGCATCAGCTGAGCTTTGTTTCTTCTGTGCGCCTGCTCAGCCGTCGCCTCCCCAGAAACACAAAGTTACAAGTTATTTAACCAAAGTTTTCTCCGCAGCAATCACAGGGAGTTTCATCAAGAGAGCGCCTTAAGTCCCAGAGGGAATCAATAAGGTGTAGCTGCACTCAGACCCATAATGTGGAGCTATAGGTGGGGCGGATTGAACACGAGCGAGCGGTGATAAACACTGAGTTTCAGAAAGTGAGTGGGTGTACTGCTGGCTGTGGCTGGAGTCCAATTTAAAGAGTAAATCAACTCGCCTTATGTTTGTGGAGGAGAATCAAACGAACAGGCTCAAGCCGTCCTGAAAGCAGCCCGTGGTTTTTTCTGTTTGTCCATTTCTCATAAGTTATGAAGTTCTTGGATCAGTTAAGCCCTCTGTTATTGGCTCCTGTGGTCTCCAGGGAGGATAATAAAGACAGCATATGGATTAGAGAGCATGTCAGGTATCAACGAACGCTCTTTCCCCCTTCATCTGCCGTCTCTTCTAATTGTGCAGCGTGGTTTTTATTTCTACAGACACCAGAATTGTTTGACTGAGACAATCCATCATAATGACCATAAAACTCCTGGCTGGCTCTGCCATTGTTTCAGCTGATTGTCTTTTCATTGAGCCCCTCAGTTGAGTGTTTTTCTGTCGCCGCACACATTTTGTTCCACTCTGCTTACTGTCAATCATTTCACGCCCACGGGGGAATACAGAGAGGGAAGTCTGCGCCAGGAAACAAAAACATCATTTTAAAAACTTTGTCCCGGCTCGTTGTTTGAAGAATATTTGGCAGCAGCAGATTTACAGTTTGTAACTTGGGAAAACAACAATTATTAGACTGAAAAAGCTTTTTACCACATTTCATGAAAGGTTTGGATAAAGTCAAGAGGAGCTGCAAAGAATTACTACAGAGATTTCTACAGTGAACACTCATAAAATCACATAAATGCAACCATCCAATCATCAGAGTCTACATCAGTGACAAATAAAACACACAGGGGATCAGTTGTCACAGATTTTTCAGGTAGCAATAACACTGGAATGGTGATAACGTTCCTGTGAAGTGAGCGCTAACAATGTGTCAAACAAAGGTGTTTAAGGTGGTGACGAGGTGAGGAGGTGCTTTGTTTCTAATGACATTCAGCTGTTTTCAGTCAAAAGACTCTGATAAGTGTACATGGCACTTCAACACCCAACTGTTAGAGAGGAGGTGGTAAACACAGTGAAACATTTAGTACAGAAGTCTGCTACTTTACTTTCATAGGAGACATTTTTCCTCAGCTCACCTGGATTAAAGTCATTCAGGAGCCAAAAAATCGACTTTATTTTCTCAGTACAAACTGTAAAGTGTGTAAAAATCTATACATAGTTAAAATCTGGTGAAAAGTTATCTAAATCAAAAGTTTTTTTATTTTTTTTAATTTATTTTTTTAATGATATTGTACATGTAATGGGTTAGTTTTCAACTGTGTATAATTGCAAAAAAAAAAAAAAATTAAAGAACGTAAGTATTTTTAAATTGTCAAAAAAAATCGCAAAATTGTGATTTTTTAATGCAAAAAGTCCAAACATTTTAATTTTTTTTTAAACTTTCAAAATAATTTTTAACAATACTAAAATAAAATTAAAAAAAAAACCTTCAAAACCTAGAGAGCTCAACTCATCATTGTTTGTTGTTTGCTATTGTCTTGCAACATATATTAAAAAAAGCATTTAAAAAAAAAAGATATTTAATGTTTACAAAAAATTGAATTAAAAAAAAGAAAAATATTATTAAAATATTATCTAAATGAAACGTTCTTTTAATTTCTTTAATTTTTTTTACGTGTAAAATGTTTGTTTTCAACTGTTTATAATTTCAAACAAAATAATAATAAAGAAAGTATTTTTAAATTGTTAAAAGAAATTGCAAAATTGTGATTTTTTTGAAATGCAAAAAAAGTCCCAACATTTTTAATTTTTTTTTTTAACTTTCAAAATTTTTAAACAATACTTTAATATAATAAAAAACCTTCATTAGAGAGCTTTACTCATCATTGTTTGTTTGCTAAAGTTGTGCAACATATATTAAAAAAAGCGTTTTATTAAAAAAAAAGAAAGAAATGAAAGAAGTTAAAAAAAACTGAAATTTCAAAAATTTGAAAAAGGTGATTTTTTATGAAACTACAAAAAAAAATAAAAAAATATCTAAAATTTTAAATTTAGCAAAATAACAATGCAAAGCTTGCAAAGAATTTTTGATATTTTAGAATAAAAAAATTGTGTGAAAACTAAAAAAAACAAATTTCAATTATTTGAAAAAATTAAAAATAATTTTTAATTTTCATTTTTTTAATTTTTTTTTTAATTAATAATAATACTTGAATTTAATATATTATTACCTTAATTATATTGGTACCTTTCACAGTTAAAACTATACAGTGCCAATGCTGGGTATCTACTATTTGGTATTGGTTCTCAACCGTACCAATTTTTTGGTACTTTTTTTGTTTATATGGCATAACATATAATTCTTTTGTAATAATTAAATGTTTTTTTGGTTTTTTTTTTTTTCAATTTAACAGATTTATTTTCCAATGTATGACCTTGTTATGCTGTGTTCATGTTCAGCATATAAAATCACCTATTCTTTCACTCCTTCACAGTCACAAGGATGCGTTTAGGCACCTAAACATGGTACCTTTTGATTTTACCTGAATTGATACCTGTTTCTTTTGACAGAATTTGTTGTCAGTGAAATGAATCCATCCACACAGAATTAAAATCAGTATTTTCTTCCAGATGAGTCTTTTTGTAGATGTAGTTATCTTCCCAGGGCTGTAAAACTTGAGGTTAGCCACAGGTGCATGGAAAGTTGGTGGGCTGTTGATGTTGTAGGAGGTGAAGTAGAGCGGTGGCAGGCTTTATTGACAGATGGGATGAAGATTCAGTTCAAATAAATGTTAACACAGGATTTTATTTATGGTGTTGTGTTTCTGACAAACAGAAACCACGACTGAAACCACTCTGAATGAGCATTTTAACACTGGTCTCCATGGCGATCCCATCTAGTTAGACGCCTGAGGAACTGCATTTTGATATCATTTTTCAGCCCTCCTCAGCAGGTTGGTCAAGAATCAGTTATTGTGTAAGGAAGTACTTAATTGATTTCTCAATTAAAGGTAAAATCTTCTCTGGTTTTTGAGGATTTTTTGTCATCAGGTAAAAAAATCGGCAGCACTGAATCACGTCCTCCACAAACACTGAGTCTGACTTTTTTTACCGGAGCTGTGAGTCTGAGCAGAGCCCTGCTCCTCGTCTCAAACTCCAAATGTCATCTGCAGCAGAGTGCGTGCATAGCAATCTCTCACTTAGCAGCAATGTATCAGTGAACGCCCCGTCTCACCCTGCCTCTTCATCTCTGCTCCCCCTCACCTTAACCTCCTCTCCCTCCTTCCCTCCTCTCCTCTCTCTTTCATCGTGTGCTGTCCTCCCCCACCGCTCTCACGTTTCCCTCACCTCCTCTTTATTCTCCCTCCCTCACCTCTCGCCTCCTCTTTCTTCCTGCTCATGGAGTCGACTGGCAGCCTGGGAGTCCCATCTCATTTGCTCCCCCCTCAGGCTTTCTGACACACAGCATCCACAGGAGGAGGACGGAGAGGAGCTGATGAAAGACGGAGCTCTGTGTGAGCGTTTCTCCTTCTTCTTCCTCTGCAGTCAGCAAACACTCAGCCTCCTGATTTTTTTTAATCATTAGTGTGGAAAAAAGTCTGTTGTGTCTTTTCCCCTTTTTCATTTTTAATTCAGATTTCCTGTTTTTGGTCAATGGTTTTCTCAGGAACTTTAATTGGACTATTTTATAAGATTTGAACTTTAGCATGAGGCCACACAAGTCCTCTTTGCTGGTTTTAAGCTCATTCAATGGTTAATGCTACCAGGTGGCGCCACTGAGACTACAACCATTCGATAATGTGAGCTCTACGTGAGATCTTTAGGGAATGGGAATTTTTTTAAGCATGTCTGAAGGTGTGAATGGGTGTGACTATCACTTTTGTCCAATAGGTGGCGCTATTCCAGTGACCAAAAGCGATATATAGATAACGATGGGACTTATCATAGTGACCGTGAGTGTGTGTGTTCAATATCCGAAAGATTGGACCGTGTTTTTGATCATGTTTGGGAAATTTGAAGCAGATTGGACCTTGTGTGAAGGAGTTACAATGACTTCCTGGTTCATGGTGAAAAATCAGAATTTGATGTGGCGCCAGAGACACACCTTTTGAGGTACAAGAATTTTTTTGATAGCTTTTCATCCTTAATGTGTTCACGGCTCACAAACAGATTTTGGAGTTGATCGGATTAAAAACTCAGGACGAGTTGGCTCAGACGCGAACCGTGTGAGTTGGTTAGCAAAATTTCAAAACGAAACGCCCAACATCCTGTTGGGTTTTGGAAGTTAGAGCAAGATGATTTCTTTTTTAGGTCCTGTAATGAAACATATGTCAAGCTATTTCCTGGCTGAATGTTGAACTGTGTTGAGTGGCTAAATATTATGAATTCTAAACACTGAAGGGGGCGCTATTGAGGCTTTTTTTTAAGAATGAAAGAAGTTTTGTAATGTTTTCACCAGGCCTGGTGCTTGTGCCAAGTTTGGTGAGTTCTAGTTTTCGCTTAAGCCACATAATTTGGGATCAAAGTGAGGTTGAGCAAAAACTGCTTGTGTCCAGTAGATGGCGCTATACCTGAAATAGTGCAGAAGAGTGAAGCATGAAATAGTTCAGAATGCAGGATTAGATACATTTGAAATGAAACCCCACATCTGATACTGTCATAAAAACACTCTTGATATACTTTTGTCCAATATCGCCCCCTAATGGAGAACATTTTCCTTAGTCTGAAGCAGATTTTGCTGATGTTTATGTGGCAACACCGCCGAAAACTGACCACTTATCATCTAATAGCAAGATTTATGTATTTATTGATTAAAAATGTTTATTTTGAAACATGTAAAAGAAATTAATAAGCAAGAAAAAAACTCATTAGACAAACAAACAGAGAAACTCCGCAATTTTGCAAGTAATCAAAATCAAATTGTTTGATCACAAATTTAACTTCTTTTACATTTCTAAAAAGGAGCAAAAGCAGGTAAAACATATTAATTTCCACACCTTCTCTGTTGTTAAGTAATGAGCAAAAGATCCAGTCAGCTTAACTTTGATATTTATATGTATTTAAATATGTATGATTATATATCAGAGGTGGGAGAAAAAAAATTATAGTAGCATTTTTTTTTTTTTATTAAGTATTTTTTTTTGTTCCAAAATTATTTTTTTGTTGTTGTTTTTTATTTATTTTTATTTTATTTTATTTTTTTTATTTAAATCTTTCATTTGTAAATATATTTATAAATATAGTTTGATTTTATTCATTTCAGTGTTTGTTTATGAGCTGGGTTGGACAAAAAGTTAAAATGTCAGATCCCCTGAATAAATAATGCTTTTTTTTGGCTCCGGGTAAATTCTGTGGACACCATCATCATCATCATTCATCAACTTTTTTCCACTTGGTCTGGTGTTAAAAAGGCAAAGTAACAATCGCAAAAATTAGAAATACCAAAGAATTACAATTTAAATCCAATAGACTCCCCTATATAATATAATATATTAAAATAAGCCAACACCTGAGGGACAGGTGAGCACAGAGTACGAACTTCATGAAGGCTGTGAATTAGATGAATGCTGTTTTTGTTTTACTACATCAGAAAAAGCTGCTGTGTGAAAGGGAAATGTTGGAGGTCAAGCATCCAGTTTTGTTGAGATTTTCATTAACAGTTTACATGAAATGTGCGACCTGAATGCGTGTCACCTCTGAGGAGAAGTTCAGGCGTTTCCATCGACTGTAAATGGAGGCGTTAGCTCTGAAAGGTGACTGATCCTTCTCCACATACACACATTGATTTCCCTCTGTAAAACCATCGATCTGCCAACAACAATGTCCAGCCGTCTGCGCTCCGTGCTCCATAAAGCAGTGAAGTTGTAATATGCAGCGCCTGCCTGCAGCGCTTTTCATTAACGAAGCCTGAAAGCCAAAGAAAACTCACCCTATTCAAATGACTTCTGAAGCATGACTGTTGTCCTTGAATACTAATGGCGTTTCTCTCCCCGACGCGCGAACCAGGGAGGGTGAAATCAGTAAGTTGCTCACTCCTCAGAGGATCTCCTCGGGGCGCAATATGTCTTGGTGCTGTCAGCCGGTGACCTTTGTGTATCCCTGCCTGATTTCTGAGTTTGTAGAGCTGTGCTGTGTGTCACACTCTGCAGAAAAAGGGCACCAGCCTCCACGCTAAGGAGACACTGATGGCGAGGGAATCACATGGGGACTGCTGGCATATTTTTACGGCACATGAAGGACCGGGAGGCGAGCTTTCAACCCAACACGTCCTTGTTTGTTCATGGAAGTGTGTCACACGCGGTTTCTGCAGCTCGCTCTGCTCGGCGAACGGCGTGGTTTGATGAACAGCCAGGGCAGAGCGTTAGCAAAGACGCATGTTAACCTCTGCCACCGGTGAAACTGTGTGTCAGACGCCATAACGGCGAGCTGTGACTGGTTTATTAAGGAGCATTAATCTCGCTCTGGCACATTCACAGCGGAGGTCAAATATCATGATCCTGACCTTCGTCATCAATCACAATCCAATGAGACAGAAGTGATGTCACAGAGCGCTCGCCGCTCCATCTGCATATCAATCACAGCGAGTACAAGGCTGAAGTGACCCCTGATGGGTGATGTCATGAATCACACTCAGCTGTACAGTAACGCGTGGCTGTCGGTGCGTTCTGGTTCAGGTTTGACATGGTTTGGTTTAAGGATCTGGGACCTGGGTTTTCCTGCAAACAGAGTGATCCTCCCGTCTATACATGAAGTCTCACCTGAAGTAGGTTGTCACCAAATACAGATTTTACAGCGTGTTCAGCTAAATCAGTTTACCTTGAAACTCAAATGATGTTCAGGGACACAGGAAAAAGAAAAACACTGAGACGGCAAACAAAATCTGAACATTTCAGGTTTTGCTTTGACACATGTAAACACACAGGTACTCACTGAGAAAACACTTAAAGAGGGGTATTTTGCTCGCATATTAAAATGTAGATCTAAAGTAACAAAGCTGGATGTTCAGACTGAGCATGTGCAGATTTTCAAACCTCTATGTTGTGAAAAACCGTAAATCTGTCTGTACACTAATAAAAACTCTCATTTATAAAAATCTTAACAAAACCAACCTACACAGAACGAGAAAAACCAGCACTAGACCTACTCAAAACGAGATCCACATGACACAGAATCTGCATGAGATAAAACCCAATATTACAAGACTTAAACAAAACAAGACCTATGCATGACTAGATCTGCAAGGGACAAAACCTACAGGAAATAAAAGACCTACACGAAACCATACACAATCTGCTTGAAAAGAGATCCACATGAAACTGGATCTGCAAGAGACAAGACCCACACAAAACGAGACTTAAACAAACCAAGACCTACACAGAAGGAGACAAAACCTACATAAAAATGGAATCTACACAATACAGAACCCAGACAAGATGATACCAACACGGAACAAGAACTACACAAAAAATGACCTATACAGGACGAGATCTACAAGGGACAAGACCTACACAAAATGAGGAGAGACCTACCTGAAACAAGATAAGACCTACCGTCACAAAACAAGACCTATACAAGGCGAGACATACAAAAGACAAAACCTTTATAAAATGAGACAAAACCTACGCAAATTGAGGGGAGACCTACACAAAACAGAACAAGATCCACTTGAAACGAGACCAAGAAGAACCAAGACCCACACAAAATGAGACAAGACCCAGACAAAACAAAACCTACAAGAGATTAGACCTACAAGTGACAAGACCTACTCCAAACAAGGCAAGGCCTACACATGATAAGGGGAAACCCACACAAATTGACCTATACAAGGTGAGGCCTACAAAGAGACAAACCCCGTATGAAATGAGGCAAGACCTACGCAAAATAAGGGGAGACCTGCACAAAACATTACAAGATCCACCCTAAACGAGACCCACTCAAAATTAGACAGCACCCACACAAGATGAGACCTACCAGAGACTAGACCTACAAGAGACAAGACCTACGCAAAACCAGGCAAGACCTACACATGATAAGGGGGAAACCAACACAAAATGATACAGACTGATACCGTTGCAAGATTTTCAAGAGATGAGACCTACATGAAATGAGACCTACAAGAAACAAGACCTACGAAAGACGAGACCTACATGAAATGTGGAGAAACCTACCTGAAACAGAACAAGACCACCACAAAAAGAGGAGAGACCTACCTGAAATGGAGTCTACATGAGATGAGACCTACTGTAACAAGACCTACAAGGCAAGACCTACAAGAGACAGAGCCTTAAGTAATAGGACAAGACCTACACAAAATGAGGGGGGACCTACACAAAACAGCACAAGATCCACTTGAAACAAGACCAAAAAGAACCAAGACCCACACAAAATGAGACAAGACCCAGACAAGACAAGACCTACATGAGATTAGATCTACAAGTGACAAGACCTACTCCAAACAAGGCAAGGCCTACACATGATGAGGGGGCAAACCTACACGAAATGATACCAACAGGATGCAAGACTTTCAAGAGATGATACCTATGTGAAATTAGACCTATGGAAGACAAGACCTAAACGAAATGAGGAGAGACCTACCTGTAACAAGAAACGACTACCACAAAACAAGTCAAGACCCACAAAAAACAGGGTCTACAAGAGCTAAGATCTACCGTAACAAGACCTACACAAGGCGAGGCCTACAAAGAGACAAACCCCGTATGAAATGAGGCAAGACCTACGCAAAATAAGGGGAGACCTGCACAAAACAATACAAGATCCACCCTAAACGAGACCCACTCAAAATTAGACAGCACCCACACAAGATGAGACCTACCAGAGACTAGACCTACAAGAGACAAGACCTACGCAAAACCAGGCAAGACCTACACATGATAAGGGGGAAACCAACACAAAATGATACAGACTGATACCGATGCAAGATTTACAAGAGATGAGACCTACATGAAATGAGACCTACAAGAAACAAGACCTACACAAAATGAGACAAGACCCAGACAAGACAAGACCTACATGAGATTAGATCTACAAGTGACAAGACCTACTCCAAACAAGGCAAGACCTACACATGATAAGGGGAAACCTACACAAATTGATACCGACATGATGCAAGACTTTCAAGAGATGATACCTATGTGAAATTAGACCTATGGAAGACAAGACCTAAACGAAATGAGGAGAGACCTACCTGTAACAAGAAGAGACTACCACAAAACCAGGCAAGACCCACAAAAAAATGGGGTCTACAAGAGCTAAGATCTACCGTAACAAGACCTACACGAAATAAGACCTACTTAAGGCAAGACCTACAAGAGACAAAACTTTTATTAAATGAGACAAGACCTACGCAAAATGAGACGAGTCCCAGACAAAACCAGACCTACATGACACTAGAAATACAAGAGAAAAAACCTACACATGATAAGAGGAAACCTACGCGAAATGATACCAACAGGATGCAAGACTTTCAAGAGATGAGACCTACCTAAAATGAGACCTACGAAAGACGAGATCTACATGAAATGAGGAGAGACCTACTTGAAACAAGAAAAGACCACTACAAAACTACAAAAAATCTGCTTGAAATGAGACCAGCAAGAACCAAGACCCACACAAAATGCGATGAGACCCGGACAAGACAAGACCTACAAGAAACTAAATCTACAAAAGACAAGACATGATGCAAGACTTTCAAGAGATGAGGCCTACATGAAATGAGACGAACATAAGATGATGCAAGACCCACATAAACAGGGTCTACACAAGCTTAGAGCTTCCTTAACAAGACCTACAAGATACAAAACTCTTATGAATTGAGACAAGACCTATGCAAAATGAGTGGAGACCTACACAAAACGATACAAGATCCGCTTGAATCAAGACCCAGACAAGGAGAGACCTACAAGAGACAAGATCTCCAAGAGACTAGTCTTACAAGAGACAAGACCTACTCCGACACGATGCAAGACTTACGACAGGGTTTTAACAGGGTCTACACGAGCTGGGAGCTACCATAACAAGACCTACAAGAGACAAAACCCTTATGAATTGAGATAGGGAAGGCCTACACAAACGATACATGATCCGCTTGAAACGAGACCCAGACAAGGAGAGACCTACAAGAGACTACACCTACAAGGGACAAGACCTACACTGACACAATGCAAGACTTTCAAGAGATGAGACCTACGTAAAATGAGACCTACAAGAAACAAGACCTACGGAAGACGAGACCTACATAAAATGAGGAGAGACCTACCTGAAACGAGACAATTCATAAAAGCACAAAAAATACATTACCCATGATGCCTCACCTTGTGCAGTTACGTCAAATTAATGCAAACTCCTGTGTCCGTACAGGCCCCTTTAACGTCTTTATCTCGTTATCTTTACAGTGAGTAAAATGCTGTGACACACCAACATTCATCTTTCCTTAGAGCACAAAAACAAGAAAGCAAAGGATCATGGGAGAGGAAAAACAGATTAACATGAATCTGCTGATGTGTTTTACAAAGGTACGGATTAGAAAGTACAGAGATCAGTGTTCAGACGGAGGAGGAGAAAAACAAAGAGATGTCAGAAACTCTGCCTCGTTTCTTCCCACCTCTTGTTTCTCTGCATTAACGTTTGTGAACGCAGCTTGTCACATCTCGGGGAAACTGCTGAGCATGTTTTGCAGATATTTTTGCGAGCTGGTGTGAAAACTGTCACTGCATATGAAGACAACAGGATGAATCCAGCCGGAGCCCCTGCAAACAACAATCAGGCCCCCGACGTGTCAGCTGCAGGAGAAGTTGTGGCGGCTTTTCCAGCAGACTTTCTCTATGAAATCAATAGTTTCATGGCCATTGGAGTGTAACTCTCCTCCGCTCTCTGTTCTCGCTGCTTTGTGGGATTGAGATCGCTATTGTATGAAATGGTGCACTCTCCTGTGACTTTGCCTGACATTCAGAGATTCTCTCTTCTCCTTTCCCTTTTTTCTCAGGAAGCCGTTTTGTTCTTTTCCCATCTGGCTTCATTTCATCATTCATTTAGCCCGGACTGGCACGTATCATCCACTGAAGCAGAGGCATGTCACACATCCTGCAGACCTGCAGCCTGAGGATGGCAGCACAGAAACAATCAGCCGCAGCGTTTCCTCTCCTATGACAGACCTTGTCAGGTCCTACAGCATAAATAGCAACATAAAGGAGAGTGTTTTCATGCAGGAGTACATCCCTGTGAAGGATATCTGCATGTGCAAATTACCAACACTGACACATGCAGAAAAATGCCTTCAAGATTTCCACGCTTGCACACAAGTAGCATAAACCGGCACGGAGATTCGGCGTCTGCACGCACGGTGTTACTGCCAGGGAGTGATAGCAGCAAACGCCCCGTGGCTACGAGACAAGTAGGGTCTGGAAAAACTAATATTTGCACGGATAGTTATCTTTATAAGGTCTCGTGGTTTTATGAAGTAGTAAACCCTGGACTTCATTGAGCGAGGACAGTATGGAAGTGGAGATAAGGGAGGGGAGGCCCGGCTGGGTTTAAGTGTCGGGCTGTTTATTAAAAGCACAAAAAGGCAGAACGGAGGTGAGGATGAGATGCTATCTGTCCGCGCCGAGGATATTTTAGAATCTGTTTCCTTGATTTATGGCTGGGTCTGCGATGTTTCACCAACGTATTGTGGAATAATCATTTCTCTGGCGTGATTATGGAGGTTTGAGACGCTCTGTCTGCCTGGAAATAACACTTTTGTCTGTTTGGAGAGTAATATATTCATGTTGTCTGGACGGTAGATGACATTTTTAGTGTCACAGCTGAGATTTGTGAGATTGCTTTCTTGAGAATGCTCCAAAAATATCCCGACTAAAAATATTTGAAAGGTGGAGATAAAGACAAAATGCTTCTCTTTTTCTTTTCTGTGTCTCTAATTAAATCATTTTTACAGCCCTGGGAAGATAACTACATCTACACAAAGACTAATCTGGAAGAAAATACAGATTTTAATTCTGTGTGGATGGATTCATTTAACTGACAACGTGCTAGCTTAACATGCATGATTGATATGTTGCAGGTCATTTGCAAACAACAAAAAATGAGGAGTCGAACAATATATGTTATCAAATTTGATCATTATTTCAAAAATGTGGAAATTTCCAGATATTCAAAAATTTTTGCACATTTTTTATTTCATTTTTCTGCAAATTTTATGATTTATTTTTTTTTTTGCTTTTTTGCAATTTTTGAAGTTTACTTTCTTCATTTTTTTTTAATTTAACAAAATAACTCCATTTCAAATATTTGAAATTTATTCATTTAATTTTTGCAAACTTATTATTTATTAAATTATAATTATTTTTGGATTTTTTTATTTTTTATTTTTGTAAGAATAGAATTTTTGCAACGATAAATGAACAATATTGTTTTAAAATTTAAGCACTATTTCAAAAATTTGGAAATTCACAAACATTTTAAAATTTAAGCACTTTTTTTTTTTTCATTTTTCTGCAAATTTTGTGATTTTTTTTTTGATTATTTGCAATTTTTGAAGTTTCTTTTTCATATTATTTATTAAAAATTTTAACAAAATAACTCCACTCCAAATATTTGAAATTTATATATTTATTTTTCGCAAACTTATTAATTTTTTTATTATTATTTTTGCATATTTTTTTTGCAACTTTGTGAGCTAAGAAGACATGTGGTCTCCTCTTAGCTCACACCACAGCACCAGCTTGTTATTCTAGCCTTCTTCTCCTCAACCTGCAGGGAACTTTGGGCCTAGCACCAGTTAGCATCAATATGCTACAGGCTGCTAACAGCTGAAATCTTGTGTGTTAATAATGCAGCCATGGTAACACACAGGATCTCTGGACTCGCAGGAACAACAACAACATAAAAGTAAAAATATATATATGTTACCATTTTTAAGCATTATCTCAACAATGTGGAAATTTCCAAATATTTTAAAATTTTTGCACATTTTTTATTTCATTTTACTGCAAATTTTGTGATTTTTTTTGCAAGTTTGAAGTTTCCTTTTTTTTTATTTTTTTTTTATTTTCTAATTTAACAAAATAACTCCATATCAAATATTTAAAATTTATATTTTTTGCAAACTTTTTTTTTTCATTATTATATTTGCAAATATTTTTCATTTCAAATTTTTAAAGAAATTTTGCAATTTTGTGATTTACGAAGAAATATGGTCTCGTTTTGGCAAACCTGTCTTCATGAGCTTTAAGGAGCCAAACTTTTCCTTTAATCGATTGTGAACACTCGCTCGACTGAAGTTGGACCAATGAGGCTGCGACTGCCTTAAAGTTGGGAAACAAAGAAGAAACAAAGAAGAAACAAAGAGGAAACAAAGAGGAAACAAAGAGGAAACAGAGCCACTCAGCGAGACTCCTCCGGCCCAGCTGATCAGGTTTTAATTCAGCAGCTCTCCGCGGCAGTCTGTCTTTCCAGAGGAGCTTCGATCGAAGGTTAATGAGGACAATATTCCCCCACATCTGACGACTCCTGCTCTGCAGCAGAGAGGAGTCGCTGATGGAGAGCGTTTGGTCGGGTGGAGGGAGATAATGGGATAAATGGTTTCATCTGCAGGAAGATGATGTGCTGACAAGCGTTGCTACAGATGGAAATTCCTACAGCTGCTCGCCGTGACCCGTTTACCCTCTCGCAGTTCTTGAAGAGCACTCTGCAAGTTTCACTTCACACCTGCAGGTCCAGGCTTTGATTTACCTTTAGAGCCTGAATGTTTTGTGTTTTCTTGCTTAATTCACGTTTCCTCCAAAATCCACTCAACCTCTTAGTCCTGAATCACTTTTAATAAGTTTCGAAACTAGTCTAACCTGACTGATCAACGTGGGAGCTGGCTATAATGTCAACGAACCATACCAATAAAGAGCCAATCAGAGGGGGCCGAAAAAGCGCCACCCCTTCCTGACCTGGCTACACCGCTAACAGAGGATGCTAACCCTCTTGACAGATGATTCTCCATTCAACAGTCAGCCAAACTCTGCATCAAACGATGATAGTGAAAAACTATGAAAAGATAATATGAATGTAAAAAACTGTAAATTGCACAAGACTAAATTGGACTGACACAAGATTAGATTAAAGCTGCAGCGACGATAAGGGTTCTCACCCATCTGTGCTAGTTAAAAGTTGATTTTGTAATTTAATGTGGCTGGGATTTTGTTTATGTGAGCCTCATGTGAGATTTTTAGGGAATGGAAGTTTTTTTAAGCATGTTTGAAGTTGTGCATGGGTGTGATTACCACTTATGTCCAATAGGTGGCGCTATACAACCAAAAGTCATGTGTGGATAATGATGGGACTTATAATAGTGGACTATGACAGTGTGTGTCATAAATGGTAAAGACTGGATCGTGTTTTTGATCTTGTTGGTGAAATTTGAAGCAGATTGGACTTCATACGCAGGAGTTACGATGACTTCCTGGTTCATGGTGAGAAATCAGAATTTGACGTGGCGCCAAAAAACACACATTTTGATGCACAAGAAATTCTTATAGCATCTCTATAAGATTCTGTGAGCACATCCTGACAAACTTTCAAGAGCTAGCCACCTCGCTATCGAACACAGTGAAGGCTCAGAGTTGTTTTCTTGAGCTTCTGATATGCAGTGATAGAGTTATGTGTGTGATTGTGCTAAAGGAAATCAGGAAACAGAGACAGAGATATGAACATGTCACACTAACAGGATGGTTAAGATTTCCCTGATGGAAACATTTCTCCGACAGACTCCATCTCCTGCATCTTAATCCCTGGCGTCACTGAAACCTCCATCTGTATCTGAAACGTGTTAAGCTCAATTTGCTCTGGGAGCTGCGCTAAGGTCACTTCTGTTTACCGTGCTGAGATCTCCTGCATTGTATAAATTCCCTCTCCTAATGAATGCAGAGCCGGTGCTGTGTCTTGTTTTTCTGTTTGGATAAAGTCTCGTTAACCTTTACACAGATATCCTGATAATTACGCCGACAGAGTCTGGATTCTTGTTCGGCATTTGTGAGACATTTGTTTTATGGAAACAGGAAGAGATTCAATTTGCTGATTATTTGTTCAGTAAACCCATAAACATCCCTAAAATTGAAGGTTTTTATTAAATATCTGTGATGTCACACTAACTTTATCCGCGTAGCTGTGCTGGAAGTAGCGTTCACTCGTGCAGGATGTGACCCGCGGTACACGAAGCGTGGAGTATGAACTCCTCCTCGTCTTTTAAACGCCACAGACCGGTGGATTTTGGCTCCACCAACTCGTCGATTCTTTCATTCGAGCCTGGAGCTTCAGCAAATAGTTTCACAGCCCGGAACAAAGAGGAGCGATTGTGCCGTTACCAAAATCAACTGTTCAAACAGGATTTGGACAGATGCTTCTTTGTTGATATCTAGATGCTTCAGCAGGCTAATTTATTTCCTGAATATGTTTGTATCTGCGTGCTCAAACTGACGGAGCAGCTGATGACTGCAGAACAAATCTTAGTGAATGAAGCAAGAACAAAAAAATCACCACATAATTTTCCAATTTGTGTTTAATTTTTCTTTTTGCAGTCTTAAACAAAGAGGACGAAAAGCTCCAGTCTCCAGCTCGTCATGACCTCAGAGACTCACACACTCTTTTCACAGCTGAGTCTTCATCGTCTCACATTAGCCCGGCCCTGTAGTCTCCGTTATGGAGCGGTTGGTCTGCTGTGGTGGAGAACACACAGCGTTCAAGGGCAGCAGAGATCTGATACACGCTCCACTTCTCTGACCTGTTTGTGTCCGCCAAAGAATCACTGTTGTTGTGTCTCCTCCTCCTCAGAGGGAGCTCTTTGAGGAGAGGAGCTGATTCAAGCCCTGAGTCAGAGGACATAATGAGAAACTATTTTCCTCTCTCTGGTGTTTGAGAAAACCCCTCATTTCAGCCTCTGTCTGAAACTCTAAGAGGGGAGACCTTGGTGTTTAAGGTCCCTGCACTTCTAACACGTCATGAAGCAGTTAGACCAAGGATCTTCAAATTCTTTATTAAAATAAAGACTTTTCATTTACCTACAGAGGGTGTTGATGATTAAAGACACTGACACTAAATAAAATCCTGCGTTAACATTTAGTTGAACTAAATCTTCATCCCATCTGTCAATAAAGCCTGCCACCGCTCTACTTCACCTCCTACAACATCAACAGCCCACCAACTTTCCATGCACCTGTGGCTAACCTCAAGTTTTACAGCCCTGGGAAGATAACTACATCTACAAAAAGACTAATCTGGAAGAAAATGCAGATTTTAATTCTGTGTGGATGAAGAAATTTAACTGATGACATTTTAGCTTAACATGCATGCTTAATATGTGGCAAGACATTAGCAAACAACAAAAAATGACGAGGCGACGATATTTTGAAAAATTGGGAAATTTCCAATTTTTTTAAAAAAATTGCACATTTTTTGATTTTTTTTTCAAATTTCGGGATTTTTTTTTTCATTTCAATTTTTTTGCAAAGTTTTGAAATTTCATTTTTTTATATTTTATTTTTATACAAAAATAAACATTCCAATTATTTGAAATTTGATAGTTTTGCAGACTTGCTTAGTTTCTTTTCCTTTTCTTTAAATAATTTTTGCAAAAATGTGAAATTTCAATTTTCTAAGAAGTTTTTCAATATTGTGAGCTAAGTAGCAATACGGTCTCTTCTTAGCTTAAACCACAGCACCAGCATGTTGTCCATATTTTGTTAAGTTTTGGCACATTTTTTTATTTCATTTTTCTGCAAATTTTGGGGATTTTCTTTTTCTTTTTTTCTTTTTTTTGTTTTTTTTCAAATTTTTGAGGTTTCCTTTATTTTATTTTATTTTAATTAAACAAAATAAAATCCATTTCAAATATTTAAAATTGAGATGTTTTCAAACTTTTTTTTTTTGTTATTTTTGTTTTTGCAAATATTTTAAATTTCAATTTAAAAAAAAAAAGCAATTTTTTTCAGCTAAGAAGAGATATGGGCACCTCTGAGCTCACACCACAGCACCAGCATGTTGTCCTTGCCTCCTTTTCCTCAGCCTGCAGGCAACATTGGACCTAGCACCAGTTAGCATCAATATGCTACAGGCTGCTAACAGCTGAAATCTTGTTTGTAAATAATGCTTCCATGGATACACACACAATTTCTGGACTCACAGAAACAACAACACAAAAGTAAAGACAATGTATACTATCAAATTTATTTATTATTTAATTTTTTTTAGAAATGTTCAAATTTTTAAAGAGTTTTGCATATTTTTTTGTTTCATTTTCTGCAAATTTTCTGAATTTCTTTTGATTTTTTTTTTTTGCAAATTTTTGAAGTTCCTTTTTTTTATTTGTTTTTTTTTATTTAACAGAATAAACTCCATTTCAAATATTTGAAATTTATACTTTTTTCAAACTTAATCATTTTAATGTTTATTTTTGCAAATATTTGCAATTTAAATTTTTTAAAAGAATTTTTGCAATTTTGTGAGCTAAGAAGTTAAAATAAGTTAAGAACTAAAAACAGAACCAGTTTAGTGTCAATGACCAAAAATATGAGATGTAATAGGCAATGTTTAAGATATAAGACAATAGAATAAAATTGCTGATAAACTATTTAAGCAACATGTGCAGGTGTAACACCTGTTCTTAAATCTTAATCTGCAGACTTTGTTTTTCTGATACACAGAAAATTCCATTAATTCAACTAAACATCCTAAATTAATGACTCTGACCTTTTCTGTCCTTGTTTTCTTTTCCTACCTGAGGAGAATCTTTTTCTGTGTGAAGAAACAAACCTGTTTCCTCATATCTGATCCCAAAGCGCAGTGATTCAAACTGTGCCAGTGTTTCTGTTTAATGTGTGCCAACTGGCACTTTCCGTACTGACTGAGGAAATAATCTAGAGAAAGCTCGTACTTTTCACTGATTATTATTTATAAATTACAGAGGAATGTGTGAATTACAGAGGAAAGCTTTCATTCTGGTAAAAGCCTCGTCTGAAGTCTACACAGTGATCTACACATGAATTAAATGATGTAATTTCATATTATTAGAGGAAATGTTTCCTCTAAAGCCTTTTCTATGAATTCCTAAACATCATCACCCTCCAGTAACTGAATATTAATTTTCTGGAGTGTGTTCCTCCCACTCGTAAACACTGGGATCAGGATCTTTGTCGGGGTGGAGGATTCTGTAGGACTGGATTATGAAGTGATTTGTTAAACACAGCTCTGCAGCAGGAATAAATCAGCACTCATCACTCATTAACAGTGACACTCCATTGTTGCAGCGGCGTGGGGACGTGTCCCTCGGTGTCACGGCGATGAAAGATGAGCCTTTGGCTTTGAACTTGAACTGTACTTGCCCTGTTTTCATGGTCTCTAAGAAGCTCGTTTGAGAAAGCTGCTAAATTGCTCTGGAGTCTTCCATCGAGCTTGATTTGATGGATTTGAAGTGTGTTTGAGCAGGTCTGAGGGTGTGTGTGACCTTGTTCACGCCGGTCACACGGCGGGGTTATGTGAGCGGTACAGATTATCGATCGGGGAAAGCATTCCCTGCGTGCGTTGTTGATATGTTTCTGCGTGTGTGAACGGTCTGAGCATTTCCACATCCAGGGGTACCAACGCTGAAAACAACAACACTAAATACTAACACCACTTCTTTTTGACTGGTTTTTATTGTGTTCCTCTTCCTCTTCCTCCGTCTAGGGCTCAGACAACAGGCCTCCAGCAGTGAGAGCACAGGTGTAACTAATGACATTAAAGCAGGTGGAAACCCAAATCCACATTAGCCTCCTAACTGTGTCATTTTATGTCCTTTTTACATAATTACATATAAAAAAAAGCTGTAGTCTAAACTCTAAACTCTAAACCTTTATACTCTCATATTGTCCCACCCTTACTGTTTACACGAGGAGGGAAATACTTAAAGCTTCTGTGAGGAGTTTTTTTAAAAGTTGTGAAACAGATTGAAAGTGATGCCAGTGCCTCTTAACCGCCAAGAAAAGTAAATAACACCACCAGAAAAAAAAAAGGTTGATATCTTCTAGATTATTTTAGCTACTTCTCAGCATCCTGATCAGGACTGGACTGATTTATGGCACGTCCAAGTCTCTATGACAACACCACTCTAGCTAAAGGGCTAATACAGGCTAAAGTTAGCTGCTGAAGAAACTCAGTCCTGGACCCTGTGGAGGTGGAGGCTGGCTGACTGGACAATGATGGACAAGCTGTCATCATCTATTTTCTTATGGAGCTTTTTACACTTTCTATACACTTTCTTACTTTAGTTTTCCTGATTGCTGCTGTCACTCCTCTTGAATTTCCCCTCAGGGATAAATTGTTTGCTAATGAAATTCTAAAACACAAGCCATAGGGTAGCTAAAGACCTAAACATGAGCTAAAGGCTAAAACATGGGGTAAAGGCTTCACACCAAATAAGGCCTAAAACACAAGCTAAAGGCTTCAGCTCAAGCTAAATGTGAACACACAAAAATAAAGGCTAAAACATGGGCTAAAAGCTACACGCCAAAATAGGCTAAAACACAGGCTAAAGTCTGAGACACAAACGAAAGGGCTGAATCACAAGCCAAAGGCTTAAACACAGGCTAAAGGCAAAAACACGAGCACTCAAGCTAAAGACTAAGACACACGCTAAAGGGCTAAACACAAGATAAATGTTAAAACACGAGCTGAAGGCTAAAACATAAGCTAAAGCCTTAAAGATGGGCTAAAGGTTAAACATAAAATAAGGCCCAAAACACTAACTAAAGGCTAAAACATGAGCAAAGGTAGAAACACAAGCTAAAAACTAAAACAATAGCTAAAGGGAACAAAACATGAGCTAAAGGCTAAAACATGGGCTAAAGGCTAAACACCAAATAAGGCCTTAAACACAGGCTAAAGGCTTCAGCACAAACTAAATTTGAAAACACAAAAATAAAGACCAAACCACAAGCTAAAGAGCAAAAACATGAGCTAAAAGTTAAAACATGGGTCACCCCAAATAAAGGCTAAAACACAAGCTAAAGAGAACAAAACATGAGCTAACAGCTTAAACATGAGCCAAAGACTGAGACACAATCTAAAGAGCTGAAACACAAGCTAAAGGCTAGCTTAAGGCTAAAACAAGAGCTAAAGCCTTAACAATGGCTACAGGCTAAACACCAAATAAGGCCTAAACCATAAGCTAAAGGTTTAAACACAAGCTAAAGGTTTTAGCATGAGCAAAAGGTGGAAACAGAAGCTAAAGACTTAGACACAAGCTAAAGGGCAAAAACATCAGCTAAAGGCTAAAACTTGGGCTAAACTTAACACTAAATAAGGCTAAAACACAATTTAAGGGAACGAAACATGAGCTAAAGGCTTAACCACAAGCTAAAGACTAAGACAGAAGCTAAAGGGCTTAAACATGAGCTATAGGGCTAAAACATAAGCTAAAGGCTTGAACACAAGCTAAAGGCTAAAACCAGGTTAATGTGTTTGTGCTAATGTTGGCTCCAACCCACAGTCAGCAGTTATTCTGCAGTGGTCTGTTCAAACTTGAGAGTCTCTCAATAAAATGAAGAGCCAGGTTACGTTAGCTCTGCTTGGTGAGGTTGGAGTTGGTAGATGAGCTCTGGTAGGACAGAACCACGTTACACGTTACAGACACGTCTCAGAGCACCGGGCTGTGAGGAGAGAGAAATAAAGCCGGCTGCTAAACTACGTTAGTTGACTTGAACAACGAAAAGTAAAGTTAGCTTGATTCATGTTTTAGTGACTGGCTCAGCAGAGATTAATACACAAACGTTAGACAGACATGAATTAAAACCAGGAAGCTAATCTCTCTCTGATTGTCTTGTTTGGTATTTCAGGTCGTAGAGAGGTCACAGTGATTGTTCCTGGAGCTTTAAGATTAAAATCCTGCTGATTTCACTTTCAGCTGAGTTCAAAGACTCAGATCTCTGAGTCCAGTCCGTCTGACGGCCCTGTCCTGAATGTCACCCCCGTCATGTTTGACTAAGGTTAAAGCTTATCTGTGAGCCCAGCAACAAATACCAGCGACCTTCCCTGCTCGCATGAAATGAATGCCAGGATGCATTAATCAGTCAGAGCCGCGGATGAAATGTCAATGACGGGATGCAGAGCGATCAGAGAGGCCGGGACGGCTCCCTCTGAGGAGATCTGACAACAGGAGCAGTCCTTGATCAGTCCAGCTCCCAGTCCAGCAGCCTCACCGGGTGATCTCAGCACCTCCAACCTGTCTAATGGTGTCTGTGCAGCCTTTCCTTTTAAAGAGGACACACACACACACACCCACACACACCCACACACACTGACACAGCCAGCAGGGAGGTGAACAGGCGGCCGAGTGTTTCAGAGACGAGTCAGGGAGAAGTCGTGGATTGCATCGCCATCAAGGAGGAAGTGATGTCTTTAAATAGCTCCGGAGCTCCTTGACCTTTTGCTCCTGCTTTTTCACTCTACTTGTGGATCATTGAAGATTTTTCTCTGTGCAGAGCAGAGGACGGACATGAGGCAGGTGTTTTGCCTGGGTTGAGAAAATGACAACCTGAAAGGCGACTTTGAGAGACTTTGAGGGAGCGGTGAATGAACTCTTCATCTGAAAGTCTGACCTCACCTCGGATACAAATATCTTTTAGAAATATCGAACACTGGCACTGATTTTCTGGTTTCAGGCTGGAATGAAAACAAGCCAAATGAAAAAGGAGTGACAAAGAAAATTTGGAAGTGGTACCAACTATGACCCCCAACATCCCATAATATGCTCTCTTGCGCCACCTCGGCACTCAGAAACACACTGTTATGGCTCTAACAGGCAGTAGGAATGTTGTACAGAGATGTAACCAACGTCAAAATGTTTGTCTCATTGCACAAAAAAGGTCATTGTTACCATGGCCCTATTTTGCACAGGAAGCTGGCAACTTGCCCTTCAAAATGAGATTTCACTGCATTTTTACCCTTTCTGCAAAAATGATCTCCTCCAAAACCATAGATGGTGATGGCTTGAAATTCGCTCACATAAGAGACTAGACCCTACTTTACAAAACCTGTGTGGGACTTTGACGTTTCGGACCTGGTTTCCGAATGACGAGCCCTCAAAGTCCATGTACCCCAGAGAAGCCTGTTTAGCTCTCTCCATCAGAATCAATAGGTTTTGAGCCCCCACCTCGCACAGGCTCCCTCATTTGGGCCTCTTGACAAAAAATGTAAAACTTGTATAGCCTTAAAAATGACATGAAAGGATTCCCAACAAAATTTCCTACGAAAATATCATATTTTTACACAGGTTAGGTCAACATTCTGGCGTATATGACAAGTTGTTTTGTCATATAAGCTGCTGCAGTTCTGTGATGATGTCACACAGTGATTAGGGGTTCCGTGCAGCTGGTCATGTGACTCAGCAGAGAAAATAATACATGGTATCAACTGTTATAGCATTAAGAGGGCCAGAAAGGGGTGAAACCCTGACAGGGGAGGTAAAATAAGCATCTTTCATTTTTATTTTGTAATAATCTGCTGCATTATGTAATAAGTTCTTATTTATCACACGCAGGAACCTGCGGTTTGTAGTAAGTGATGCAAATTGTAAGAACTCATTACATAGTGCAGCAAAGTTTATTACAGATGCATTTTTTTTTTTTTTACAAAAATGCAGCGTTAGAACATAATGAAGTGGAAATTTATCACATTTTTATATATTGTGGTGTTATACATGGAGCAGTAAGAGTGCCAAATAATAAAAATAAATCTATAAAAGAATTAAAAAAAAAAAAAAGAATTAATAAATAAATTATATAATTATCCCTAAAAAAATAACAAATGAATTAATAAAGTATATTATGATCTATAAAAGAATAATAAAAAAATGATTCAATACATAAATTATATAATAATCTATAAAACAATTAAAAATGAATTAATAAATTAATTAATTAAGAATCCATAAAAGTAATTAACATAAAGACAAATAAAAAAATAAATAGAAAAGTGCTTAATAAAAAAAAGAAAGAAAGAAAGAAAGAAGCTGTAAAAAGTGATATTTATCACAAAATAAACCCTTAAAAGGAAAGGCTAATAAAACTATAAATATAAACACAAATAAATAAAAGTATTTAAATCACATTATAATGTCTCTTTAATGTGAAGGAAATATGCTCAGCAAAATATGCTTTCTTTCTTTCTTTTTTTCTTTCTTAATTCATTCCCTTAATAATTTATTTATTTATTTATTTATTAAGCACTTTTCTATTTATTTTTTTATTTTTCTCTACATTTCTGTTTTTATTAGCCTTTTCTTTTGTGGATTCTTATATAATTTATTTATTAATTCATTTTTTATTTATTCTTTCTTAGATTCTTATATATTTTTTATTTATTAATTTATTATTTCATATTTTCTTATATTTTGTATTGATTCATTCATTTTGTCATTTATTCTTGCTTAGATTTTCATATATTTTTTATTTATTAATTTATTATTTCATATATTCTCATATTATTTATTCATTCATTCATTTATTCTTTTATAGATTCTTATATAATTTAATTATTTATGTATTTATTTATTCTTTTATAGATTTATTTTTGTAATTTGGCACTCTCACTACTCCATAGATATAACATAATGCGGGGTTACAGGAATGAAAAAAATAGAGACAGACAAGCTTTAATGCACTCACACCTACTGATTGAGAGCAACCAATCAACCTGATGAGCATGTTTTTAGGAGTGTGAGGGGAAGCTGGGGAGAACCCACACAGTAAAGCCCACAAGGCCAACTGGGAATTAAACTAGTGACCTTCTTGCTGTTAGGCTGCAGGGCTAACCAAGCTGCTGTTTCACAAACCAAAACCTTCCCAAGTTACGACGACCAACCTCGAATGACCTCCATGCTCAGGAAACAGGACCACCTGACAGGGCGCCGTAAAGTGTCTTTAATGTGGACCCTTGATTTAAAAAGTGAAGAGACTTCTTCACATCCAGCCTCAGTTTTCTAATTTACTCTGACGGAGCCTCGCCCAGGAAGACTTCCTCAAACCGGGCGCTAATGCGTCTCAGCTGCAGAGTAGCGAGCCCCTCGAGTTGTTCACTGCTGCCATTAAGCTCTGTGCAAATTACAATCTCTGAATGTAATTTCTTAAGCAAGATTGATGTCTAAATGAGCCCGGCAGCAGCACAAAACACTTTCAGATAGAGCCTTCCTCGCTTCAGCATGTCAGAGCCCGTTTCCCCCTTTAAAAAACTGGGAAAACAAAGCTCAACGCAGCATCTGGCTGCAGAGACAGTTTGGCAGTTTAGGTGAGAGGTGGTAAGTGGTGACTGTAATGAAGATGCATCACGCCTGTTGGAGATTTATCTCCCATCGTATGGCCCAGCAGATGCTAATGTAGTGTACAACCTCCACAGTAGAAACCCCGCGTTGCTCCACGCTCGTGGCGGCAAACGCACCATGTGTGGATCCAAAAAGCAGGTCTGTTAGCGACCCTGCAAGTCCTTTCCAGGAGTTCAGAGTCGACGCAGGATTACAACCAAGACTGCTGAGAGAGTGTGTGTTTGCTGCTTTCTCTGGCACAGATTCAACAGCAGATGGTTAATTTTTTAGAAGTATTACAGCACTTCAATCATCCTGTTTCGCTCAGTGTTTCTCCGAGCATGCTGCAGAGAAAGCTGGAGCCGTAAGCCTGAGATGATTCCTAGAAGCTGACCTTGTCTTCGTCTGCTTTGTGCCTTTTTTTTTCCCTATTAGCTTACGTAACGCTGCTTCTGATTTGTGCAGATATTTAATGCGTAAAAAAAACACACTCACAGGTGGTGCAGGTAATCCCAGGGGCTTCATCATAAAAAGTGCATGTGACAGAAGTTTCCATGTGTGACTCTGAGCGGAGGAACAACAAACTACAAACCAGATCAGACACAAAGAGTGATGCGTGGATAAATCACATGTAGCAGCCTTTATGAAGCTCTAAATAAGAATTTACGGTCATTACAGCCAGAGCGGAGTGGCAGCGGTCTGCAGAGGATGCATGGTGATGGATTTATTAGCCGTGCTGCAAACAAAGGATGGGAGTATCAGGATCTCTCCTCCTTCTTTGGTGCATGTTTTGATTTAATATTTTCACTAATGCAGACTACAGCAGCATTGGTATTCAGGGGGAACTCTCCGTTATGTCTGCTACTGCTTCATTATGTGGACACAGTCACCTGTTTTATCTGAGTTACTCACCTCTGCTCGCTTTTCTTACCCCTCACTTCCTGTTCTGCCGTTTCCTGCCCTGTCCTGATTGGTTTCACCTCAGTCTCACCTTTCCATGTTTATTTAACCAGAGTTTTTCCTCTAATGCTCGTTTGTCTTTTGTGAGTACGCGTGTCAATCATTCCCGCAATTTATTGGACGGCACACACGGCTGGTTTCCTCGTCTGACTCTTTCAGAGTGAGCTCTGAGATGCTGCACAAACTGGAGCATCACTCAAGAAACCTGTACTTTATTTTTTTTGTTAATTCGCCTTAAAAAGCCTCGTTTCCACCAAGTGGTTCAGTTCAGTCCATCCCAGTATGGCACACATTTTGTGGCATTTCCTTTGACTAAAACCAAATTCTCGACCCGTACCGTTCCACTTTTTGGTTCCCTTCTGTTGGGGTGCAAGACTAAACTGATCCAACCCCAGAAGGTGGCGCTAGGAACACTGCAGTCCATTGATTGGTAGAAAAAAGCTGGCCGTGTTTAGATCTCCAGTCGACTTCCTGAAGAGATCTTTCTGTTGGGAAATTGGCGTCACGAACAGCTCTTTGTTGGTTTGTTAATGGGGTACGCCATCGTGCTGCTATGTCCTCACGTTATTTTGTAGCTGACGTGGCTACCTGCATCCAGCTTACATGCCGCCTCTCAAGAAGTTCACAGGCTCAATGCACAGATCGCTTCTACATTAACATGTGGTGGCTTGGGCATTTCCTGTTACCAGTTATCTAGTTCAACTCCACATAGAAAGTCGTATAAAGGCTTTAAAGTGTTTTTATTTGTTTGGCGCTTAGAAGGTAACTTGTCAACAGTAGCTAACCTGACCTAGAAGACTTACTTTGGTGTTAAGAGTTGAAAGCTTCAGGTCAATCATACTTTACAGTCAGTTTAATCATTTGTATAAACCTATTACTTTGTGTGTTTGTACTTTTATAAAAGCATTAGGTAAGAGATCTCCCTGAGATCCACTGATACATAACTCTCTGATAAGATATATGCTAGCAGGTAGCATACATCTATAAAGCCTAGCTTTTCTTCATTTTTAATACATCCAACATGTTATATAGCTCTTAATCTGCCAAAAATAGTATAGAGCACTTGTCGCTAGCTTGATGCTAACGTACATCGAGAATTCTATTAAATGTGCCATATTGTGCAAAAATCACTTTATTAAGTCTTATAGTGAAATTTGTGGGTCTTTGTCTTTCCTCCCAGCCCACAAAATGTGATATTTAATGACCAAACCTGTTCTTAGTAGAGCTTAATGTAAAATCCTGACCTAAAACCAGCTGTTTGGATTTTAGGTATTTGCTGACGTCAGCGATTCCCTTTTTTGACCAATCAGGAGCAAGTCTGACCTGATTGGTCCACCGGAACAGATACCCCTGAACCCCCTCCGAGAATGCCAAAGTTGAAGAGCCATCACTGCTCTGTTTTTGGCTGTAAACAGCCTCATAGCTCCATGCTCAAGCTTCCCATCTCAGAAGAAGACAGACTAAGTGTCTAGAGTTCATTTATCAGGAAATGTTCCAGCTACACTCAGTAAAACTGTGCATGTGTGTGCTAGTCACTTCACGGCCGACTGCTTTTCCAACTTTGGACAGTCCAACAGAGGGCTAGCCAATAGACTGGTCCTGAATCCAGGCGCATTACCAACCATCCTCCAACAAACCTGGGACCCTGGAAATGTGAGTATTTTAAATGCTGTGTGCTGTGGAGCAGATGGAAGAGCTTTTCCTCAGTGTCCCCCCTGTCTCTGTGTTAGCTTCAGGATGCTAACTTTAGCTGCAGTTAGCCTGTTGTTTTAGCCTGTAATGTTGTTGTTGTAATGTTTCAATTTAACATAAGGATGACAATATTTTACATTTTTTGTAAGTGGTATGGCGTCGGAAAATGTGTACTTCAACTATGTGACAGTAAATAAATAAATAAATACAAAAAAAAGTAAATAAAAAATCAACAACAAATAAATGAAGAAAAAACATTTAAAATACATTTTAAAAGACACAAAGAAACATGTATTACAGCTATGCAAAATAATTGGAACTAAAATTGAAGTGACGTGGATCTCTGTTATAAAAATTCATGAACTTTTTCTTTTGCCCTAAAGTATTTAAATCTTTAAGACAAACAAGCAAATTAAATATGTACATTGAAAAGATAAAGCTAAATGGAAATAGAAGAAGAGTCAAATAAGAAAGAAGGGAGAAAAAGAAACAATTAAGATTGATTGATTGATTGATTGAATTTTTCTGTTGCCCAAGTAGTAGAAGAGTTACGGTAATGAGAATAGCTTGTATCATTTATTTCCTGTGATTGGGACGTCAACATACCTGGATTCCTATGCAGTACTTTGGTACCTCAGATATTACCGTAAAGCTTTTTTCCTTCTTTCAAGAGCAGTTTGAATTGTTCTCTCTTGCCCAAATCATTGAAGAGTTACGGTAATTTAAAGAGTTCTTGTAAAATGGGAGCGTTGGTCCTCTGATGGGTTTTGAAGGGTTAAAATGAACAACATAAGTGTTTACTGACTGAAACTAAAAGAGTTAGAGCTCCCTCTGCTGACTGGCTGTAGAATAAGCCCCGCCTCCTCTGTGCGTACATATGGGACATGGGCTGTAATAGTTATTTACCTGATGTTTAAAAGATAGCTCAGGGCTCTAGCTCTTTTTTTTTGTCATTTAGTTTGTAAAAAGCTAAAATCTGCTTCACCTCCGCCAAGAAGATTGCAGCATTTTGATGCAACCATGCAAAAACTAACAGAAGACACGTAAACAACACAATCATCTGCAAAACAAGTAAATCAGAATCCAGTAAATGGAAGCAAGTTGGCCAGTAACTTAGTTTTATTTTACTAACTGGATTTTTGTTAAACCAAGCTTTGGCATCCTTTTATAATTTTCCTTTGTGCTCAAACTTTGTCCAAACTGTTCAGTTTTAATTTGCCATTTGGCAAGATCAAGCTGAAACACAGCATTTGACATTTTCCCCTTGGTGAAGTTTGAGCAGTGACTGTGCCAGCACATGAAACCCATCTGGAGCCAAACAGACATTTACTCAGAGTAGAGTAGGCAGCCAGAATATTCACTTTACCTTTTGGCTCTGGTGCCATTTTCTACCACTTTTAATGAAGTACAATATTTGGCTTTTCCTGGTAAAAGTGTTTGCAGTGTTGTAACGGACTCAGTTTCTGCTGCTTGGTGCAGGTTTATCCAGTTTTCAGTTGAATCAAAGACATTTTCTCTGAAAGCAGGTCGGGTTAAATAAAAAAAAGGTTCAATCAGTGTAAATAAGATGAATCAGAAGAAGCTGAAAGATACATAAACAGTAGGAGAACGTTTTGATGGTGTGGACATTTCAAAAAATTTGAGCTTTATACTGTATAAAGATAATTTATACCCCTCTTCCACCAGTGCTCGTTCAATGCTTCAAGTGCTTTGTTGGTTATTATCACGTTCTTCCCATAGACTGTAAAAAAAACGCCATCTTGCTCGGCTCAAAGTGAGGTCGCCATGTAAACTGCTCCCCCTGGTGGCTGGCTGCAGTATAGGTTAAAAAATCCATCTCCCCAGTCATTCCAGATGGGCTGTGGTCAAACTTTAAAAAATTAATACACCTGGTAGAAATGTTTCTCAAGTCTGATTGTTGTGGTGATTTGAAGATATCATTTGGCTGTCTTGTATCCAAGTCCTCTTTTTTTCTGAAAAGTTTCGTTTTCATTAGTTATACAAGGTTAAAAACGAGGTTTCATGTCCCGTGTAACGATGATTAACAACTGATGTTCTCATGTATTTTTTTCAGGGATTGTAAAATGTCTGGAGGTAGAGTCAAGAAGTGATTAGACCCTCGAAAAAAAAAAAAAAAATATATATTATTTTTGTCACCCAGCTCCACTCAGATTCTCCCAGAATCCCTCACAGTCTCTACTGCACAGACTCTGGCTACACAACTGCTGCCAATGGCGGCGTCTGTGACCAGGAAATTTTGGCTTCAAAACCGTATAATGGTAAATGGTGGAGCCACGCTGTCCACTCTGTATACAGTCTAAAAACAGGTTTGGTTTTCCAATCAGCAAGGAGCCAAGTTGGAGCTACGTCATTGCGACCAAACATTAGTACATCACTGCGTACGTAGCCATTCAGGATGGGGCGTCTGCCGTGGATGCTTGGGGTAGGGGGCAGCAACAAAGATGGAAATGGGAATGCTTAAAGAAAACATATACAGGAGGCCCTCTACTTACGTGGTTTCGACTTTACAACGTCAATGAATATATGTACATAAGGAAATAGAGATGGTTTCGACCCAGCATCGTCCACTTTGTCTCCAGTTGCTTCATAGTGTAGATTGTCTGTGTTTGTGCTCTGTAATTTTCTTGATATCCTCACCTTTTCCACATCATGGACACAAAAAGGAAAGCAGGATCAGTATAATACATGTATTTGGATAGTTATTCAGAGATTTAGCAGGTCTTTAGGGTCAAAATCCAACTTACGCTAAATTTTGGGTTACAACACGTGGTAGGAACGGAACTCATTCTTAACTTGAGGACGGCCTGTAAATAAATACATATATATATATTAATCTGAGTTCTTGTAGTGATTGTGACATTATTTTTCCCGACTTTCTGCCACACAGAGCATACTCATCTGTGTGCTGTAGTTAAGATGAAACCCAGAAGTTTTGTGTCTGTTTCGGCTGCTCATTTACACGGAAACGTTTCAGCCGACCTAAAAACGCAAACTTCTGAAAACGTCCTCCAGAGTGGAATTTTTCTGAAACACTGCAGCCACCGTTGCCATGTAAACAGTGAAAGTGAACAGTGAAAATGCTGACATCACACTCCGCCTCACGCATGCACATCCAACAGTCGACCAGATGATCGGCCCAACTGTACCTTAGTGGAAAATCTACCAAAAGCAGCTTCTGGACAAGACAGTTATAGCGCCACCTACAGGCCTGGCATGATTACTACAGCGTTTTCAATCCATCAGCTTTTCCATGTACATGCAAATTTTGTCTCTGTGTTGGGTTGAAATGTTGTCGTGGCACCAGTTTTGAGCTCCTGGAGCCAGAGCTTTGTCAGTCAGGACCTGGCCTGTTTTGAAAAAATGCAATGCTAGCTACTCGTTTTTTCACCGACAGCTGCATCAGAGAAAAGGGATCAGGCCTTGTTGGACAACATGCATTAAACACATGGCTGGTGTTCAGCTCATTTCTGAGTCAGTCAGCAGTCCACAGCTTCCCACCGCAGCTCCAAGACCCTTGAAAAGCCTGATTGTATCCCACGCCTGATTTCAGTGCTAATTCAAGCCTCACACCCAATATCATTTGGCAGTAATGTGAAGGTAAAGCGGCGGCAATCTCAAAGGGACCCTTCAGCCCTCACTTCCATATGCTCTGCTTTGAGCCAATTTATATTTAGTGTTCTCTTTAACCTCTGTGTTATCAGGAATTCACAGGCATGAAGGACAGAGGATGAAACCAAATGTTTATTGAGTTGTAAATATTGTAAATGGAATCATGATGTTGCGCCCCCTCCTTGCGCGGCGTTTCCAATTATAGAAGGGTAATAAGACTCCTTTGTCAGGTCAGATCCGGCGCGTCTAGCTCTATGATTGCTAAGTAAGAGGCTGCTGTACACTAAGTGCGTGCTGTGCTCAGGAGAAGTGCGGGAGCGTCCGGCTATCTGTCCGACGAAACCGTCCCTGTGGAGGAAATGTCTTCGCCGCTGTCCGAACAGGTTGTTGAGTCTGAACAGGAAGTCTCCTTGTGATGTCCTCGTTTATCTCAGCCTAATTCAGCCACAGTGTAATTGCTTTCCAGCCTCTTTAATATGGTTGATATTTACAGTCAGATTGTGTGCCACACACACTCGAGCAGCTTAACAGCGGCGACACAAAGCAAGCGTGAATACCAAAGATCACACACCGACATGCGTTTAATTATTGATGCAGACACACGCCGGGTTAACATGGGAACACGTGTGGGTGCTTACATGAGGAGTGACTGCTCAGCGGGTGTGTTTGTGTCTGCGTACTGATGCACGCAGAGTGGGGATTGTGTACGAGTGAGTGCACAGGCCGACATTTATGAGAGTGAGCTGTCGTGGAGGTGAATGAAGCTCGTGAGCTGAAACAAAACGCTGGAGTTAAAGAATACAGGCGCGACTGTTCATAAACATGCCGCTCTGGACCCTGGGGGTAAACTGCTGCAGTGTCTCTACATTTAACACCATTAAAAATTCACTGCCGTCTGATTAGCTTACATTTACACATTCTACCAGCAGATTAGTCTCCGCTGAGATAAAAGAAAAGTCACAACTGTGCAGAGCTTCATAATTAACCCGACTGAGTCTGATTCTTTGAGTCCCGGCAGAATCTGACCCCTGAACTCCATTTTTTCAACACAAATCAATAAAAGACTTTGGCAGCTATTGATCCAGCTTATGAGCCTTCAGACGGCTTTGGGGTTTAGCTTTTTTATCGACAGGGAGGACACTGAGTCAGAAATCTGAAGGAATTCATTCACTGAAAATAAGCTAACACCAGAGCTAACTAACTCCAGCTAACTTTAACTTGTCAACAGAAACCAGAACGCCACACTCACACCAGATCTGTGTCTGTGCCGTCTCTCTTTGTTTGAAGTTTGACCACCTGATTCCTGCTACATGCTATATTGGCATGCTAACAGGAATAAACATTTTGACACATCGTTTACCAGTATAATGCTAGCATTTAAGCCACATTATTTTTCAATATAAGCTACTTAGCCACATTGCTTACTAATCAATGCTAACAGAAATTAATGTGTTAGTCTCATTGTTTACCACTATACTTATATTTTGTGCTTACAGAAGCTAACAGGTTGTTACCAATAGTATGCTAATGGGAGTGAATCTGTTTGTCTTACTGTTTACCAAAATAATGTTAAAGAAAGCCGAGGGGTTAGCCACATTTTTAAACTCTATAATGCTAACAGAAACTCTTGTGTTAGTCATTTTTTTTAACACATATGCTAACAGAAACTGACATGTTAGCCACATTTTTTCTCCACCATCTGATGCTAATAGAAACTTTTTTTAGTATTACATCGTCATCAATAGATTGCTAATAAAAAATAACACAAGCCTCTTGTTAACTAGTAAGCCGCTAACTGACATTTTAGCCAAATTTTATCTACAATATGATGCTCACAGAAACTTGTTAGCATTACATTGTTATTAATAAGATGGTAATAGAAAATAACACGTAAGCCTCATTATTTAATTACATTATGCAATTTTTACATGTATGCTAACAGAAACTGACATATCAGCCACATTTTATTCACAATATGATGCTAACTGAAGGATATGCAAGTATTACATCATTGTTAATAGAATGCTTAAAGAAAATAACACGTTAGCCTCTTGTTTACTAGGAAGAGGCTAACAGAAACTGGCATGTTAACCACTTTTTTCTCCACAATATGGTGCTGACTAAAACTTTGTTGGCATAACTGTTATCAATAAGATGCTAATAGAAAATCACATGTTAGCATAATCATTTACTCATATATTGCAAACAGAAACTAATGTGTGAGTCAATTTTTAAAATGCTAACACAAATTGACATATCAGCCACATTTTATCCACAATATGATGCTAATTGAAACATATGCTAGTATTACCTTGTTGTCAATAGAATGCTAACAGAAAATAACATGTTAGCCTCTTGTTTACTAGTAAGCCGCTAACAGAAACTGACATGTGAGCCACATTTTATCCACAATATGATGCTAACTGAAAATTATGTTAGCATTACATTGTTATCAATAAGATGCTAATGAAATAACAACATATTAGCCTCATTGTTTACTAATATGATGCTGATAAAACACAAGCTAAGAATATAGCCACATTTTTCTTCATAATATGATGCTAATGAAATTATTTTGTTTGCCTTTTTATCTGATATGATACCAAACAAAAGTAACGCCAGCCTCATTGTTTACAAATATGAGGATAACAGGAACTGACATATTAGCCACATTTTTCTCCACAATATAATGCTAGCTGAAACTAATGTTAACATGATACTGTTTACCAGTACAATGCTAACAGGAAACAACTTTTAGGTGTATTGTTTACTAATGTGATGCTAACATAAATTTACCAGTGCAATGCTATTAGAAACTAACTTGTTAACCTCTAATTTGTACCAATATGATGCTTGAAGAAGCTAAGGGGTTAGCCACATTGTTAACCAATATGATGCTAACAGTCAAAAAACATTACATTGTTTACCAGTAAGATAGCAACAGAGCTCAACGTGTTAGCATCACATTGTTTATAGGTAAGATGCTTAGGAAGCTAATGTTTTAGCCACACTGTTTACCTGTATGTTGCTTGTCAACAAAGCGAAGCTAATCTGTGAACTCCTTTCTGTCTGATCTGTAGATCTGTCTGAGCTGTGACTTTTCACAGCTCAGACAGATCCACCTGCAGCTTTTTGAGTCGTGAAGTGAGCAGTCCTCACAGAAAGCACACCTGCTGAAGGTGGTGATTAAACCCAGGGGAAAAAAACTGCTCATGAGAAGTTTCAAATTACAACCTAAAGCTGAGCTCGAGAAATGACTAAATGCTTAATGAGAACACAGTGAAACTAGAGTGAACGGGACGATTGTTTATTTCATGTCACGTGACGGCCCTATTCTTCAGTCAGCACGACGTCAACACCAGTCGGTGAGAGTCAGATATGCTAACACAGACATGTGAGGAGGTGCAGAGGTGGTGTCAGGTGTTAACAACCTCATACATGTTGTGTTTTATCGGAAACATACAGAACATGTGTTCACCGTAGATGTTCAGACTTGTTAATGAGCTCACATCTCTCTGTCAACCTGGATCACAGCAGACATGCTTGTTTATTCATGTTGTCACTATTTGCTATTTGTGAAACCAACTCTCCAACCCCCGTGCCACTGAACACAACACGCAAACTCCGAGCCCAGAAAGTCCCCGCCAACACGAAGGAATTATTTTAGTGTCGGACCAAATGAATCCACCAGGGTAATGTGATTCACCGAGCCGCTGATAATGAAAGATGATTTGAATGAGATTCAGTGGAGCAAGCTGGGAGGGTTGTAAACACACGGCTTTGACTCCGCTGTCCTAGTTGCAACTGATTTGCAGCTGATTTTAGCGCAGGGAAAGTATCTGAAACAGAAGTTCTGACACACTACTGTAAAAATACGGAGAGAGCATGAAGTCCTGGTTTGGTTTGGATCAGTCAGGAAAACCTCCACAGATGCTGCTCCTGCAGAGTCTGGCTCCAAATGTGGAGAAAACCCAGACTCCTGAGTCCTGGTCCTGCGTTTCTATGCAGATCAGGATGTTTTCCTCTGCGTGTTTATTGTCAGACTTTATTTGGATGTGAGTGTTCATTAGCACAGCTATCACTGGGGTTATATAGCTAACAGAGTAAAGTGTGTTGGAGTGTTGTACTTCACATCATCTGCTCTCTCTGAGTGTGGAAACAGGTGTGCTATCATTAGGTCCTTTAGTGAACCCTATGTCTGCATGAACAGATGGTCCCTCTTTTTTTTTTTTTTTTAGCTTGCATGGCTATTCCAGTCTCAATTAGCTGTTGCCTTGGCACCAGGTTCAGGGCTTCATGCTGATATAAATGACAGATATTCAACAAAGTTTGCACTGCCTCAAAAATGGGGTAAGAGTCGCCAGCAAACGACGCAAAGAAGTCATACTTTCTGGATCATTTTCCTGCTTTGATTTTGTGGCTCTTGAATGACTTTAATCCAGGTGAGCTCAGGCCAAATGTCTCACAATGCACCTAACATGTTGTTTTCTGTTAGCATTGTATTGGTAAACAAAATCATGTTAGCATAAGTTACAGCTAGCATCATATCGTGGAGGAAAACGTGGTTAATATCATTTCCTGTTAGCCTCATTTTTGTAAACAATGAGGCTAGCGTTAGTTTTGCTTGGCATCAAATCAGATAAAAAGGCAATAAAATAGTTGCCATTAGCATGTGTGTTTTCTATTAGCATTGTTTTGATTAACAATATCATGTACCGTATATTCCGCACTACAAGGCGCTTCGGATTATAGGGCACACCTTCAATGAATGGCCTATTTGAAAACTGTTTTCATATATAGGGCGCACCGCATTATAAGGCGCATAGAGTAGAAGCTATAGTAGTGGCAGGGGTTGCGTTATCCATTCGCTAGATGGAGCTGCGCTAAAGGGAATGTCAACTAAACAGTCAAAAAGTCAGTCAAACTCAGGCTACATCCACATGGAGCAGCACATTTTCCTGTCCTACTATTTTCTGTGCCGTTTTCAAAAACAGCACGCTGTAAAGATGAAGGTTTCTGCCGTCCATAAAAGCCGTTTCCAGAGATCAGTTCACATGCCAGACCTTCAGGGGGCACTGCATTGCTCTAACAATAAACAAGAGAAGAAGCCCAGGCCAGCCTGTGAGCTAATGTTAGCACTTAGCAGAATTCCTCTTTACAGGTTCTTACTGCTTACCGCTATTACTCTGGCGACGCCCCCTAACTACAGTAGCCATGATTAATCAATATCGATCCATATATAAGGCGCATCAGATTATAAGGCACACTGTCAGTTTTTGAGAAAACTGAAGGCTTTTAGGTGCGCCTTATAGTGCAGAAAATACGGTAAGCATAAGTTTCAGTTAGCATCATATTGTGTAGAGAAATGTGGCTAACCCCTTAGCTTGTGTTTTTGTCAGTGTCATATTAGAAAACAATGAGGCTAACATGTTGTTTACTATTAGCATCTTATTGATAACAATGTAATGCTTCACACGTTTCCATTAGCATCATATCTTAGATAAAATATGGTTAATAAGTCAGTTTCTGTTAGCTAAAATGTGGCTAACCCCTTAGCTTGTGTTTTTGTCAGCATCATATTAGTTAGCAATGAGGCTATTATGTTTTTTTCTATGAGCATCTTATTGATAACAATGTAATGCTAACAGAAGTTTTCGTTAGCATCATATCATAGTTAAAATGTGGTTAATATGTTAGTTAATGTTAGCTTAAATGCGGCTAAACCCTTAGCTTGTGTTTTTTTCAGCATTATATTAGTTATCAATGAGGCTATCATGTGGTTTCTATGAGCATCTTGTAGATAACAATGTAATGCTAACACTTTTTTTTTTATTTTTTTGTCATCATCATGAAATTTAAGGTTGCAGACCCCTGTGCTAAGGGAAATCAATCACTGATGAGCAATGAGAGCAAAATTGGCCCAACATAAACGAGACTCAATCAAACACATACAAACTAGGGATGTCAGGCGATTAAAAATATAATCTAATTAATTGCAGGATTTCTAATTAATTAATCTAATTAACTGCATTTTAATGGCATATCTACTTCAGGTCCCCAAATAAAGTATTTGAATTCTAGGACATTACAGAACTGTAGTGTAATCTTGCATTAATTTTTATAACGCATTAATTAGAGGCGTAATTATTTGATCCTTTTACCTGTGGTAAAACATTAGCAAAAACAAAAAAAGAGGAGTTAAGCGGTACTACCTTTATGTGTTATCAAATTCAAGTATTCTTTCTTTTTTAAACTTAATGCAAATTTTTAAAAATTTCAAAATTGTGTGATTTTCTTTTTTCCATAATTCTACAAATTTCTTGGAGTCTGATTTTTTATTTATTTTTTTAGTTAGTTAGTTTTTTGATTTTGTTAGCTCAAATTCTTTTTTTCCACAAATGTACTGAATCTCCTTCTTTTTTTTTTAAATCTTTGAAAATTTTTACAATTTTGTTCTTTAAAAATCCAGTATTTTGCAGAAATTTTTGCAATTTTTCTGAGTTTTAGAATTTTTCAATTTACTTTTGCAAATTTGTTCAAAATAAAAAACTTAGACACCACATATACACATTCATAAATTCAAAAGAAACATCTTATTTTGATAGTTGTTCAGCATCTTTAAACAATGTTTATCGGTTTATTGTGAAGATGAAGTAGATTTTGGGGCTCATGCATGACTTTAGATTTTTTTTTTTTTTTTTGCAAAAATTTGGAATTTTGATAAAAAAAAATAAATAAATTTTTAAAATTTCGAAATATCTATTTTTTTTTTTTTTGGCAAATATTCCAATTTTTTTTTTTAAGGAATTTTTTCATATATTTTAAAATGTCCCATATTTTCACAATGTTAAATATCAGAAAAACGCAAAATTTTGATATTTTTTAATTTTTTAATACAAATTTATTAAAAGTAAAAAAAAACTAGGCATTACATGTACAATTTTTCAAATTAAAAAAATAGCATTTTGATTTATTATTTTTACTATGTCAACTAGATTTTAACTAGGTACGGATTTTTATACTCCTTGCAGACTTCTTATTTAAGGGAAATCAACCAATGATGAGCCCCAAGAGCAAAATGGTAATTAATTAATCTAGTTAAAGCATTAAAGTGACAGACCTGATTGATGTATATTGATGTATGTTAAAGAGTTTTTGGAGGAGAGTGAAGTTTCTCCCTGTTCCTTAAACTCCTGGAGCTCACAGACTCGTACAGTGAGGTTTGAAGATAAAAAAAGACAAAGATGAATCTGTTATGAGTCATGGTGACCCACTTCTCTGCTCTGGTCTGTGCGTGTCACTTCCTGTTTCTGAGTGTAAGTAACACCTCGCTGACCTCCGTCTGACCCACAGAGAGCCACAGTCACGAGACGAGATGACCACAACTGATCTGTCAGCTGGAAACTGAATATTTAAAACGTTTAAATTATGCAGAGACTCTCCGGAGCAGAAGAGGGCGTTAGCTGTCGTCACTTCATGATTTAAGCACGCTATGTTTCTGAAGCAGGCGTGTGATGCTCTGTTGGAAAACTTCTCTGAGCTCATCGCAGACAGTATGAGATCATGAGAGGGAGGAGAAGCAGCCTGTAGAGGTAGTATCTGATGAGGAGACGGCGACGTGCGGCTGGGATGGCGATTTATCAGCAGCTCTTTGTTTCCTGGCGTCAGAGAGTAACCTGAGTTACTGCTCAGGCTCTCCTCCCGACCAATCACAAAGCTACATTTCATGGGAGGGTCGGCAGCTCGCTCGGCGCCTCCACATTGTGACAAAACTATTGCTCATTCCACCTCTCAATATTTATCATAGTACAATTTCCCCCACCGCCTCGCCCGCTTGGCGTGATTTATGACACGCTCAGCCTCGGCCTCATCACCGCCATGACGGGTTCATTGCAGGAAGAGCTTTTGTTTAACACTCCAACACCCAGAGCTGTCCTCTCACTCCTCTCTCTGCTTTTCTTTGCTCTGGTTTTTTAACTGTTGGAGTTTCATGCAGCTCCTCATTAAAGGGACAGTTTTTCCTTACAGAGGGTATTGATGATCAAAGACAACATTTCGTCAACATTTTTTTAAAACTAAATCTTCATCCCATTTGTCAGTAAAGCCTGCCACTGCTCTACTTCACCTCCTACAACATCAACAGCCCACCAACTTTCCATGCACCTGTGGCTAACCTCAAGTTTTACAGCCCTGGGAAGATAACTACATCTACAAAAAGACTAAACTGGAAGAAAATACAGATTTTAATTCTGTGTGGATGGATTCATTTCACTGACAATGTGCTGGATTAATATACATGACTGATATGTGGGAAGACATAAGCAAACAACTAGAAATTAGGAGTATTCTTTCAAAAAAAAAATCTGCAAATTTTTAAATTTCAAAATTGTGTGATTTTTTTTTTTTTCATTTTTTTCATAATTTTGCAAATTTCTTAACATTTTTTTTGACTATTAAAAACTCAAAGGTTTTTTTTTTGCAAATGCATTTATTTTTCCAGTTTTTTTTATTTGATCCTTTTAAATTTTTGCAAATTTTCAACATTTCTGTTTTTGAAAATCAATATATTCTTGAAATATTTGCAATTTTTCTGAGTTTGAGAAAAAAAAAAAGTACTTTTGCAGATTTGTTCAAAATTCAAAACTAAGACACCACATGTTCAAATTCAAAATTAAAAAAAAAAAACATGTTGTTTTGATAATTGTTCACCAGCTATTAACAATGTTTGTTGGTTTTATTGTGAAGGTAATGTAGAGTTTGTGGCTCCTGAATGACTTTGTTTTTTTTTTCTTTGCAAACTTTTGGAATTTAATAAAAAAAAACTTTCTTCAAATTTTTGAAATTCCAAATCTTGCCAACCCCTGAACTTTACTTTGTAATTTTTATTTATTTATTTATCGAAAACATTTGAATTTTTTTTTTCTTGGAATTTTTTCAAATTTTTAAAATTTCTTTTTTTTTTTTTTTTTTGCAAATTTGTTAAATAAAAAAAGAATGCTAACTTTGATTTTTTTTTTTCAATTTATGCAAATTTTTTAAAAGTTAAAAAACTAGGCATTATACGTACAATTTTAAAAATTCAAAAAATTATTATTTGGATACTATTTACTAGATTTTAATGAGGTATGGATTTTTACACACTAAATAGTCTTCGTAGTGAAGATAAAGTACATTATCTGGCTCTTGATTGACTTTAGTTTTTGTTTTTTTTAATGCAAAATTTTGAAATTTAATAAAAAGACAATTTTTTTCATTTTTTTTATTTTAAATTTGTGAACTTATTACATTTTCTTTTTACTTATTTTTTGCAAATATTTGAATTTTTTTTTTTGATATTTTTTTTCATCTTTTTTGAAATTTCCTATTTTTTGCAAATTTGCTAAATATAAAAAAATGCAATTATTTTTGTTTATTTATGCAAAATCAATTAAAGTAAAAAAAATGGCATTTCATGTACAATTTTAGAAATTAAAATAACAGCATTTGGATGATTATTATGTTTACTGGATTTTAACAAGGTCTGGAATTTTTTATACACTATATTGTCTTTAATGTGAAGATAAAGTAGATTTTGTGGCACCTGAATTATTCTAATTCACATGAGCTAAGGAAAAATGGCTCCTATGACAATAAAGGTTGAAGACCCCTGATTGAAGGGAAATCAATCAATGATGAGCAAAATTGGCCCAGTTTTTCTAAACACACAAACAAAACAACAGAAGGGTAAAGGGAAACAAAACAAACAGGACCAGTTTTAATAAAAAGCAACCTGATAATAGATCAGTCGGACTAATCAGCAGGTTTCTTTGATCGTTGATGAACTGATTAATTAACTGATTCATATTCTGATGTAGATATTTATTGTGTATGTTCTTATGCTTTAAAATCACCCATCCTATCGTTTCAGATCCAATCATGTGAGACTCTGTGGTCAGAGCGACAGTTAAAAAAATGATCCTTCAAAGAGGGAGGAGGAGAAACTCAGGACGGATCTTGAAGCGGAGAGATTAAGGAGGGACGAGGAAGCAGCCAGCCTCCACTCATCTATACATCAAAGAGGTGACACCGCCTTGCAAATTTGCTAAAGCTCATTTGTAATGTTTTCCGCTTGTCACTGGCCTTAATGTGCGCAGCTCATGGGAGTCGCAGCCCGCCGCATGATCAATGGTACGAGAGGAGAGCTGCGTCTCAGCACTGGGCGCGCTCCGCTCGCCGTATGCAAAGCACAGACGCAGTGACTGATGCTCTTTTTGCGCCAGCTGGGGATGGAAGTTGTCACACAGATTATAAATTGCACTTTTGCCGTGCAACCCCCGGCGTGCTCCCCTGCATGCAAAGGCAAAGGCTTTTGTTGAGCACTCTTTCAAAGTCACCCTGGGTGTGCCGACGCCGGCGAGGGGCCTGTGCACCGGAGCCGCTGCTGCCGCTGCTGCTGCTGGGACACGGGCCAGATGTAACACACACACACACACACACACACACACAGCGTCTAATGATTCTGCAGTGATTATGAAGTGTCTGCAGGGTCGAGGGGTGCCTCCTTTAAATCACGGCCTAATTGGGCCGGCCGGTCATTTATGGATGGAGGCGAACGAGGAAATCTTCTATATGGAAACGTTTTTCTTTAACTTCAGCTTCTTCAGTCCTTTATCACTGTCTGCTCACACACACACACACACACACACTCCACAGAGGGTGACCAAATCAAGTCAAACAGCATTAACACGCCGTTTATCAGGATTATTATCACCCACCCAGCGAGCGTGGATCCAGGGGACCCCCTGAAAGATTCAATAACTGAGGTTTTATTTCAAACAGCTGACTCCACGCGGTGATTCAGGTCTGTTAAAGAAAAATAATCAGCTATAGACGTATCCTGATCTCTTCTGGCTTTCTCTGAACATCTTTACTGACGTCACTTTTTCACAATTTCCTTGTTTATAAGATTTTATATCAAATACCTCACCTTTACTCCTCAAAGTCTGACTCAGTTACGGCAAAGGATTAGGGCCACAAAAGAAAAAAAAAGACAATTTGAAAAAAAGTATAGTTGACATTTTATGACAGAGAAGTCTAAATAACAGCCTTTAGTTATTCTGTATCCAAGCTGCTCATTATGCAGCTCACAAAATCATTTAATGTTGTTTCCTAAAGGGGGAAACTGTCAAACCTGGCAACGCAGCACGCTTACAAAATACTGAATATGACCAATCTGAGTCAAGTGTCTCCATAAACCACAAAAACACAAACCTAAACTTACAAAAAGACTAATCTGGAAGAAAATACAGGTTTTAATTCTGTGTGGATGGATTCATTTCACTGACAATGTGCCAGTTTAATATACATGCCTAATATGTGGCAAAACATTAGCAAACAACAAAAAACAAAGAGTTAAGTTATACTACCTTAATATATTTAATTAAAATATTTTTTTGAAAATTTGAAAATTGTTAAAAATACACATTTTTTAACTTCATTTTTCAAAATGTTTTGCAAATTTATGAAATGTATTCAAAATTTTAAAGTTTCAAAATTGTTAATATTTCCTTTTTTCAGCTAAAAGATATTTTTGCTAATCTTTAAAATTTTAACGTTTTGCAAACATCAAATTTAGAAAAATTGCATTTTTTTCAAATTTTCTAAAATTTGCATTTTTTCAGATTTTTTTTTTTACATTTTTATAAATTTCCAAATCTTTTGCAGATTTATTTTACATCAAAAACGCAAATTTTGAATTTTTTTTTTAAAGTTTTGTGAATTTTTTTTATTTCAAAATTGTGAGATTTTTTTTTTCAAATTTTTTATCCTGCAATTTTTTGTTAATTTTGTAAACTCAAGTTTTTTTTTTTTGCAAATGTACTAATTTTTCAATTTTTTATTCTTTTTTATTCTTTTTTTTATTTGACCTTTTTAAATCTTTCCATATAATAATAAAAAAATCTTAAAAATCAAAATTGACTTGAAATTTTTCCAATTTTTCTGAGTGTCTTTTTTTTTTTTTTTTGCGAATTTGTTCAAACTAAAAAACTAAGATGCCACATGTGCAAATCCATAAATTAAAAGCTATATACTTATTGTTTTAATAATTATTTACCATATTTAAACAATGTTTATTGTTTTTTGTGAAGATAAAGTAGATTTTGTGGCTCCTGAATTACTTAATCCAGGTGAGCTGAAGAAAAATGGCTCCTATGACAGTAAAGCTTGCAGACCCGTCGTCTGAGCAAATGATAAACAGATAAACATGAAATATCGGGATGATAGAAGTCAGGATGTCCTGATCCAGATCTCTGGGGTCAGATCCAGGTCAATCTTCGCATTTTTTATTTTCTATAACGATAAGTCACATTAGTTCCCCCACATTTCAGCCATTACATCTGCTTTACAGCATCTTACGGCAACTCTCCAGGGACAAACTGTTCAAAAAGGCCGAAACAAACAAACACAGGACAGTCTGTTAGCTTAGCATTAGCAACTCTGGAGTTCCCGCCTTAGTTAATACTTCACCCTCATGTAACCGGGCAAATCAAGGATTTTGTTGTTTGAAAACTTTTTGTCATACGTTGAGACAGCTGCTGCTCTCTGAGTCAGGTCTTCAGTTTGAGACTTTTTGCATAAATCACATCAGCAAAGTCGCCAAAACCACAGTTTTAGTAGAAATGTGAGCTGTAAGTTTTCTCCAGCACATCATCCCTGCTTGGAGCGAAGGATCGGTCTGTAAACCTTGATCCCTGTCGCGCTGAAACGGGGAGGAAGAGGAGCAGATCTCCCCACAGGTGTTTTTAACACACTCCTCCTCCTCTGCAGGTTTGTTTACTGCTCTCTCTGAAGTTTGAAACACCTGAGGACGTTCGCTCCGGGGAGACAAACTCCACCGTCAGTGAGTGGGAGAAAATTGCAACCTGGCGCTCTGCCTCCCCATTAGCCGAGCATTTGGAGCACCTGTCAGCTCTTGGGTCTAATTCACTCATCCAAATTATAACCTGAATGGCTTCTGTCTCTTTTTTTCTGCTGATCTGACTTCCTCGCCTCAGATTTGTGCGACTGGATCAGCACAACGTACCTCACAACACAGCCTTTGTGCTCGGCTCCATTACAGGTAAAATATATTCACTGTTTGCCGTAAACTTCCTCCGTGCCGCAGCAAATCCAGACACAACAGAGCCCTGAAGGGGAATTTTACCTCGATTTGGCTCGATATTTCCTCCTGTCGCAAACATTTCACTGAATATATCCATTCAATTTCCTCACGCCTGTGAAATCCATTTACTCAGAGCGAGTGCCTCAGCCCTCCACAGCAGCAGAACGGCAATAATGATATAAATGACCCAACAAATGAGCGGAGATCTCGCTGCTGGAGTTGTGTTTTTTTTTTTAAGTGCACCTCCTCCTGAGGTGACTCTACCCCGGGGAAACACCCAGGAGGAACACTGGGTTAAGCTGCTCATTGATCTCAGGGAAAAAGGTATTCCCAGTGTTATTCCTCCTCACTCCTGATACACATCACAGCTCCATCCACCCACACCGTCACCACACGACGGACGGAGAAGCTCCCACTCATAAACACTTCCACGGGAACAAAAAAAAGGAACCAGGCTGGAAAACCGAGCTCTGCCCCCTGACCTGTGTAACATCCAGAGCGTTGAAGCAGACCTGTGCACTGACTTTTCAGCCTCAGCGAGCGCGGAGCGCAGAAATGTCAGGAAGATAAATGATGAATCTATACGCAGACATTTTCTAAAGGATGGAGACGCACTTTGTAGATTTACATCCTGGAGAATATTTCAGTCATTTTTGTACATATTAAGGCTAACATGCTAATTTCTTGCCAGATGTTATTATTCATGCATATACATTGTTATTCTTATAAATGCAAGTGTTCAACCTGTTTTAAGCAGAAAGTAATAAGAATTAATTTTCATATCAATTTTTATTTAAAGAGCAAATTTTTTGAAAATGAATTAAAAGCTGAGTAATTTTCTTACAGTGATTGGAAAAAAAATAAAAAAATAATTAAATTGAACATTTTTAAAATATTAAAAATTTAGCAAATATAAAAAACATTCTTGAACATTTAAAAAAAAGGATTTTTTAAATATCTAAAAAATATATTTAAGTATGTTTAATTAAAAAAATGATGATTATGTAGCATGTGAAAAGTATGAAATAATAAAAAATTGTAAAATAATTTGAAATGCAAGAATATAATAATAATAATAATAAAAAAAAATAAAATAATAATAACTATAAAAAATATTATTAATAATAATAAATATTTTTGTTATTACTGTTATCATATGATTATTACTTTATTTTTATTATCATTGTTATTATTGTTATTATGATACTGGAAATATATTTAAATTTATTTTAAAAAAGTAGAAAATTAAAAAGTAATAATCATAATAATAATCATAAAACAATTATTATAATATCAATAATAATGATAACATATTCAATATATAAATAACAATTAAAATATTATAAAAAAACAGAATAAATATACAATACAATATTTTATATGATAATAATAATAATAACAATAACACTAATATTCATTAAAATTATAAAATATTGAAAAGTGTAAAAAATTAATTAAAAATATTTAAAAAAAAAATCAGAATAAATAAATTATAAATCATTTTATATGTATAAAAAATAAAAAAAGTAAAAATCATTTTAGAACTATATAGAATTAAACATTCTAAAATACATTAAGTACCTATAATAATTATATAATAATATAATAATAATTATACCTTTGAAAATATACTTTAAAGGAATGATAAAACAGAAAACAAATTTTGGCCTAGTAATTAATGTACATTAAACCATTAAAAACTAAAATTAAATGTTCTTTAATTAATTAACTCAAGGGTAAGGATAGAGGTGAAGATTTAAAAAACGTACTAGAAACACAAATATGCTGAGTACTTCAGTTATTAAAAAGAAAGACAATCACTAAACCTTATTGAGACAAACTGTAAAAATAAAAACCATCTTTGTTTTAGGCTTTTAAAAACTTTAGATAAGAGCAGGACTGAGTGGACTGCTCGTCTGTGGACTGCTCAGAGGAGCTGGAAGATTTGAGGGACCTTGATCTGAGATGGAGTCTGATCTGAGGTCTAAAAAACAATTAAAGAATTAAATCAATACGAAAATATGAGTCTTTTATCAATCGATGGAAATTAACTCACAGGGATTCAGATATTGATGCTGGATTCAACGATTGGAAACACATTTCAGAGTTATTAATGAGCCCACTGACTCCACACACACATGTACACACACATGAACACACACACGCTCTTCTTCATGCATGTTTCCAGCACACAGCTCGGACAGATTGGACCATTCATGCATTTCCTCTGAGCAGAGTTTCCTTCCTGGCTTGGTGTGAATTAATCATGGGGTTGTTGTGTTATCTCACCATGTAAGCATTAATTAATGATCATAATCAGTGAGGAGAATTAGTGTAGTCGCCTTTCCACTTAATTAATTACCTCAGCCCGGGCACCTGGGAAACACCCCGACAACACCGGTGCACAAAAACAAGAATTTGTCTTCGGCTGAAGTGGAGCTGCCACGTTAGAGCTGGTGACGGCAACAGAAGGGGAGGCTCAGAGAGAAATGGGCCAAGGTCCAGGCAGGAAAACAGGATTTCAGCAGCAACACGACAAATAAGAGACAACATGAAAGATAGTGGTTAAATAAAGGAAGTGAATGTATCTTGGGAGTATGCAGAAGCATAACTACCTTCTTCAAATGTTGCATGCGTGTGAAGCTCTGCAGAGAGCGTGTGCTGTGTGCAAACACACGCTACACAAGTGCTGTGTTAAGTAATTGTGTTAATTACTAAGTGCAGCAGGGACACGGCGGTGCTGAGCTGCTGATTAGGAGGAGAAATGGCCTCCTCTTCCCTTCCTCTTCCCTCGGAGAACGTCATATTAGCTGCTAAATTAGAATTTATTCACAGGATGAATCAGACACTTCAGAAGCTTTAAACCAACCACTGACGGTTAGCTTTGTTTACTCTGCTCATATTAGCTGCCAATCACATTCAGAGTCCAGAGAGGTTGAAGAGTTGAAGATTTAGAGAGGTGGTAACGTGTTTCTGCTGCAAAGATCGGTTTTTGAATGGGTGTGTATGTGGCTTCTGGTGTCTCTGTGGTCAGCCTCAAGTGGACACACGAGTAACTGCAGTTTGTTTGTTTTTTTTCTTTTTTTCAGACTTTTCTGCCTTTCTTTGGAGAGGATTGGACAGTGGATAGAGCAGGAAACAGAGCAAGAACTGGGAGTGACATGCAGGTAAAGAGGCCACAGGTAACAAATAAACATTACTTTGGTTTCAGCAGCTTCATGTTGGCTGCAGTCGAGTCACACGTGCTGTAAACGGTATGGTCTTCTACAAAATAACCTCCTGGGTGAGACGTTAAACCCAGCGACTGACTGGCTACCAATAAAAATGTGCTTGATGTGTGGCAGGCACTAGCAAACATCAAAAAATGATGGGTCAAGCAATATCATCAATATATGTCATCACATTCAAGCATTATTTTAAAGAAATAAAAAAAAATGAAAAATGTTTTAAAAACATTTAACATTTTTGAAAATTTCCAAATTCAATAATTTTCAAAGTTTCATTTTGCAAATTTTTATTTTTATGCATTTTTTTGTTGTTTTGCAATATTTTGAAATTTTAAATTTGCAAATTTTTGGGATATTTAAAAAAAATGATTTAAAAAAAGACTATTTTCTTAAGTTAGAAATTTGAATCAATAAATTAATTTATAGATCACATTTTTGGAATTATTTGAATTATTCAAAATTTTAAAATATAAAAATTCACTTTTTCGATTTCTGCATCTTTTTTAAAATGTCCAATTTTTTTAAAGGTTATAAGGATTTTTTTGTATTTTATATATATATATATATATATATATATATATATATATATATATATATTTTTTTTTTTTATTTTATTTTTTTTTTTTTTTGCTGTTGTTACTTTGCAAATCTTAAAAATTTCTAATTTGCAGATTTTTCAGATTTTTCTTAATTTAATTTTCTTCAAAATTACTGTATTTTCAAATTTTTGAAATTTAAATTATTAAATTTATTTGTGTTTTTTTTTTTGCAATTGTTTGAATTCAATTTTCTTGATTTGAAAGTATTTAAGACTGACTTTTTTAAGTTCTACATCTTTTGAAATTTCCAAAATTTTTGAAAATGTATTTAATACTAAAGGTTGCAAATTTTGGAAATGTATCCCTTTTTTTAATATTTGCAAAATAATCAAAAGTAAAAAACTAAGACATCAAATATACAATTTGATAAACTCAAAATTTTTCAAATTTTTGAAATTTAAATTATTAAATGTTTTTTATTGCAACTACTTGAATTTCATTCTTTTAATTTGGAAATATTTTAAATTCATTTTTTCTCTACATCTTTTTGAAATTTCCAAATTTTTTGAAAATGTATTAAATATCATAGTCTTTTTGGTCAATTTTGGAAATTTATTTATTTATTTTTTAAAATATATTTGCGAACTTATCAAAAAAAAAAAAAAAACCTAAGACATCACATGTACAATTTTATAAACTCAAAAAAATGTCATTTAGATAATAATTCACTAGAATTTTTTACACTTTATAGTTTTTATTTTGAAGATAAAGTAGAGAGCCCCTGAATAAGTGAAACCCAAATGGGCAGAGGCAAAGTGGCTTCTCTGAAAGTAAAAGTTGCAGACCCCTGGTCTTAAAGTTTAATAATCTCTCCATTGTGTATTTTGACAAACCAGGGGCCCCAAAGCAGCAGCTTGCATAGGGCCCCCAGAAAGCTAGCAACGGCCCTGCATACTGGTCACTTTAGTCATAACTGGCAGCAGGCACCTGGAGTCACATCTGTTCATGTCTTAGAAATACAAAGTGTCTAACAGGAAATGTGACTTTATTTCTAGAGGCAGCGGGTGTCAGACTTCATGTTGCAAACAGTGACACTTACCTCTGTCGCTCTCACACTCTGGCTCTCGTCGTGTTGTCAAGGCTGTCCAATGAGCTGATTTGTTAAAGGTCAAAACTTCAGCAACACTTGTAATAAAAGGAATAACTGTTCTTTGTCGACTGATGCTTTTCAGCGTTTGGCCCCATCAGAGTCCACGTAGAGAAACTAAAGACGACATTTAAATGGGAAAGTTGTTCGTCTGAACTGTAACTTTACTACAAACAGAATCATCTCATTACAGCCGGTCATGGTCCAGCAGTTTGTGTTTTTTTCCATTAAGGTAGAAGAAGAGTTTGTCTTCATTTGACTTCATTTGTCAGCGTTAAGACTCTGAGTCTGGGAGAAATCTTTTAGAGCTTCTCCTCGTGGATGATGTTTCCTCCTGTGTTTGCCGTATTTTCACTGCAGATAAAATCCTCATGCAAACATGCTCCAGCCCCACGAGCCCCCCCATATCTCCCCTCCTATCTGTCTCTGCGCCGATACGTCCCCCAGCCCTCCATTAGTGTCATCATGCTCTATTGAGCTGCACTTGTCATACTGATACCGAACTAATCAAGACTAATGAATTCATTTAACTGATGATAATAATGTTATTAAAATGCAAATTGTTAATTTCTTTTAATTGCTCTACATCACATGTAATCAATCACAACAACTTCTATCGTCGCCACAAATCTTTGCGCTTCTTCTCCCACTTTTCTCGCTATGAATCTCCATTCTGCGTCTTTCTCTCAAGGAGCGGGGCTGTGCCGGTTCGCTCAGTCATGGTCTGGTTAGATGCGTGATTGTGTGTCATATCATTTATTCTTAATCTTCTTGTTTGTGTCTGCACCGCTGCCTGTGAATGGGATGCCGACTGTAGAGCTGTAATTGGAAAATGCCTGACTGATTTGCTAAGACGGTGCAAACATGGAGAGAGCAGTTTTTATCAGGATTCAGTGTTCCCCTCAGAGTCTAACTGTAGCGGAGAGGAGCAACATGCCAACTCCATCCTGGGCTCCAGAGTTCAGACTAAAAGCAATAAAGCAGCTCATGGAAATTATCTCTGTGACTTGTTGAGCCCAGATTCATTAATCATGTTAATCAGGCTGCTGCTGGAGTCTAAAAACAAAGCAGAGCCCTGAGGAGAGGGGGAAGTGATCTCAGTGGTCAAATCTCAATCCTTAGTTTGGTTTCTGAAAAAAGTCTAATTAAAAAGGTTTTCCTGCTCCATGGTTTCACTAAAACTGCTTCATCTTATTTATTTATTTATTTATTTGTTTATTTAGCCGACCAGCATGGAGCTAATGTATGCTAACAAAGCAGCACTGGTAGTGTTACATTTGGTCATCGCACAGTTAACAGTAGTTGGAGAAAAAAGAAGAAAAAAAGAAAAGGAGTTGGGTAACAAAAAAAGCACAAAGTACCAAATAGAAATTAAAAAATATAAATAAATCATTTAAAAAAATACATTAAAAAATACATAAATAATTATTGCACAGAATGAAAAATTAATTATAGTAAATAAAAATGTATAATTTTTTTTTTAAATAAGCACATTGAAAAAATTATATTAAAATGAAAAATAAAAAAGTAAATATTCCAAAATTTAGAAATTTCAAAAAATTAACCAAAATTTATAAATTTGCAACAAATTTAAGAATTGTAATTTCAAACATTTTTTAATATAAAATCTTAAGATGTTTGCAAAATCTTCAAAAAAATCTGATTATTTTTTACTTAATTTAAAAAGTGTCAGATGATTTTAAAAGAAATCTTTAAAAAATGGAAAGTTTTATTGCAAGATGTGATGCATATTGAGTTCAACAAAATGTTGAAGACTCTTGGTCCAAGGGCTACAGAGCACTTGAAACAAAGACAAACTGAGACCTCACTTTAAACCAGAGTATGACAAATTTCCCATCACATGAATTTATTTTTCAAATTTCTCTTTTTTTTTTTTTTAAATAGAAGTTTTGAAAAGTTACAAAAATTAAAATAAAATAAATAAAAAACAATTCCAAAATGTCAAAAATTTGCAAAAAAAAAAAGTTATTTTAAAATTTGCTAAATCTAAAAAAAAATCCAAACATTTGAAGAAAAACAAACATTTGCAGAAATTTGAAAAATTCTTAACATGTTCAAATTTTCATCCATCCATCCATCCATCTTCTTCCGCTTATCCGGGGTCGGGTCGCGGGGGCAGCAGCCTAAGCAGGGAAGCCCAGACTTCCCTCTCCCTAGCCACTTCGTCCAGCTCTTCCGGGGGGATCCCAAGACGTTCCCAGGCCAGCCGAGAGATGTAGTCTCTCCAGCGTGTCCTGGGTCTGCCCCGGGGTCTCCTCCCGGTGGGACGTGCCCTGAACACCTCTCCAGGGAGGCGTCAGGGAGGCATCCTCATCAGATGCCCGAGCCACCTCATCTGGCTCCTCTCAACGCGGAGGAGTAGCGGCTCTACTCCGAGCTCCTCCCAGATCTCTAAGGGAGAGCCCGGCCACCCTACGGTGGATCTTATTCTTTCGGTCACTACCCAAAGCTCATGACCATAGGTGAAGGTGGGAACGAAGATCGACCGGTAAACAGAGAGCCTTGCCTTCAGGCTCAGCTCCCTCTTCACCACGACAGACCTGTGCAGAGTCCGCATTACTGCAGACGCTGCACAGATCCGCCTGTCGATCTCTCGCTCCATCCTTACCTCACTCGTGAACAAGACCCCAAGATACTTAAACTCCTCCACTTGGGGCAGGATCTCATCCCTGACCCGGAGAGGGCACTCCACCCTTTTCCGGCTGAGGACCATGGACTCAGATTTGGAGGTGCTGATTCTCATCCCAGCCGCTTCACACTGGGCTGCGAACCGCTCCAGAGAGAGTTGAAGGTCACGGCTTGATGAAGCCAACAGGACCACATCATCTGCAAAAAGCAGTGATCCAATCCTGAGGTTACCAAACTGGACCCCCTCGACACCCTGGCTGCGCCTAGAAATTCTGTCCATAAAAGTTATGAACAGAATCGGTGACAAAGGGCAGCCCTGGCGGAGTCCAACTCTCACTGGAAACGAGTCCGACTTACTGCCAGCGATGCGGACCAAGCTCTGGCACCGGTCGTACAGGGAACGGACGGCTCGTAACAAGCAGCCCGACACCCCATACTCCCGGAGAACCCCCCACAGGACTCCCCGAGGGACACGGTCGAATGCCTTCTCCAAGCCCACAAAACACATGTGGACAGGTTGGGCAAACTCCCATGCACCCTCGAGGACCCTGCTGAGGGTATAGAGCTGGTCCACAGTTCCACGGCCAGGACGAAAACCACATTGCTCCTCCTGAATCCGAGGTTCGACGATCTTACGGACCCTCCTCTCCAGTACCCCCGAATAGACCTTACCAGGGAGGCTGAGGAGTGTGATCCCCCTGTAGTTGGAACACACCCTCCGGTCCCCCTTCTTAAAAAGGGGGACCACCACCCCGGTCTGCCAATCCAGAGGCACTACCCCCGATGTTCAAATTTTGTTTTCCAAATTGGAAAAAAAAGTAAAAAAAAAAAAAAAAAAGAAAGTTTTATTCCAAGAGGTGGTGCGTTTTTAGTTCAACAAAATGTAAATGCATGATTTTATTTTGTGTCACTGTCTTGTGTCATCAATACCCTCTGTAAAGAAAAATAAAAGAGACATATTCAGATCTCACTTTAAACCATAATTGACAAATTTCCCATGACATCGATATTTTTTTTAAATTGGGCTGTGTTTCATGAGTGACTGGACAGATAAGCTGCGTTCAGGAGCTGCATCAGCTACATAAGCTATGACAAGCTATCGCTACAGTATTCAAATGCTACAAGATACAGCTTCTGAATACTTTAATGTTAGCTTAACGTTTACTTTTTTCGGGGTTTAGCTGTTTATCGTCAGTTTGGTTTGGATGTGAATGAACAGTTGCATTGCCTACGACGGCCAGCGAGTGTCCAGGGGTGATGACGTCACAAGGATTGAGTGGCGTCTTGTTTCTGACCTTAATCTGCATTTTCAACACTTAACAGACTCAGAAAGAAAAACAGTTATGAAGAGAAATGCATTCAGATGAAATCCTCTGTTAGGACGGGTAGGTGTGTAAATGAGCAGAGAAGGGTGGTGCAGGTCTGGAGTCTGAATAATAAACAAACCCCAGCGTGGGGTGAGCATATTAAGCAGACATCCTTAAACTACAGCCGTGTAGTTTCCAGCTCCTCTCTGAGCCCTCAGGTAACAAAGCCTCTCTCTGCAGAAACCCACTGCATCTGAAAACCATTTCAACACTGTTCAATCTCCCGTTTCCTTTGGCTCGGCGTGCGTCGTTAATGCACAGTATGTCAGCGGCGTGAACAAGAAAAATCGCCACAACCCAGAATCAATCAACAAAAACAATGTGCCGTGCATTTAATCCTGAGGGTCTGTGACCTTCGCTGCGTGGAATATCAATTCATCTCCAAATTATTTGCAGCACTCCATCATCCGGCGTTTGGTTACTCCGGGTTGTCCGTCCCAGAGTCTTCCTCTGATTTCACCTCAGGCGGAGATTAATTTGGGTCTTATGAACTCAGAGCAAAGTGAATCTAAAGTCAGAGAGTTTTGGAGTTGATGGTGTTTTATCACAAAGGATTTGAATCAATAATAAAACTTTAACGTCTAATAAATGAGGAGTCCAGGCTCGTTCAGCGTTGAATCAGAAACACGGGACAGATCTGCCTTCAGGGTTTGGAGGCGTTAAACATTTTCACAGTTTTCACCTCGTTTTAAAAAAGCCCCAGCTCCCTGAAAACAGTTTGCTCCCGTTTATGAAAAGGTCACAGTTTGGGTTCAAAAAAACAGGTTAGCGTTTGATTTGAGTCTGACACAGGACACACACCCCGGCCTCCTGGGTGGAACAAACTGTGCTGTTTGGATCCATCCATCAAGAGACTTTCAGGCTCTTTGTACTCCCACCTTGACTCCCCAAAGGCCGCGTCTGAGCGGGAACGAGTGGCTGTAAACACATCTGAGAGTCGCCCAATCGTGGCTCTCAGAGGGGTTAAGAGCTGGACTCGTCTTAAAGAGAAAACGCAGACTCTGAGAGTTAAAGACAGCCTCAATCTGAGCAGACACAGAGGATCTGTTCTGTAAGAGGGGAGGTTTTATTCTCAGGTATAATTTCAGACTATTAATCTGACATAATCCTGTAGATTTCAGAAAAACTTGAGCATAGTGGCAGGATTTTTTCGTCTCTTTTTTGTCGACTTTGTATTTGGAGTGGATCATTACTTTGTATGGTTCATTTGTTGGTCGTGGACACCAAACTTTTTGTATCTTCCGTGATATTTTTACTATTTTTGCTCCTGTGTTTGTCTGGAGATCCTACATGTAACCATGGCTGCATTGCTCACATGTGAAATCAGCTGTTAGCAGCCTATAGCATGTTGATGCTATCTGGTGCTAGGCCGGATGTTTCCCCACAAGATGAGGAGAAAGGGGTGAGGACGATGTGCTGGTTCGACCTGTCCTTCCATCCATCGTTATTGGGAAAGTAAGATCTATCTCCAATAAGATGGACGAGCTAGCTGTGCTAACCCAGCAACAGAGGGAATACCAGAAGGCAGAGTAGCATCATGCTAGGATACAGGATCCAGGAGACAGAGACTGAACAGACTGCTGAAGAAGCTCAGTCCTGGACCCTGTGGAGGTGGAGGCTGGCTGACTGGACAATGATGGACAAGCTGTCAGCATCTATTTTACTTTTGTTTTTGACTGCTGCTGTGACTCCTCCTGATTTCTAGTCTATGACAATGACTAGTCGATTATGTTGTCTAATCATTGCAGCCCTAGACAACAGGTGTCTGTCTTACTCTGAAGCTAAGCTAGCAGGTGGTGGTGGTGTGGCGGTGTCTCTACTATCCCCACTGGACATAGTTGCATCCATGATGCTGAGCTCCAGTTATTCATGAGCGAACACACAGGGCTCTAATTTCATAGACCAGGCGCAAGCGCAAGCGCAGGCCCAGGCGCAGGCGCAGGCGCAGGCACACCTGCCCTGCGCCGGCCTTTGCCGCGCAGACAGGGCATGACTGGCGCACTTTGCAAGTTTCCTGCAGTGCAGAGCTGCGCAGAGCTGCGCGTCCACGCCTCCCTCCGCACAAATGGCAGAGAGGGAGGAGAAAAGCTGTGAGTGGGTTTAACACAGCCGAGCACTGTTTTCACCAATCAAATGAGCGCATCTCCTCGCCTTTAAATGCCCTGTGGCCGAGGCGCAGCGTCTGATTGGTCTGAGTGATCTCCAGCACCACGGAAACAGTTCTGGTAGTGGAGACGGTCAGAGCCGCTGTCCCTGCAGCAGGAGAATGGACAGCGGGCCACATCGGAGGACACGAACCGCGTCACTGTGTGGGTCAGCTCCTGGGACAGATTTAATCTGTTCCTTTGTCATTAATAGGAGAACAAAATGAAGAGACAGTTACACAGCTGGCTTATCCATTCAGAATACTTTTGATCCACCTGCACTCCTGGTTTGTCATCGCCAAGCAAAGCCTTTGGTGATATACTGTATACTCTCCCGGTGTCTCCACCTCATCCTCCTTACAATAATGTACTCCATCTTTTTAGATCAGGTTAAAAATAAAGACTAAAACAGAGAAATATGGGAAATCACAGGTAAATCCTGAGTGACACACATTTATTTTGTCTCTTTTTTTCTCATTTGTTTCTTTGAATTAAATGAAATGAGAGAACCAGATATATACTCAGTATCAGATGTTAAGGCTGTTTATTGTTTAATTGTAAGATGTGCATCAAACTTCCAGCTGCCGTCAGGTTAACTTTCCATTATGACAAACGGCTTTAATCTGACATCAGATGTGACGGGACAGTTAATATAGATACAAATGTATATGCTGGTTCAGATGGTTACATTAAATAGTGATTGCTGTGATTGTTTATTGCATTAAAATGTGCCTGACACTCTGGAAACCTGCCTCTGAGGCTTTGATGACATGTGTGCACATGTGCGCTTGTCACCAAATTACAGCTGCGGAGGGTGCACTCCGCTTTGCGCCGAGAATAGACCAGGTTGGAGTTGGCGAGCTTTCAGCGCACTTTCTGCGCTGTTTTTGGCACAAAATTGTCACTGCGCCAACATGAATCTGCTGACACCTCCCCCTGGTGCGCTGTCACACCCATCTCTGCGCACAAAAATTAGCACTGCGTGGGGTACGCCAGGCTTGCACCCCCTGCGCTGCTCCACGAAATTAGAGCCCACAGTCTTGATAGTCCATACATGATAAGAGAATTATATTCACTTTTTTTTTTAGTGAGTTACAGAGTTACATTTTTTCTTTTTCATATAGTGAAGTAAAGGTAAAAGTTGTGAGAATATAGAAACTCAAGTAAAGTATAGATCCTCCTAAAACTTAATGTAACAAAGTACTTTTTCTTCGTTTCTTTACATCACTGCTTCTTTTAATAAGCCTGTCATCACATGAGCGTGGAGGTTCGGTGAACTCTGAGTTAACATCCTGTGAATTCGCCTCGGTTATCTCTGAAATAAGAGTGAACCAAGAGACGGAGAGGATCCCTCTGCTGTGGTTCTGTGTCTTTCACCTGGAGCTGCTGGAGGAGATGATCTTCAGCCCGTGTCACGGCGCCCCCCGCGGTCCTGTCGTTGTGAAAGGTTAGCGTTCAGCCTCTGACTCCTGGACTCGTGGATCAAACGAATTGTGCGCGGCTTTGGAAAGGTTGTGGCCTCGGCTCAGGCTGCGGCTGAGCTCAGCTGTGTGTGTGTGTGATACATGTCGGTGTGTGTGGGTGTTTCAGCAGCTTCAGAAGTGCTCGGCGTGTGTTGGTGTCAGAGGTGGAGAGTCATTTGAGTACTGGTGGATAAAATCTTTTAACTCTCTTTCCTGTTCACTGGTGAAACCAATAAACCAGATTAAATGTAGCGAGGTTTAGAAATCAAAATTCTTCGAAGACTTTGAGGAGAGGATGTGTTTCCCAACCAGCGAGCGTGTGAGTCTGTCTTTACACTCTGGAGTCAAACTGGCAGCCTCCATTCATCTGCCTGTCAATCAGCGCGGCGTAACGATCGCAGTCTGAGGGAACAGAGGGACAGAGACAACACCTCATTTCTCTGATAACTCCAGGAGCTCCCAATTAGCGTCTCACCGCACGTCAATCAAAACAATTATCAATCAATGAGCCGCAATTACGCCCAAACCAGATTAAAGCATCATTATCTCTGACAGCTGCATCAGCCCGCGACATGACGAACACTCAGGGAGGTGACAGCTGGGTTCAGGAGGAGTGTGAAGTCGACTGGAGGCTGGGAAGGGGGTCACTGGGGTCACGACGCTCGCCCTTAAAAGAAAAAATAGATAGTAAAATGTGCTTAAACCCCATCACTGTGTTAAACGAACCAATCAGGGCTCAGATTAATGCCCCAGCAGCTCATCAGCGATGCTGCACAGCAGTTGTTGTTAAACTCTCTGCTGCTGTTTCCGTCCTGCTGCTCTATAAGGAAAGAGGAGCTAATTATTCCCTCAGTTTGGTGTTATCTCTGCTGCCATCATCGCTGATCTAAAGACCCCATCGAGGCCCATTCACGGCCGTGTCCACAGATCACTTCCTGATGGAGGAGCACTCAGGAGGAGTAGGGCTTGTAATTATGTGAGGATATTAACACCAACACGATGGAGGAGGTCAGATTGTAATCCAGCTTCGATTCACCTGAGCTGTTAAAAAGCTATGGCTCAGTTTTTGGCTCTTTGTAGATTTAAAAAATACTTTTTATTGATGATTAAAGACTCTGACACTAAATAAAATCCTGCGTTAACATTTAAAATCTTCATCCCATCGGTCAATAAAGCCTGCCACCGCTCTACTTCACCTCCTACAACATCAACAGCCCACCAACTTTCCATGCACCTGTGGCTAACCTCAAGTTTTACAGCCCTGGGAAGATAACTACATCTACAAAAAGACTAATCTGGAAGAAAATACAGATTTTAATTCTGTGTGGATGGATTCATTAAACTGACAACGTGCTGGATTAAAATACATGAATGATATGTGGCAAGACATTAGCTAACAACAAAAAAGGATGAGTCGAGAATTTTATTGATATATATGTTACCAAACTCAGGTATTATTTAAAAAAAAATGAAAATTTCCAGATAATTTTTTTTTTTTTTCTCATTTTTTAAATTTTGATTTTTTTTTTTTTTTTTTTTTTTTTTTTTTTTAATTATTTGGGTCATTTAGTGAATTTTTTTGCAAATATTAGAAAATTTCAAATTTTTAGAAATTTAAATTTTCAGATATTTTGTTAGGTTTCTGAATTAAAAAAAAAACTTTCTTAAAATAACTTGAATGTATTTTTTGCAAATGTAGTGCATTTTTTTTTGTTTGATTTAATTTTTTTAAAATTTCAATTCTACATTTTGAAAACATTTGGTTTACTAGCATTTTTATTTTATTTAATTTTTTTGCGCATTTAGTGACATTTTTTGCACATTTAGTGAATTTTTTGCACATTTAGTTAAATTTTTTGCAAACATTTGAAAATTTCAAATTTTTAGAAATTTAAATTTTTCAGATATTTTGGGAGTTTTCTGAATTTAAAAGAAATCTTTTTTAAATATTTTGATTTTTTTTTTGCCAATTTATGGATTTTTTTTGTATTATTGCATTTTTTAAATTTCAATTCTATATTTTGAAAGTATTTGATATATAAGCATTTTTATTGTTTTTTTTTTAGTTTTTGTGCACATTTAGTGACATTTTTTGCAAATATTTGAAAATTTCCAATTTTTTTACAATTTAAAATTTTCAGACATTTTGAGAGTTTTCTGAAGTTAAATTTTTTTTAAAAAAAATATTTTGTATTTATTTTTATTTATATTATATTTATATTATATTTTTGTATTATTGCATTTTTCAAATTTCCATTTTAAAATTTAAAAAAATTATATATATTAGCATTTTTTATTTTAATTTTTTCGCAAATTAATAAACCTTTTTTTTTTAGCTTTATCGTCAATATACGTTAATGAATTTGAGTACTCATTCAAATATGATTTTTTTTGTAAATTTGTCGATTTACTTTTTTCAATTTTTTTAACAAATCTTTAAAATTGCTAACTTATTTGATTTTTTTGTTGGTTTTTGTTTTTTGTTATTGCTAATTTCTGAATTCTTGCATTTTAAAAAAAATTGCAATTTTTTAACAATTCAAAAATTTTGCAAAATTTAAAAGAAGTAATTCTAAGTGAATAACACCAGGCATCGCATGTCGAATTTCCCAAATTAAAAAAAAAAAAAAACAGGTTTAGATATTTACTAGATTTCAACTATATATTGAGTTTTATAAACTTTATTCTCTTATTCATAAAAATAAAGTAGATTTTGTGGCTCCTGAATGACTTTACTTCAGCTGTGCTAAGGCAGACTGGCTCAGTAAAGGTTGCAGACCCCTGCACATGGTGTAAAATCTGATCCACATGTCAACAGATATATCAGCTGGTCAATAACCAAGTGTGTAAAATCAGACACTGTCCAATAGTTATTGACCTTGAAGCTAAACACTCTCCAGAGCTGTGGTGGTTTGAGGCCTAAAGCAGACTCCAGGCCCACTCTGCTGAATGTGTCTGGGTAAAAACTGTTTGGTAGCAGCAGTCTGCCAATGTTTCCACCAGTTAGTCAACAATCAGCGCCCACTTGGCAGGAGCAAAGCTGTCTGATTACAGACGCAGCAGATCCAGAGGAGCTCGGTGTTGGAGCGTCTCTCTGGAGCCTTTTCGCTCATTTTATCTCTGCTCACCTTAAAAAATCGTCTTGATTTCTGAATCCTCACGATTTCACTCCCTGCTGGACGAGCCAAGGCGCTGCTGCTGCTGCTGCACCTCACTGTCTCTTCTTTACATGAAATGATTTAATCCTTCACACACACACACACACACACACACACACACTGTCACTCCACCATGATAGATGCTTCCTCCTGTCTCCAAAGTGAAGCCTGGCGCTCACCAGGTGGGCGGCGGTGATTTGGCTTGATAATAAGTCGCCTGACTTCGTGAGTCCATTCCTCCCCCCTGGAGACACATCCTCCACGCTCGAGCTGCTGGGGGTGATAAGACTGTGGGGAGATAACGACTTTTGGTGCGGCGTGTTATAGCACCTCAGAGGACGTTCGTTACTGTGATTATGGCTGTGACAGCCGTGATGAGAGGTGAGGGGACAGCCCGTCTCTGTCAGCAGCAGCAGCACAGTCCCATCAGCACAGGTGAGCTGTATGCACGCTGCAGCCTGATGAAGTCGTCTGTACGCATCACGCTCCAGAGCCCATCATATGGTCGACCCAAACAACCAAACTTAAAGCCGGGGAAAGTTCTGCACAGATGTTTCAAACTTAACGTCGACCAAACCTTCAGACACTTTTCTTAAACTTATTCAAAATCAGCAAAACAGATTTTCTGAACAAACTCACATTTGTATTCTTTTAAATTGTATTTATCAGTTTTGAACAAATCGTTCCCAATTATTCGTCTGTTGACTTTGAAGAGCTTGAAGGCCTCATCTCATTTCAGGGTCTTAGTAGTTTTTTAATGAGCAGAAAAAACACAAAGTCGGACTTGATCAGACCGTTATGAGAGCAGGATGAATTCAAACCATGACTCCAGGCATGAAAGTGAAACTTTGACCTCCAGATGTTTTAATTTAAAAGTATAAAGTCCGTCCTCTCAGAAGTAAAAATGTCTGTCAAGTGTATTTCTAACTTTTCTGTAAAAACGAAAATAATTCACTGAATGTAAAAAACAAAAACAAAGTGAGAGTGAGACGCGTGTTTCAGTCAGCAGAGGATCTGACGACAGAAACTCTGCAGGTGACATCTGCACATGACGTGGTCTGTGGCTGTGTTTCTCTAAAAAGGCTGTTAGCCAGAACGCCCATCAGGCTGAAAATCAGAAGAACTGTCAGTCAGACGGCCCATTAGTTTAAAAAAATCAAGGTAGTTCATTAGGAAATCAGAAGGCCCTTTAGCCAGAAAATCAGAAGCTCCATTTGTCAGAATGCCCATCAGACCGCAAGTTTCAAGGCCTGTCAGTCAGAAGACCCATCATTTTTAAAATCAAGATGGTTGGTCAGGAAATCAGCCGGCCCATCACTATAAAAATAAGAAGGCTCTTTAGTTCAGAAAGCAGAATGCTGTTGCTCAGAAGGCCCTTTAGTCAGAAAACCAGAAGGTCTGTTTGTCAGATGTCTAATTAGTCAGAAGTCCCCTTAGTCAGAAGGCTCTTGAGCCAGAAAATCAGAAGCTCTGTAAGTCAATAAGACTTATGAGTTTGAAAATCAAGGTGGTCAGTCAGAAAATCAAAGGCCCATGAGTCAGAGGGCCTGTCAGTCAGGAAATTAGCTGGCCCATAACTTTGAAAATCAGAGAGCTCTTTGGTCAGAAAACCATAAGGCCTGTTAGTCAGAAGGCTCTTAAGTCAGAAAATCAGAAGCCTCAACAGACCACAAATCAGAAGCTCTGTCATCAGTTTGAAAATCAAGGTGGTCAGTTAAAAAATCTAAGGCCCATGAGTCAGAGGGCGTGTCAGTCAGAAAATCCGAAGGCCCATCAACAAAAGGCCCTCTAATCAAAAAAAGATCAGAAGGCCTGTCAGTCAGGAAATTAGCTGGCCCATAACTTTAAAAATCAGAGAGCTCTTTGGTCAGAAAAACAGAGGGCCTATTAGTCAGAAGGCTCTTGAGTCAGAAAATCAGAAGCCCCATCAGACCGAAAATCAGAAGCTCTGTTAGTCAGAAGACTCATCAGTTTGAAAATCAAGGTGGTCAGTCAGACAATCAAAAGCCCCCTCAGTAAAAAGGCCCATGAGTCAGAAGGCATGTCAGTCAGGAAATCAGAAAGCCCTTTAGTCAAAGTCCCTTCAATCAGAAAATCTGAAGGCCCATCAACCAGAAGGCTCTTTAGTCAAAAAAATCAGAAGGCCTGTCAGGAAATTAGCTGGCCCATAACTTTGAAAATCAGAGAGCTCTTTGGTCAAAAACCAGAAGTCCCCTTAGTCAGAAGGCTCTTGAGTCAGAAAATCAGAAGCCTCATCAGACCAAAAATCAGAAGCTCTGTTAGTCAGAAGACTCATCAGTTTGAAAATCAAGGTGATCAGTCAGACAATCAGAACCCACGTCAGTCTAAAGACCCATGAGTCAGAAGGTTTGTCAGTCAGTAAATCAGGCAGCCCTTCAGTCAGAAAATCAGACGGCCCATCAACCAAAAGGCCCTTTCGTAAGAAAACCAAAAGTACTTTCAGTCAGAGGGCCCATGAGTCAGAAGGCCTGTCAGCCAGGAAATTAGCTGGCCCATAACTTTGAAAATCAGAAAGCTCTTTGGTCAAAGAAGGCCCGTTAGTCAAAAGGCTTATTAGTCAGAAGTCCCCTTAGTCAAAAGGCTCTTGAGTCAGAAAATCAGAAGCCCCATCAGACCAAAAAAACAGAAGGCCTGTAGGTCAGAAGACTAATTAGTTTGAAAATCAAGGTGGTCAGTCAGAAAATCCGAAGGCCCATCAACCAGAAGGCCCTCTAGTCAAAAAAAATCAGACGGCCTGTTAGTCAGGAAATTAGCTGGCTCATCACTTTGAAAATCGGAGAGCTCTTTGGTCAGAAACCAGAAGGCCTGTTAGTCAGAAAAACAGAGGGCCTGTTAGTCATAAACAGAGGGCCTGTTAGTCATTAAAACAGAGGGTCTGTTAGTCAGAAAAATAGAGGGTCTGTTAGTCATAAAAACAGAGGGTCTGTTAGTCATAAAAACAGAGGGTCTGTTAGTCAGAAAAATAGAGGGCCTGTTAGTCAGAAAAACAGAGGGCCTGTTAGTCATTTAAACAGAGGGCCTGTTAGTCATTTAAACAGAGGGCCTGTTAGTCATTAAAACAGAGGGCCTGTTAGTCATTTAAACAGAGGGCCTGTTAGTCATTTAAACAGAGGGCCTGTTAGTCATTAAAACAGAGGGCCTGTTAGTCATTTAAACAGAGGGCCTGTTAGTCAGAAAAACAGAGGGTCTGTTAGTCATTTAAACAGAGGGCCTGTTAGTCATTTAAACAGAGGGCCTGTTAGTCATTTAAACAGAGGGCCTGTTAGTCATTAAAACAGAGGGCCTGTTAGTCAGAAAAACAGAGGGCCTGTTAGTCAGAAAAACAGAGGGCCTGTTAGTCAGAAAAACAGAGGGCCTGTTAGTCAGAAAAACAGAGGGCCTGTTAGTCATAAACAGAGGGCCTGTTAGTCAGAAAAACAGAGGGCCTGTTAGTCAGAAAAACAGAGGGCCTGTTAGTCATAAACAGAGGGCCTGTTAGTCAGAAAAACAGAGGGCCTGTTAGTCATAAAAACAGAGGGCCTGTTAGTCATAAAAACAGAGGGCCTGTTAGTCAGAAAAACAGAGGGCCTGTTAGTCAGAAAAACAGAGGGCCTGTTAGTCAGAAAAACAGAGGGCCTGTTAGTCAGAAAGCTCATCAGTTTGAAAATCAAGGTGGTCAGTCAGAAAATCAGAACCCACGTCAGTCTAAAGGCCCGTGAGTCAGAAGGCATGTCAGTCAGGAAATCAGTAAGCCCTTTTGTCAAAGATCTGTTTAGTCAGAAAATCAGAAGGACTTTCAGTCAGAGGGCCCATGAGTAAGAAGGCCTGTCAGTCAGGAAATTAGCTGGCTCATAACTTTGAAATCAGAAAGCTCTTTGGTCAAAAACCAGAAGGCCCATTAGTCAGAAGGCTCTTGAGTCAGAAAATCAGAAGCCTCATCAGACCAAAAATCAGAAGCTCTGTCAGTCAGAAGACTCATCAGTTTGAAAATCAAGGTGGTCAGTCAGACAATCAGAGGCCCATGAGTCAAAAGACCTTTGAGTCAGAAGGTTTGTCAGTCAGGAATCAGTGAGCCCTTTAGTCAAAGTCCACTTAGTCAGAAAATCAGAAGGCCTATCAACCAGAAGGCCCTTTCATAAGAAAACCAAAAGGACTTTCAGTCAGAGGGCCCATGAGTCAGAAGACGTGTCAGTCAGGAAATCAGCTGGCCCATCATTTTGGAAATCAGAGTACTCTTGAGTCAGAAAACCAGAAGGTCATTACTTCAAAGGCCCATTAGTCAGAAGTCCTCCTAGTTAAAAGGCCCTTTGGTCAAAGTCCTGTTAGTCAGATAGATAGATCTTTATTCTTCACTGCAACAGGTACAACAGCATTGCAGAAGACCCTTTAGTCAGAAAACCAGGAGCCCCATCAGACCAGAAACCAGAAGGCCTGTCAGTCAGGAGACCCATCAGTTTGAAAATCAAGGGGCCAGTTAGTCAGAAGGTTCTTTAGTCAGAAGGCCAATCTGTTTTAAAAATCAGAAGGCCTTTGAGTCAGAAAATTAGTTTGTATTAAGTTAATATTCTCAAACTCAAACTAATTTTTCTAAGAAACGAGCCTCCTGGTTTTCTGACTAACTGGCGTTCTGATGATAAGGTGTTTTCTGGAGCTTCAGGTCACAGTGAACGAAAATGAAGACGTGTTTTCTGCTTTATCCTCAGAGAGCTCCTGTAAACCTGGAGAGCTGTGCTGAGTTTGCTGAGTCAAAGAGCGTCTCCAGCATCTCATGGATATTTAGATAAACACTCCTCAAGCTTCACCTTGAATCTCCTCTTCTGTTGGTAAAAATCTTTTATGCTTCGGTCTCCTTGTTTCTCGCCCACAAATCGCTTTCATGGCGTGTAAACGGTACAGCCGGTAGGAGTGATGGGAAATTTATGAGATTACAAAATTTCTTTAAAGAGATGAAATGCTCCTTTTAAAGAACATCCCCGGGGTTTTCAATACTTATAGACAAACCTTAAAATGCATGAGCACTGACTGGGAATTTCTCCGCTCGGCAATAAAAGAGAATAAAACAAGTGGAAACGAGCGTGATTAGCAAATCGCTCCCCAGCCGCTGTTGGCATGGGAACGATTAAGAGCTGCTCTCCGTGCACTTTGGAGGAATTATCCGCACAGCTGGGGGCGTCTGATCAAACTGGAGAAAAACTTCTTTTAAAGTCACACTCTTTGTTTGATGATCATCAGGAAACACGCTAACACACGCTAACACACGCTAACACAGCGCTGTCACCAGGCTCCAAACATGGAGCTGCTCTCAGAGAGAGAACCTGTGAAAAGCTCCACAGGTGAGCTCAAAGGATGATGGGTAAAAAGAAAAAGGTGTGTGTGTGTGCTGCGATGTAATTACAGCCACTTGCATATTTCTGCCTGTCATTTAAAAATGAGTGTCTGGGAGCGGGATAATGGGAATAATCCTTCTGCCCATCTCCAAATTAAATTTGGGTGTTCATGGCGAGAGCAGAGTGTGTGCGCTCGCCTCTTGGAAGCAAATCCTCCGTTTGAATAACTCCCCTGAAGGCCTGATGGATGTGATACAGATATTAGATTTCCATCACTTCAAACTCGGGACTTTCTGCCACTGGCTGACTAAATAATTGAAGACTTCTCCCATAAAAAACGCAATATATCTGTTTGAGAAAAATGTTGCTTCCTCAAATTTATCAGTCAATATTTCAGAAGTGGGGATGAGTCTATCCCCGGCAGCCATCAGATGACTCACTTTCACTTTTATTTTGAAAAATAATCCGTCACATCTTTTCAAGCTCTCCAGCATTTTTATAAATTAGACTCAACTTTTTGGGTTTCAAGTGAGTCAAATTCTGTCGTGTTAGAGTCGATTCAAGTATCTTCAAACTTAGAGACTTTGTCATCTCTACAGGAAGTTATTTATCCTGTTGGACAAAGTTTTATAAAGAGAGGCTACGACTGAATTAAAGATTTATTAACTCTTATAGTTCATAATTTATTACTGCATCATCACATCTCATTAAAATATAAGTACAAATAAATAAACACAGGATGATTTTATGTGAATGCAGTAATCCATCCTTTAATTCAATGTTCTTCAACTTTAAAAGGATAAACAACATGCTAATGCTAACAGTAGACAACACACTGACTTACAGCTAACTCATCACCCAAACAATAAACCTACTGTAACCCTGAGCCCCACCTTTGAATCATCTTGCGCCTTAAATACACCAGATGCATCTCCCATCCGGCACAGGAAGTGACCATTCTTTTAACCAATCAACGGTCTGCAGTGTTGTAGCTCCACCTTCTGGGATTGGATCGGTTTAGTCTGGCACCCAAACGAAAGGGTTTTCGAAAAAGGGATGTGGATCTGTCCCAGGATTAGAAATTACACAGCACAGCTCTAGAAAAATAGCATGGCTGCGTATTACCTGCGACCTGACAGACCAGCCACGCAGCCAGACTGCGACAGAGCAGATCCAGTGTAAGTTGACTTGAATGAAAACCTAACTGATCCAGTGTGGTGGCATAGCAGGGATGGACTGGAAGCATCTGAAGATTTTAAGCCGTTAGTCTACATTTTCCTGCTGGATATATTAGATATAAGTTTTGCAAATTTTCAAAATTTTAACATTTTTAGATTTTTTTTTTTTATTTAACAAGAAATATTGTTTTTTCAGATTTTTATAATTTAGTTTTTTTTTTTTTAACTTATTGAAATGATTTTTTTGCAAATCTTTAAAATAATATATTTTGAGGAAATTTGCAATTTTTTTAAATCTCAAAATATTTGCAAATTAATTAAATACCCATTTTTTATTTTAAGCTGTATAATCTGTTAATGTTATCAAATTCAAGTTTTCTTTCAAAATTTTTAATTTTTTTTTTTTTGCAAATTTATTGAACTTATTTTATTCAATTTTTTACAATATTTTTGAATTTCAAAATATTTGCAAATTAATTAAATATCCATTTTTTTTATTTTTAGCTGTATAATCGATAAATGTCATCAAATTCAAGTTTTCTTTGAATTTTTTTTTGCAAATTTATTGAACTTATCTTATTTATTTTTTAAACAATATTTATAAATTTCAATATTATTTAATATTTTTGTAAAGTTTTGAATCTATTTACTTACATTTTTTTAACAATATTTTTAAATTCCAATATTTTTAATTTTTTGATATAACTTGAATTTTTTGCAAATTTTTGAAAGTTTTGTTATTGAATAAAGAATTTAAAATAAAATGCAAATTTCAACAATTTTGGAAAAAATGTGAATTTTTTAAATCTGAATTTTTGACGATTTTGCAAAATATTTAAATAGTATCGGGTTGTAAACACTTTTATGTCTTTATTGTGAAGATAAAGTAGATTTTGTGGCTCCTGAATGACTGTGGAAAAATGGCTCCTGTGAAGGTAAAAGTTGCAGGAAAGTGTAAATCTGATCCACAAGTTTTCAGATACCAGGTCAATAACCAAGTGTGTAAAATCCCTTAGATGTAAGGGACTAAAAATCTACACCTGCTCAAGGGTTTTATTTCATTTCCAGTCAGAGGGAAGTTTTCCTCACTTGTTGAGCCTCCCTCAGATCTTTGTAGCCCCTCCTGTTAGCATAGAGCCTGATATCAAATCAGGGTTTTTTTTGTTTGAACAGCAGCTTTACGACCCTCAGGTATCCTCTGGTAAAGTGATACTGGTCTGTTCGATTGCTCAAGGCAGAGAAAATTAAAAGAGAAGGAGAAAGACGCCATGAGATATAATGAGAAGCTGCTTCTGTGAGTGTCTGTGTTTGTGTTTACTGGCTCCACAGTCAGCAGTGAAAGGGTTAAAGTGTCTTTAAACCGTTTGCTCTGGTTGAAACTCCCACAGGTTGGTCTGACAGAGCTCCAGACGCTGGGAAACGGCTACCTCCCCTTGGTGTTTACCTTTCATATTGAATCGGCGTATTGTGATGGGCTGGGAAATGTGCTCATATTGAACAGCAGAGTTTTATTTGGAGAAGCGTTTTTAACACTTGCCCCGGGCCACCAGGTGATTTTAAAGGTCAGGCCTGATGGTCTCTGAGCTGTGGAGCGAGAAACGCCGGCTGCTCTCCTAAAAGCATTTGGAAGTTAACTTTTCTCCAAAGAGGTCAAGTTGTGTGTATGAAAAGATGTGATCTACCAAATGTCAGGGAGCATGAAGAGCGGAGCAGGGAGAAGCTAAACTCCAGCCCTGACTTTTTCAGGCAGCTCCACTCCAAACGCTCCTGTTTCTCCCCTCGTCTGTCTGCGGAGAGTAATTAGCAGCGCTCTTCATTAAATACACACGAGGGTTCATGACCAGACACGCCGCGCTGCCCGAGCAGGTGACTGCATCTGTCAGCTCAATCCAATTTTACCCACTCGCACAACATCCGTGATTTGTTCAATCAAGACGTCACAGACAATTTGTGTGGCGCGCCGTGTCTGCGGGCCACCTCGGAGCTCTTCACAGGAAAGAAAATTAGAGTATCCGTCAGTCGTCCCAGAGGGTCCTGCCTCTGGGAGACGTGGCGTCCTCCCCTCTCTGTTGACAGACCTGGCTCCTGCCTCACTTGTCACTGTAATTAGTTTTGTTTCGCTACCATTGTGCTCCTCAGCCACGCGGCGCAGTCAGGGCTCAATCCACGGCGTCGTATTAAAGCTGCTGTGTTTAAGAGTCCGGACGTGAAGACGTGGAAAAGTCTTCTCCTCCAGCATTGATTCCTCCTCTTCCCAACAGCCTGTAATCAGAAAACATGTTTCTGCTGTCCGTGTAGCTCCACGCTCTCTGCAGAGCAACAATCACAGGCCGCTGTTCCCGTGATGGAGCGTGTTCCCCTTTAATTGATCAGCTGGATACGGCTGGATGTGGCTGTGTGTGGGTGAAAGGGTCATGAGGGGGCATTGTGGATGGGGGCGGAAGTACGTTTCCAGTCTGTGCTGGATTTTAGGACACAGAGGGATCATGGATCAGGGAGGTAAATATTTCTGGAAAGAACTTTGTCTAAAAAAACTTCCTCCTGGATTACTGAGTAAAAACTGTGGAACCAATATATAGCAATTGTACAAGTGGGTCTTGGTTCTTTGCAAAAGTTCCTTTTTTTTTTTTAATTTGAAAAATTCACAGAAATTTCGAAAATGTTTGAAATTGTTAAAAAATGTGTAAAAAAAAAATTACATAAAAAAGGCAGTAATTAAAAGAAAAGAAAATTCACAAAAAGTTGAAATAAATTTTAAATAGAAAAATTAATGAAAATATTTAATGTAACAAATTTGCAAAAATACATGACAGTGGTGTTTTAAAAAAAAATAATAATTGCAAATATTTTAAAAATTTGCATAGAGTTGAAATAATTTTGAATTATTAAAAAAATGGTTAAAAAAAAAAAAAAAAACATTTAAAAATTGGTTAAAAAAAATTGTTAAATTTTCTTTTTTAAAAATGCAGGAATTTGGTCTTAATTCTGTCCCTCTTGTCCCCCCCTAGTATCTTTGTTTGATTGCCAACTTAAAATTGAATCTTTTGAATAAATAAAATTGTATATGTGATGTCTTAGTTCTTACTTTTTATAATTTGCAAAAAATAAAAAATTAGTGAAAATTAATTGTTCAAAATTTGCTAAAATTTTATTTTTTAAAAATGCAGTAATTAGAAAAAAATCACAAAAGTTTGAAATGATTCTGAAATGAAAAATTAAATTAAAATAATTAATGTAATGAATTTGCAAAAAAATAAAATGAAATGTTGATTTTTTTTAAAAAATGAATGATTCCAAATTTTCAAAACTTTGCAAAAAGTTTAAGTAACAATGAAATATTCAAAAATTGGTTAAAAAAAATCAAAAAATTTAAATATTTCATTTTTTTTTTAAGTTGACTTTTTCTTTTTTTTTTTCTTTTTTTTTAAAATGCAATTATTTCACGAATTTTGTAAAAAATTGCAAAAAAATTGTATGTATATAAATAAATCAATAAATAAAAAAAAAAAAAAATCTGTAAGAATACTTCAAACTCAATATCATGTATCTATTATATTGGTTAACTCACCATATGTTTTGTTTGCTAATGTCTTGGCACATAATAGTCGTGTACATCAAGCCAGCACGTTGTCAGTTAAATGAATCCATCCACACAGAATTAAAATCTGTATTTTCTTCCAGATTAGTCTTTCTGTAGATGTAGTTATCTTCCCAGGGCTGTAAAACTTGAGGTTAGCCACAGGTGCATGGAAAGTTGGTGGGCTGTTGATGTTGTAGGAGGTGAAGTAGAGCGGTGGCAGGCTTTATTGACAGATGGGATGAAGATTTAGTTCAACTAAATGTTAACACAGGATTTTATTTAGTGTCAGCGTCTTTAATCATCAATACCCTCTGGAAGAAAAATAAAAATTCTATATTTCAATTTTTTTAACTACAAGGAGCCACTGCAAAGGAGTCAAAGAGCTGCAACTTCTGAGCTGAGATGACGTGGAAATCATGGACTCAAAATCAGAGCATCCAAACTATACCCAGAGAGAGAAACTCTCCCTTTCTTTTTATCAGCGCTCTCTGGCTCAGGTGGGCTCTGGTGTAAAAACAAAATCTATTTCCAGCATGAAAAACTCAGTCTTTAAAAACTTTACTGATTAATGAAGCGGTCTGAACCGCACAGATTCAGCTCCTGCCTCTTCTGTTCTGTGGATATTAGCTCACACTGAGCCCAGCTTTGTTCTGTAATTCGCTCTCACCAGAAACAGGCTTTACTTGGTCTCGCCCACCTGAAGCGCACAATTACAGAGTTCAAGCATTCATTGAAGCTTTTTTTTTTTCCTTATTATTCCAACCCTGAAACACACACTCCTCTCCTGCCTCTCCAGGCCTCTCACACACAGGTGTCACATCCTGCGACCACAATAACAGGCGTAATGAACTGACTGGCAAGTGGCAGCTGCGCTCTGACCGCCCGTCTGGCCTAAACGGATTCACAGGAGCCTGTAATGGCTTTTTCTCCCAAGGCCCCTGCGTTACCAATACCACACACATGTTGTGGGTTCATTTATAACCGAGGACAGCCTTTTAGTAATCAGATAGTGGTTCGATAAGCGCTGAACTGCTGACTCCCTTGAGGAAGGCTTCTGAAGGGCGATTTACCACCTCAGTGCTGATGTGATGTCTATCCTCTGTTGGCTCTTTGTGTCTGTGTATGGCGAGGTGTTAGGGGGCTCTCCGTCTCTTTCTGTGTGTGTGTGTGTGTGTGTGTGTGTGTTTGCATTCCTTTGAGGAGGGATAGACACTGTGTGACAGCAGAGCAGACTGATAGGCCCAGCATCCCCTTTGGCTCCGCTGGAGGAAAGAAAACAACCGCAGCAGATAAGCAAGCGATGATGCAGCCTGCCTCTCCGCTCAATGACAACACAATTTACACCTCTGAGAAGAAACACCCGCAGAAAAAAAGCATCTTTATGACATTTTCATATAAATAAACATTTCCCTCCTCTTAAATGCCGACGGATTGAACAAAAAAGCGATCAAACCTCTGCTCGTTTGGTTAAAGCGTTCCTATTTGCATCTGGAAGAGATCTTCAGAGGAAATAATCCTCCTCCACACGGGGGAATTGTACATGTGATATATTGGTTTTTACTTCTAGTATTTTGCAAAAATAAATAAATAATGAAATTCAAAATTTTGCAGAAATTGAAAAAAAAAAAAAAAAGGAAAATTAGAGAATTTTTTTTTTTTTAAATTGCAGTTATTTAAAAAAAAACAAAATTCATAAAAAGATGAAAAAAATTTTAATTGAATAAAATATTTATATTAATATATTTGCAAAAATATGTTTAATTTTTTTAAAGAATTCAAGAATTATTCAGAAAAAAGAATCAAAGATTTTAAGAATTTGCAAAAAGTTTGAATAATTTTAAAAATTTGAACAATTTGTTAAAATCAAAAAGAAAGAATTAAATAAATTTGCTTAATTTATTGAAATTTCAAAAATTTAAAAAAGTTTTTTATTATGAAAAATACAGTTTATAATAAAATAAAAAAATGAAAAATACATTAAAAAATGAAAAGAATTTTGAAATAACTGAAAATTTTTGTATAAAAAAAAAAAAAAAAGTTTAACATTTTTTAAGAATACTTAAAACTTGACAACATATATTTATTATTAAGCACACTTTGTTTTGCTTGCTTAAGTTTTGCTACATATCAATCATGTATATTAATCCGGCACATTGTAAGTTGAATGAATCCATTCGCACTGAATTAAAATCAGTATTTTCTGTTCCTATTATCTCGGCATCTGGAGGAGACCTTCAGAGGAAATAATCGTCCTCCTCAAGGGGGAATTGTACATGTGATGTATTGGTTTTTACTTCTAGTATTTTGCAAAAATAAATAAATAATGAAATTCAAAATTTTGCAGAAGTTAAAAAAAAACAAAAAAACAAAGAAGTTTGGGAAAATTTTGATTTTTTTTTCGAAAAACAAAAAATGCAGTTATTTTTAAAAAAGACAAAATTCACAAAAAAATGAAAAAAAAATCTGTTTAAAAAAATGAATAAAATATTTATATTAATATTTTTTGCAAAAATATGTTTAATTTTTTTAAAGAAGTCAAGAATTCAGAAAAAAATCAAAGATTTTAAGAATTTGCAATAAGTTTGAATAGTTTTAGCACAGTTTACCATTTGTTTTGTTTGCTTAAGTTTTTCCACATATCAATCATGTATGAATCCATTCGCACAGAATTAAAATCTGTATTTTTCTGTTTCTTGCTCGGCATCTGGAGGAGACCTTTAGAGGAAGTAATCCTCCTCCACACGGGGAAAACCTGCGTTTCTCTGCTGCACCCACAGACAAACGCACAAGCCTTTAATGCAGAAAAGAAATTAGCATGAGCAGCATGACGACTTCCACAGAGAGAAACTTTTTTACTTTAATTTCGTCGCACTGAATGAAAAGATTAAAAAATCTTAGAGAAACAAAAACTCTGTCGAATGTGGAGCATCTTATTTTGGAAGTTCCTAAATTCATGAGCTCATTATACAGTCCTGGTATAACCGTATCATCTCTGCTCTGCTCGAACTAAAAAAAGATGCTTACACCACATAGTAAGAAAAAAAAGGAGCCTCCTCCGTCTTCTGATCCCGTGCATCCTCTTTTGTCTGGTGTGAAAAGTGTGTGCACATGTTTCCTCTCTGTTTGAACAATGCTCAGTGTGTGTGTGTGTGTGTGTGTGTGTCTCCCCCGTCCTCTGAAGATTACAGCCCCGTCATGACAGCAGCACATAAAGCAGAGAGCAGGAGGAAGTAGCTTAGCGCGGGTTTGACATGAACACAGCGTGACATACGAGGCTCAGCAATGCAAACAATACAGTTAGCATGTTCTGTGTTATTTCTGTCCCTGTGGACGAAATCTGCTGCGAAGGAGACGCTCGATGGAGGGTGGAGTCAGGGAAACACGGCAGACCCTCACAGACCTGACTTTAGACTGAGGCCTTCAGCAGCTTTAGCTTAAAGCTGCACAGAACAACCTCCCATTGGTTATTCATACTGAACTGAGCTTATCGAGTAAACCTGATGATGTGAGCACAGCTTATAACACAGAATGACTCATTTTATCATCTTTTTTTTTTAACCCGTTTTTGAAATTTCAAAATATATATTTTAATTTACTTGATATTGCAAGAGCCAGAAAATGTACTTTATATTCACAATAAAGACAAAAAGTAAATTAAATTTGAAATGTAGCAAAAATCAAGTCAATATATGTAAAGTTTTGTGTTAATAACTTTATAGTGATGTCTTAGTTTTTTATTTTTTTAAAAATTGCTGACATGAAAATATATATATAAGAAAATTGTGATGTCAAATCTGACATTAATCAGTGAACAATATGAAATTTAAATGAGATGCAAATTTGTGAAAATATTTTTTGATTTCGAAAATAAAGCAAAATTCCAAAAATTGAATTTAAAAAATTGTGCAAAAATGTGTAATATCAAATCTTACATTATTTTGCAAGCATTATGAAATTAAAATATGAAAATTTTTGGAAACATTTTCGAATTAAAAAAAAAATGCAAAATTTGAAAAAATTGACTTTGAAAACAAAATTGCAAAAAATGCAAACAAAAAAATTAAAAACTTTCATAAATTTGCAAAAAAGAAAATTCAATAATTCGCCAAAACTTCAAAAAAAAATGATGAAATTTGCTTGTTAAAAAATAAGTTTCAATAATTTGATTAAATTTGCATAAATTCAAAATTTTTGCAAAAAAAAAAATTCCAAAAGAGCTAAAAAAAATTCTAAATTTGAAAAACGGACAAAAAATGAAGTTTAAATAATTTGCAAAAATTTGTAGAAATTTTAAATATGTTGTTTGCAAAAATTAGCATAATTTGAAAAAAAAATCCAAAAGAACTACATTTTTTAACCGATTCTAAAAATTGGCAAAAAAAAAAAAAAAAAAAAAAAAGATAATGATTTGCAAAAAAAAATTGCAGAAATACAAAATATGTTGAAATTTGTCAAAATGAGCAAAATCTTAAAAAAAAAAGCATATAATCTACATTTGTTCTATTTTCTAAATCTAAAAAAATTACAAAAAAAAAGAAAACTTCCAAAAATCCCATAAATATTTGAAAGCTTTATAGCAAGATGTGATGCTTAATTGTTTTCACAAAATGTTAACGCAGGATTTTATTTAGTGTCATGTCTCTTATCATTCATACTCTCTGTAAGGCAAAGTAAAATTCTTTATTTCAATAATATTTTATTTAAAGCTACAAGGAGACAATGCAAAGGAGTCAAAGAGCCACATCAGGTGAGTTTTAATCGGAAAAGGATATTTTTTTAAATTGAAATAAAACATGACGCTTTGTTTGAGGTTTTCACAGTTTTTATTTATAAAGTAATTTTTCTTCCAGTTTTGAATAAAAATGAGGCACGAGAAGACTGTAAGGGGAGGTAAAATACAACTCAGTGTGTTGTTTTACCTGAAATCTGGCAGATTTAAATGGAGTAAATGTATTAAATTGAGTATTTTGGTAGAGTAAGCGCTTATAAAACACTCTTAGATCCATCAATCGAGCTCATTTTTGTAATAATGTCACTTGAGGATACTCACACAGAGCTCACCTTAAATAAACCGAGCGGTGTCGTACTGAATAAAGCTGGAGTTTTAAAGTATATGTGGTGTTACAGAGGAGCGTCAGTCGTCTCTGCTGGTGTTCTGCCTTCACGCTTCACCTCCTTACTCTCTAACTGTGGCTCTAATTGTGAGACGTGACAATGACTCCAGGAAGTTTCAGTTTACCTGACACTTTTATCGCACCAGCGACTGAGACCCTGGGCTCACACACCTGCTCTGTGAGAGGGGTTTACACACCTGACTTCACACCGTCTGCAGCCTGAGAGGAGCTGCTGCTTTCAGCTCATTTTCCTCCCTCTGTGCCGAGGGTTTGGAGGGTCTGAGCCATGGGCTGTGGGGCCGGTAAGGTGCTTCCCGAGGCCTCCGTGAAGGGCTACGTCAGCGTGGTGCAGTCACTTGTTGCCTTCAGCAGAGCGAAGGGTGGAGATGAAGGGCTGAAGAAGAAGACGAGAGGAACATGGTTTTCCACAGGAGATAAAAATCCTGCACCAGAGCCGAAGAGCCAAGGACAGACGCTGAGAGACGGACGAAAGCTGGACAGAGTCGCCAAGTACAAGGACACGTTTGATCCACGAGTGACAGCCAGGTAAATATGAACTCACAATCATGTACCGTCCTGTTTGGCAGAGAAAAATCAACCAAAGCAAGGAGAAAAGTTTGAAAACAGTTGGTGTTTTAATACTCAAAGCGTGACCTCAACTGTGTAAAAGCAGAGTCTGCTCTTTAATCAGATCATGAGCGTTTGTTCCTAACTGGATTATCTGCAGAACAACATGAGGTGAGGAGCTCATTAGGACGGATTGAAGATCTCACGGGAGCTTTTTAATGTCACCAGATTTTCTACCCAGACGGGCACAAACAACAATCACCATGTGATCAGATTTCTGCAGACACTCTCTTTGTTTGGCTGAGACAGCAACGCCTCAGGATGAAGACTTTACAGGAGTCAGTAAAGGCACAGTACGGAGTTTTTAACTGGTTTGGATTGGTTGTTTCTGCTGAAGTCTGATTGTGTGAAGTGAGGAAGGAAACAGGAAGAGTTTCTTTCTATTTACATAATTATCTTGGGACATGTTGATGTTATCATGTCTGACACTGGAGCATGATTAGCGAAAAGCTAGTAGCGCTGAAATCCAGAGAGCCACGTCACGCACGTGGTCTTACAAACACACTTCCTCTCACACATAAACGAAATGTCATAAAATGAAAATCAAAACATTTCTAACTTTCAAAGCGAGATTTACTGTGTTTGTGTGTTTAAATTCGTACTAGAGAAGAGAAACTGAAACTTAAGTATCAATCCCAACTGATCCCAACGTTGGTATCCATATGTATAACTATAAATGTATTTTTTATGAATGGATCGAAGTGCCACACACCAAAAAGCAAAGAGCCACATGCGGTTCGCAAGCCACAGGTTGGCCAACCTTGCCTAAAATCTCTCAGTGATACACACCAATCTGAAAGGGACACCTGCCAAGTACTCAGTGACACAAACCAATTGCTTAATGATGCCTGCTAGTCAATTAGTGACAATTTCAGTCAATCAATCAATCAATCTTTACTTGTATAGCGCCAAATCATAACAAACGTTATTTCAAGACACTTTACAAAAACAACAAGCTAATCACTCAGTGACACCAGCCACTCCCTCAGCAACACCTAAAATCTCTTAAGTGGCACATACCAATCTGACAGTGACACCTTAAAACACTTATTGACACCTGCCAATCGGTCAGTGATGCATGCCAGTTGCTTAGTGGCACCTACCAGTTGCTCAATGACACCAACCAATTGCTTAGCCATACTTGCCAGTTGCGCAGTGACACTTTCTGGTGGCTCGGTGACACCAGCCAATCCCTTAGCTACCCCTCCATTCTCACAGTGACACATACCAATTGCTCATTGGCACCTGCCAAGTGCTCAGTGAGATCAACCAATTGCCTAGCAATGCCTGCCAGTGGCTTAGGGACATCTTCAAACAGCTCGGTGACACTGGTCATTACCTCAGTGACACCTAAAGTCTCTAAAGCCACGTTTCCACCAAGCAGACCGTTTCAGTTCGTCTCGGTACAGCGCGCAATTTGCAGCGTTTCCACTGACTTATCCTGGGGAACCTTCCGTATGAGTGCCAGACTGAACCGAACCACTCTCTGTAGGTGGAGCTACAACACTGCAGGCTGTTGATTGGTCAAAAGAATCGTCACTTCCTGTGCGACAGCGGCTGTATTTCTCCTATCGGCTCACAGTCTTCTCTGAAACAAACCTTGATTGTTCTTTGTATCAAAGAGCTACATGCCAATCACAGAGAGGATGAAATGCTGCATGTCTTCATCGCTGCTCTTTGTTTGTTTCCGTCAAATCACACTTCCACATAGATAAGTGTTGATTTCTATGTGGCATGTTTGACGTGTTTTTCCACCTGCTGAAACGTCCCGCAAGCATGTTCATCAGTTACCAGATGTTTGCTTCACACAGCCACAAATATATTTGCCATATAGTTCATGTTTACACCACGTTTCAAGGCGCTGGCTTGAATAGGGCGTTGCAATACGGTAGTTTATATGAAGTTAATTTGCTCCTTAGGCCTTTGGTATGTTTGTTGTTTTGCATGATATGGACCATCAGGATGTGTCCGAAATAAAGCTCTCATTCTTTCCTTAAGCCGACAAGCAAACACGATACAGAGGCTAGCCGACACGCGAAAGAAAGTAATGTAAAGGCTAGCCGGAACGCACCCAAACATGAAAAATACAAGAAATTGGGATTAGGTTGTAGAAAACACTTAAATCTTACCGTTTTCACCGTTTTCCTTAATAAACAGCTGATTGGTAGGACGATTCTGTGCTGGTGCCGTTCAGGCGATGCTGTTGACTCGTGCGCATGCGCAGTGACGCAAAGTAGAAAATAGAATAGAATAGAATAGAAAATACTTTATTTATCCCCGAGGGGAAATTCAGGAGTCACAGCAGCATTTAAGAAAACAAAAGTAAGAAAGAGTATAGAAAGTGCAAAAATGTCCATGAGAAATTAGATGACGACATCCCGTCCACCACTCGTCCACCACTCTCCAGCCCAGCCAGCCTCCACCTCCACAGGGTCCAGGACTGAGCCTCCCCAGCAGTCTGTTCAGTCTCTGTCTCCTGGATCCTGTCTGCTCACAGCAGGTGAAGCTCCTCCGATGTGTCGCGGCGTCCGATGTCTGCTCCGTCAGCCACGTCCGTGAACAGCACGATGCCGCTGGGTTAGCACAGCTAGCTCATCCATCCCCCGGGGCTAGATCCCACGTTCCCAACAACGATGGATGGAAGGACAGGTCCACGTCGTCATCTCCCAGCTCACATCCGAGAACCAGCACGTCGTCCTCACCGCCTCCTCCTCAGCTCGAGGGAAATCATCAAGCCCTACACTAGCTAGCATTGACATGCTACAGGCTGCTAACAGCTAATTTCGCATGTAAACAATGCAGCCATGGTTACATGTGGGATCTCCAGACAAACACAGGAGAAAAGTAGTAAAAAATACCGCCGAAGCCACAAAAAGTTTGGTGTCCGTGACCGACAATGAACCATACAAAGTGATGATTCACTCCAAATACAAAGATGACGAAAAAGAGACGAAAAAATTACAAGAAACGGACAAAGACGAGAGAGCTGCTGCAACAAAAAAAAGGTAAAAAAAAAGTAGGACGTCTCAACAGGTAGGACAACTCGACAGAACACCAGCATCCAGCTTACACGCCGCCTACCACGAGAGGGCGCAGTTTTGCTGTGGAAATGCAAACGGGATCAGGCTTAACTGTACCAAACCGTCCCAAACCGTACTGAGCCGACCCGGACTGCTTGGTGGAACTGGCAGATGCTGCCCCCTGCCCCAAGCATCCAAAGCTGATGCCTCCACCTCCCCCTACTCATGCAGCGCAATCAGTTGGTGACGTTTTGACATGGCTCCAGTGTTATTAATGCTTATGCGTAACTCATATGTTAATAAATGTTGGGTTACACATTCGAATACTTATTGGACTTAGAGTTGATGCTTAATTTTGCATTAACTCTCATTAATTAAAAGAAGCATGTTGTAAAGCGTTTCCTGATCTTTCCTGCGTCCAAAAAGTGAAGAAAGTTTCCTTTAACTCAAAGTTATTGCCCAATAATTAGTTTTCTGTTTATTTCAGAGGCCTGTGTTTGGAAGTGTAAACCCCGCAGAGCTGGATCTGCCCAATAAACAAGTGATATCATCTGATCAGCCACTTTTAAACATTTATTCATAACCAGATTATTCGCAGCACAACACAAGGTGAAAAGACTTATTAGGAGCGTTGGCAGATCTCACGGGAGCCGTTTAATGTCACCGGCTTTTTTCATTCTGCTCGGCTCACAAACGCCAACCTTGATGCAAAACACATCGTCTGAGATTTTCCTCTAACGACCCAGGCCTCAGATTCCCTTCCTGCGCTCGCTGGGTGGAGGGAAGTGGCGTCTGTAGGGGACGTGCGTTTTTCTGCGTGTGAATTATCGCTGAGCTGAGCAGAAATCAAACGCTCTGCTGCAGTGCATCATGGGACAGTTATGACTCATCACCCCCCTCTGCCCCGTCAGGTACGACATCAAAGCGCTGATCGGTCGAGGCAGCTTCAGCCGCGTGGTGCGTGTGGAGCACAGAGCCACTCGCCAGCCCTTCGCCATCAAAATGATGGAGGTGGAGCTCCCGGAGGGCCGCGAGGTGTGCGCGTCGGAGCTCGCCGTGCTGCACAGAGTGAGCCACCCCAACGTGATCCAGCTGATCCAGGTCTTCCAGTCGCCGCAGAGGGTCTACGTGGTGCTGGAGCTCGCTACGGGAGGGGAGCTGCTGGAGCGCGTGGTCAGCAGGGGCCACTTCACGGAGAGGGACGCCACCCGGGCGCTGCAGATGGCGCTGGCTGGAGTGGGATACCTGCACCGCCTTGGGATCACGCACAGAGACCTGAAGCCAGAAAACCTTCTCTACTATCATCCTGGAGCCGAGTCCAGGCTGCTGGTCACCGACTTTGGACTGGCGTCTTTTGGTGGCGCTGAGAAAGTCTCAGACGACACCCGTGGAACTCCTGAGTACATGGCCCCTGAGGTTTTGCTGAGGAAACCCTACACCTGTGCGGTGGACATGTGGGCGCTGGGAGTGGTGGCGTACATCGTGCTCAGCGGGACCATGCCGTTTGAAGACGACAGTCGCACGCGCCTCTACAGATCCATCGTGAGAGGGAAGTGCAGCTTCCACGGAGACGTAAGTGTTTTTATTCGAGCAAAACAAAGAAACAACCTGGATGCAAAAGTTTCGCAGAGTTCCAGCTGATAATAAAAGTTCAGGGAGAAAAAGTCTTCTGTTGCCAGCTCAGGCTCCCGTAGAAATACATACATATTGGATGACTCTGTCCGACAGGATTTATCTCCTGTGCCAAGCGACGCTGTATATAAAGGCGAGGTGGAGCTCAGACTGAGCCGGCCGCGCTGATAGATGAGCTCAGGGTGCAGGTATGAAAAGTAGCAGGGCTGGCCGGTGATACAAATCAGGAGACGGGTCCAGGGTGGAGGAGAAGTGCAACTTCAAAACAAGAGCTGCTTTGTTTATAGAAATATTTTAAAATGGAAAACAAAAAAATGCAGGGTAAAGAGTCAAACTTAAAAAAAATGCATGAAAATAAAAGAACTGTGTTACAAAGAAAGTGACCTTTGCAGGGATTCGATGTAAACACTCTGATTCCACCTGTTTTAATGCATATTGCACATATTTTTTATTCCTAAAGCACTGAATATTCCTTTAAAATCACATTAAATGCAAACAATACTTTAAGGTTTTATTCAGAAAAACAGTAAAAAAAAAACTTTAACTTATAAAAACAAAAAAATCCTCACTAGTTATTGAGCTGTGTGGTCTGAACATCTTCTCACCCGAGGATTTGTTTTAGCCTTTAGCTTGTGATTGAGCTTTTATCTCATGATTTTGCCTTTTGCCCTAATGTTAGCCTTGAGCTTGTGTTTTAGCCTTTAGCTCTTGATTTAGCCTTAAGCCAGTGATTTAGCTTTGAGCTCATGTTTAAGTGTTTTGCCCTCATGTTAGCCTTTAGCTTATTTGTAAGCTTTTAGCGTTGGTTTTAACTTTCAGCTCATATTTTAGACTTAAGCTGGTGATTTAGCTTTTATTCTGTGACTTAGCTTATAGGGCATGTTTAAGCCCTTTTGACTCATGTTAGCCTTTAGCTAGTATTCTAGCCTTTAGTCTGTGTCTCATCCTTTAGCTCTTGTTTAGCTTTTAGCTCGTAATTTAAAATCTTTGGTCCATTTATCAACCTTAAGCTTGTGATTTAGTGTTTAACTCACATTTTAGCCTTTAGCTCATATGTTAGCTAGTAGCTTGGGCTTTAGCCTTTATCCATCTTTTAGTCTGTTGCTCATGTTTGAACCTTTGGCTCCAGCTAAGGCCTTTAGCTCATGATATGCCCTGTAGCTCGTGATTTAGCCTTTAGCTTGTATTTTAGCCTTGAGCTTGTGTTTCTTCTGTTAGCTCTTGTTTAGCCTTTAGCTCGTAATTTTAAACCTTTAGCCCATGTTTTAGCCTTTAGCTTGTGATTTAGCTTTTATCCCATGATTAAGCCTTTTAGCCTTATGTTATTCTTTGGCTTATGTGTTTTAGCCATAAGCTCATGGGTTAGCCTTTAGCTTGTGTTTTAGCCTTTGACTCATTTTTAAGCCTTTTGCTTATGTTGTAGCCGTTGGCTCTTGATTTAGCCTTAAGCCAGTGATTTGGCTTTTAGCTCATGTTGAAGTGTTTTGTCCCCATGTTTGCCTTTAGCTCATGGTTGACTCTTAAGCTTGTGATTTAGCTTTAACATCATGTGTTAGCCTTTTGCCCTCATGTTATCCTTTTGCTAACGGTATACCCTTTAGCTTGTGTTTAACCCTTTAGTTTGGGTTTTAGCTTTGAGCTCATGTTCTAGCCTTTAGCTCTTGATTTACCCTTATCTCATGATTTTGCCTTTTGACACATGTTAGCCTTTGGCTTGTGTTTTTGCCTTCAACCTGTTTTTTTAGCTTTTAGCCAGCATTTAAGCCTTTAGCCCGTGTTTCATTCTTTCGCTCTTGTTTAGCCTTTAGCTCGTTATTTAAAACCTTTAGTCCATGTTTTAGACTTAATCTTCTGTGTAGTCTTTAGACAGTGTTTTAATGTTAGCTTGTTTTGTAGCTTTTATCTTATATTTTAGCCTCTTGCCCGTGATTTAGCCTTTTAGCTCGTGCTCTATCTCTCTCCTGTTTCTCTTTCTTCTGCTCTTCTGTCCTTTTTCTGTCTGACAGTTAGGCACCAGTGTCCACCATCACTACAAAATTAAGTTCTGGTCTTTGTGGCTTAAATCGAATCATATCGAAACTGAGAAACAGCGTTTACTCTGGGGTGACGTGGTTTGTGTGTATGCTTTGTGTAGTTATTCAACAACACAAAAAGCTGCGACCAGCTCCAGAAGAAAAACTCTCCCCCTCATCATTTTTATTAAAAACACCATAAACAGCTGCAGTATTAAAGCCACACAGAGGACTCAGCAGCTCCTCAGGTGTGTAAACAGGGGGATGTTGTGTCTCCTCTGCAGCAGCGTAACGCACACCAACCACCAACCACCAGCCACCAACCGATCTGCAGGAGTTTGTCGCTGCGTCTTGAATCCAGCTCTTTGAGGAAGCTGGGAAACGTGGAGAAAGGCGGTCTGCGAGTTTTATTTTGCTCCTGGTCTGCTCTGTCACTGCTCTGAAGAAGAGGGTATTTTTAACAGCCTGGTCTGTCAGGCTCCGTGCTGAGTTCAGGCTTGTTCTTTCACGCTGATTACACCCAGGGCTGGATTATTCACTGGGCTCTAAGCCTGGCCTGATTCTCAGGGATGCAGTCTGACATTTTAGTCTGGCATATGAGAAGTTCCCTTACATAGGCCCTGGACTATTATCCCTGTGTTTACCGCTGCACTGACCACCAGCCCAACAATTGTGCAGAAAACCCTCCCAGAGTTTATGCAAGAGGCTTATTTCACGTTTTTCATGGTGGCTTTGGACGCGGCGCGTATGTAGGCCACAGTGGTGGAGGAAAATCCTGGGGAAGAAAGATGAGAAGCCCATTTTATAGAAATCCAGAAGGCAATTTGAGCGATAGAGGAGAGGATTCCTCCCTTTTTACAGGAGGAGGTTTGCCCTGGTGTAAACCTGACTGCTCCTACCAAACACACCACTCCTCATCGACTCTGCTACGGGATCCAGGACTCATCAAGGCAGAAAAAAGCCTGAAGGGCTGAAGTCAGTGTCTTCTCTTTGTAGGAATGATGCGTCATGAGTGTTTTAAAGCAGCACATGTGGTTTATTTTAGATTAGGAGATTTGACTTAAAGAGGGGTTATCGTGCTTTTTATTTACGGCTGAAACACACCAACATCTCCTCTCCGTCACGGCAACAGATCAGAGAAGTCATTTCAAGCCAATGTGTCAATAGACACTGGGTCTGTTCCCTTGCAGTCTGTCTGTGTGGGGAATCCAACATGTCGAGGGGTCTGCAACCTTAACTTTTATAAGAGCAGTTTTGCCTCAGGTCACCTTAATTAAAGACATTCTGGAGCCAGAAAATCTACTTTATTTTAACAATAAAGACTATAAACAGGAAAATATTCAATACATAGGTAAAATCTAGCGAATGATTATCAAATTGAGAGATTGTTTTAGAAAATTTAAAGTTGTGCATGTGATGAACGGGTTTTGAATTTTAAAAGGAAATTTCAAAAATGTCAAAAAAAATTCAAAAATTGTGACATTTATAAAATTTCAAAAATTAAAAAAGACAATTTCAAAAATGTTTGAAATTTAAAAAAAAATATAAAAACTGCAATTTTTTGAAATTTGAAAATGCAAATATTGCATTGTCTTTTCTGCAAAAATTGCACAAAATTTCTTTATTTGAGAAATCTGCAATTCATTCAAAATTTAAAAAAATTCAAAAAAATTGTGACATTATATAAATGCTAAAATTAAAAAAAGAGATTTTTTTTTAGAAATGTTGAAATTTAAAAATACATTTTTTTTTAATTCAAAAAAATGCAAAAGTTTCAAAAATGGTTTTTTTTTGCAAAGGTTGAAAATTTGAAATTAATTTAAAACTTCAAAAGTTTGTAGAAAAATCCCAAAATGTCTTCTATTTTGTGACATTTTAAAAATGCAAGGATATTTTAAAAATGTTTGTAATAAAAAAAATTAAACTTGCAATTATTCAAAAATTTTCAAAATTCAAAATTTACTGTTTTTTGCAAAAATTGCAAAAAAAATTAAAAATGTTCAAATTATTTTAAATTTCAAAAGATTGTAAAAGAATCCCAATTTTTTTTCTAAATTTTTGACATTTAAAAATAAATTTAAAAAAAGGAAATTTCATAAATGTTTGAAACTTTAAAAAAAAAAATAAAATGTTGATTTTTTGAAATTTAAGAAATGCAAAAATTTCAATAATGTCAAATTTTTTTTGCAAAAATTGCACAGAATTTCTTAATTTTGGAAATTTGCATTTTTGAAAGAATACTTGAATCTCATAATAAATATTGATAAAATTTGCTCAAAGTTTCATTTTTTAACAGAAAGCATGTATTTTTTGCCAGCATGTTCTCAGTTAAATGAATCCATCCACACAGAATTAAAATCTGTATTTTCTTCCAGATTAGTCTTTTTGTAGATGTAGTTATCTTCCCAGGGCTGTAAAACTTGAGGTTAGCCACAGGTGCATGGAAAGTTGGTGAAAAATTGTGGCCTTGACCCCATCTCACCTTTTATCACTGTGGAAAAAAAACTGTATCCGTATTTAATGTGAGCATAAACAGGCCCTTAAACACTGTTTCCATGTAAACAAGAGGCCAAAACACAACAATACCTTTGTGTTTCATCCTTGGACTGTTGTCATCTCAACAGCTTCTTATTTCAGCGACTGTCTCTTTAAGGCTCCCTGCTTTACAACCCCCCCTCCCCCTGATTGGCCCAGCCCTCTGGAGGCCTAACATTGGGCGGGATCTTGTTATCATGATCAGTTCACAGACAGATTCATAGATTTCTCCACCATACGAATCATCCTTTGCCTCCGTGATCCTTTAACGCCTGTTTTTAAAGTCTTGAGTCTGTTTTTGGGGGAGAAACGTTGACCCTGATTAAAATCTGTGACTCCCATGCTGCTGATAAATACGGCGTTCGACTGACACGCGGTGAAGACATCAATCTGTCCGCTCAAACGGGGACAATATGAAGACGTCAGACATGCCCGAGTAACGTTCCAGGACGTGATGGATCAGCCATCAATCTCGTTTTCATGTTGACAAGACACTTATTCTCTGTCACGCTGGAGTATCCACCCCCTCTGACACACACACACACACACACACACACACACTGGGTTTTGTGGATAATAATGTTGTAATGCATGATGAAAGCTTACAAGTATCAACCAAACGCGGACCTCTGCCATCAGGAGGGTCCTTCATGTCGCTCAGAAGTGTGCTTCTCCCCGAGCCGAGCTGCTCCCTCCACGTATTAAAGTCCACTTGAAGAGTTTTATGTGAAATGAGCTGTCCACTGCCTGAGCAAAGTGACAGGAAGACCAGAGGAGTGTGTCTCTGCTTTTCACAGCAGAGGAGGAGGAGGAGCGGGTCGTGAAACAGCAGAGGTGTGTCTCAGCCTCTTCTCTGCTCCTGCTGGTTGTTGGGAGGAGGTGCTGGTTACTTATGAAGAATAAAGAGGATGTTTGACTCAAACCAGCACTGAGCTGATGGTTTTAAAGAGTCTGACCTCCTCTGGAGACAGGACCACAGGTGTGTGTGAGGTTGGAGGCCTGGATGACTCAGCCTGCTGCTGGTGTTTATGTGAGGATGAGTAATCAGCCCTGCAGCACATGAACAGAGATAATTATTATCATTATTATAATAACGCTAATTTTATTCATACCCAGTCTAAACATCCAGTTACAGCGTGTGGAATACATTTATTTAGTTTAATCAAAGGTTTTTATGTTTGAAGATTAGGATCAGTGTAAATTCAGTCTTGAATTTTCTTATTAACTAAAGGAAAGTCTTTAATTTTCTTATTTTCCTGCGCCTCAGTGGAATAAAGATGAAAACGAATGGAGATTACTTTTTCCGTTCCAGTCAACTTTTTCCCAGATCCAGCTCCACAAGCTCATGTTTGAGCCTTTACCCTTTGAGCCTGTGTATTAGCCTTAAGCTTTTGTTTTAGCCTAAATTTTCTGGTTTAGCCTTTAGCTCATGTTTTAGCCTTTTGATATGTGTTGGCAATAAGCTTGTATTTTAGCTAATAGCTCTTGGTTTTTGCCTTTAGCTTGTATTTAGGTCTTTAGCTCAATTTTTAGCCTTTAGCTCAAGATTCAGCCTTTAGCTTATCTTTTAGCCATTAGCTCTTGGTTTTTGCCTTTTGCTTGTGTTTAAGTCTTTACCTCATGCTTTAGCCTGTGGCTCATGATTTAGCCTTTAGCTAATGGTTTTAGCCATTAGCTTGTGTTTAAGTCTCAAGCACATGTTTGATCCCTTAGCTCTTGTTTAGCCTTTAGCTGAGTTTTAGCCATAAGCTCATGGTTTTTGCCTTGAGCTTGTGTTTGAGTATTTAGCTCATGTTTTAGCCTTTTGGCATGTGTTAGCATTTAGCTTAGGCTTAGCTGTTTAAGCTATTAGCTCTTGGTTTTTGCCTTAAGCTTGTGTTAAAGTCTCAAGCACATGTTTTATTCTTTAGCTCGTGATTTAGCCTTAAGCTTAGTTTTAGCCTTTGGCTCGTGATTTAGCCTTTAGCTAATAGTTGCTAATAGCCATTAGCTTGTGTTTAAGTCTCAAGCACGTGTTTTATCCCTTAGCTCTTGTTTAGCCTCCAGCTGAGTTTTAGCCATAAGCTCATGGTTTTTGCCTTCAGCTTGTGTTTGAGTCTGCAGCTCATGTTTTAGCCTTTTGGCATGTTTTGGCATTTAGCTTAGGCTTAGCAGTTTTAGCCATTAGCTTATGGTTATTGCCTTTAGCTTGTATCTGATTCTTCAACTTATGTTTTAGCCTGTGGCTCGTGATTACGCCTTTAGCTTATGTTTTAGCCTTTGGCTCCAGAATTAGCCTTTAGCTCATGTTTTAGCTTTTGGCTCGTGATTAAGCCTTAAGCTCATGGTTTTAGCCTTTAGCTTGTGTTTGAGTCTTAAGCGAATGTTTTAGCCTTTAGCTCATGTTTTAGCCTTTGGCTCGTGATTTAGCCTTTAGCTAATGGTTTTAGCCATTAGCTTTTGTTAAAGTCTCAAGCACATGTGTTACCCTTTAGCTTTTGCTTAGCCTTTAGCTTATGTTTTAGTCATTAGCTCATGGATTTTTACTTTGGCTTGTGTCTGAGTCTTTAGCTTATGTTTTAGTCTTTGGCTCGTGATTTAGCCTTTAACTTATGTTTTAGCCCTTAGCTCATGGTAAGCTCATCAACTTGCATTGATGTCTCGGGCACACGTGTTATCACTTAGCTTTTGCTTAGCCTTTAGCTTATGTTTAAGTCATCAGCTCGTGTTTTTTTTTTCCTTTAGCTTGTGTCTGAGTCTTTTGCTCATGTTTTAACCTACAGCTTTTTATGTAGCCTTTAGCTTGTGCTTTAGCTTTTAGCTAATATTTTAAGCCTCCTGCACATATTTTAGCCCACAGCTGGAGATTTAGCCTTTAGCTCATATTTTAGCCTATAGCTTATTTTTTAACCTTGAGCTTATATTTTACCCTTTGATTCGTGATTTAGCCTTTTGCTCTCATGTTAGCCTACAGCTAATGTTTTAGCCATTAGCTCATGGTTTTTGCCTTAAGCTCTTGTTTAGCCTTTAGCCTGTGTTTTTTTTGGTCACATGTTGCTGTGTTTCCTTAACTGTTTGCACATTGTTAGATCAAATCGAACTCCTTTTTAAAGTCAAACTGTGCTTTCAGACCAAGGTTCTCTGGAAACAGGTTCAGTTTTTAACCTCACTGCAGCTTTTAGTTCAAACATGACTCACAGAGGAGCAACATCTTTAAATCATTTCAGTGAAATTAATTTCAGCAGAACTGCATCGTTCCTCTGTGACTCAATGATTTTCATTCCCATCAACTTTTATCGTTTAATTAGCTTCAATTCTTCGCCCTGTGGGAAACAAATACCGTGTTTAAGATGCAGAAGCTGCTGATGGAAAATGTTCAGACCAGTCAGATTTTAGATTTCACAAGTTTTAATTTCTCCTCCCAACCAGCTGACTTTTTAAGTAATTTTTAATGTGAAACTTTGGAGGAGGTTTTCCCTTTATGGTCTGTTCTGTAAAATACAGATTTAGACTCTGTGTGGATAAATTCATCAAACTGGCAACGTGCAGGATTTATATACAAGATTGATATGTGGCAAGACGTTAGCAATCAATTATAAACAATGAGTTGAGCTAAATATTCAGTAAATATTATCACATTGAAGTACTCTTTCACAGATTTTTTAAATTATTTTTTGCAAATTTATTTAGGTTGTTTTGGTATAATTTTCAAAAATTAAGATTTTATAATCTGTTAAATTTTTTTTCTAATTTTTTTTTTTCTAAATTTATTCAATAATTTAATACAAAAATTCACATATTTTTATTAAGTTCAAAAAATGTTTTAAAAAAGTTTAAAAAAAAAGGAAAAAAGAAAATTTTTCATTTCTTAATTTGTTTGCATTTTTTAAAATCAAAATGTTGACAGTTTTTTTAAAAACTTAATCAAATTCCAAATTTGTGTTTTTTTTTATTTTACATAGTTTTTTCAAATAATGTTCACATTTTTGCAAATATGCAATCTTTTAAAACAAATTTTTTGCAAATTTTTAATAATTTAAAAAATGTCAAATAAATGGATTTTTTTTCATTTTCTTATTTGTTTGCATTTTTAAAATAAAAAATTTGACATTTTTTTAAACTTAATCAATTTTCCATTTTTTAATTTTTTATTTTTGACATTTTTTTTGAAGTTATAAAACAAATTGTGCAAATTTTTTACCAATTTCAAAAAATGTTGAAATTTTTGAAAATTTGAGAATTTTTTTTTTTTTTTTTTTTAAATTATTGCTTTTTAAAAAATCAGATTTTTGAATTACTCAAATTTCAAAAAACTGTCCCAATCTTTTTTTTCCTTAACAAAAAAAGAAAAAATCACAAGTCTTTCACAAAAATTGTGAAATTCCGAAATTGTTAAAAAAAGACATTTTTGCGAATTATTTAAAGTATTAAATCAAGACACTACACAAACAATTTTTCTTAAAATAATAATAATAACAATAAAAAAAATTGTGTTAATTGTTAACTCGATTTGAACTATGTGTATTTTTTTTCTGGACTTTATAGTTTTCATTGTGAAGATAAAGTAGGTTTTGTGGCTCCTGAATGACTTTAATCCAGGTGAGCTGAGGAAAAACTGCTCCTATGAAAGTAAAGGTTGCAGACCCCTGGTAATGAAGAATCTCTGTAGCTGAAAATAAGTTAAAAAAAGAAGCTGGAAGCGTGCGTAAAGAACTCGTTTGACCTCTTTCATTATTCATGGTTTCTCCAGATGTTTGAAACTTTTCTTCTCGGATGCAAATGAATACACAGGGGCAGCAATTACAAAAAGCTTCCTCCAAAGGTGTCGGTAACCTTTCCTGTTTGTTGGAGCAGAATACCAACAGGCAGTACATGTGAGAGTGTGTGGGTGATCCTGTGTGTGTGTGTGGGAGTGTGTGTGGGTGGGCTGGGGGTTTAGAGAAGGTGAGAAATGCAAACAACCTGCAGCACCTGCACACAAACAGGTTCCTCCTCCTCCTCCTCCTCCTCTTCTTCCTCCTTACAGCAGGGTCCAGAGCAAACATACATCCCCCCAAACAGCCTCAGGCCTTCAGACCTGTAGTGTAAGCTCACACTGACACACAGGGTGAGGGGGGGAGAGAGGGGAGAGAGGGGAGTAAGGATGTCAGGATGGAGGGAGGGAAAGGAGGAGAAGAAGACGCGTGTAGCCTTGGGGGCTTTTCACACCTTATCACTCACTCCGTTAGCCGCACGTCGCATGAAGCGTCCCCTCACACGCAATCAGAGCGTCTCATCTGGTGTGTGTGAGTGGATTCCTCTGCATGCATGCATGTGTGTGTGTGTGTGAGTGTGTGTGTGACAGTGAGGTAACCTCCTCTGCATTCTGCTGCTGCCGTGTTATTGAAGACACACTTCCCTGACCCAACCCAAACATCTGCATCCCTCAGCAGCAAGGCAGCGTGGGTAACGGCTGTCCCACTCTGCCCCCTAGTGAGCAGCAGCGGTATAAACCTACACCCTCTTCCCTCTGCACGGTGGATTGTACATGACAGCCCAACCTCCTCGGCGTGCGGCGTATTGATATTTTGATCAGTGCGGTTTAGCCGGACTCTCACCTGAATTAGCGCCCGGCTAACCTCCCACCTTTCCCCGCCCCTCGCCCCTCGCCCCTCGCCTCGTTATGATGTGAACAGTTTTTGCAGCAGACGAGGAAAACGAAGAAGCAGCAAGGTGAAGTTTGACGGAGGAGACTCTCACTCGGAGGAGTTCATTACTCAAAAGTGCATTATCCTGGTGATCACATTAGCGTAATCCAACCTTCCAGCGTTTTCTTCATTTGTTGCAATTACAGCTCTGTCAGGTGAAGATGTAGCACGCCACGAACGCCGTCAGCAGAAATCCTCATTCAGTCTAACAGGATGTTTCTCAATAAGTCAGGCCCTGTAGCTTCCTCCACTCCGTACACGCCATATCTGCGCTCCCCCCTCCTCCTTCTTTTACCTCTGCCGGCTCAGCAGTGATGTATAACACCGGCTCTCGCCCCTTTTCCTCCAAACACAATAAAGCCTTTGTGTTTTCTGACGTGAAAAATGTTGGGAATAAGGAGCAGAGATAAAGCTCCTGCAAGTGGCTCCACTCCAGGAAAACGGCACGTCTCTTCTTCTTTAGGTGTTCGCAGCTGCAGGGAGGGAAAGTTTCTGCTCCTCTTCAGAGATTTCTCTCAGCGTCAGTCAGTGCAGGCAACAGGAAGTGGATATGAGCTGCTGTTTGGGATTTTTAACCCACAAAGAAAATATCAAGAGCAGAAGTTTTCTTTTGTGCATAAGTTACGTCTGCAGGATTCTCCTAAAAAATAAAATGTCAGCTTTTTTTGACTGGAATAATCCTACTCCATCGTCTCCTGTAGGCCTCTTGACATGTGTGTCAGTATCTGTGTCTGCCTCAACCCCCTCCTCAGCCTGGATGTTGATGTTTTGGTTGTATCAGGACGTTCCTGGGCGAAGAGTAGGGTCTTACTACCTCAGCCAATCACAGCATGCTCAGTGCACAAGGGACTGGTATGTTGCATGTTGATGCTAGCTAGTAGCATAAGCTAATCAGAGCAGCTATGCTAGCGGACGTAGCATGGATAATAATAATAATAATAATAATAATAATAATAATAATAATAATAATAATAATATTTTATTATTATTATTATTATTATTATTATTATTATTATTATTATTATTATTATTATTATTATTGTTGATATTATTATTATTATTATCATTGGAAAAAAATGCTCTCTCAACCAGGTCATTATGAAGAACTAAATGATAAATAAATAAATAAATTGTAAAAAATAAAAAAATATATTTTAAATAATTTTTATAATAACTATTATTTTTTATCAGTAGTATTATTAGTATTATTAGTATTATTAAAATGATAATAATTATAATAAATAAAAAGCATAAATCCTGAAAAGGTCACTATCAAAAGCCAAAACACAACTCAATTTAACAAAATAAATTAAAAAAACTCAACAGTTCGAGACAAAACCCGTTCAAAGAGCTGGTGCTAAACTTTGTACACAAATAATACTGGCCAAGACACTTCAGAATACAGGGAGATATACAGCAGCCATAAAGCGTGACGGTGCTGAAAACACATGAAAAGTGGATCTAATGCTATCTGTTCCTCCAAAACTAGCCACACCAGGCCATCGGTGTATCGGATCAGAACATGCCTAATGGGTACCCGCTGTGGCTGCCTGAGGATGTTAATGCCAGTAGAGGCATTTTGGCTTCGTTTTTGTGCACTGGGAGGATGTGGAGACATGTTGTCCATGCTTATAAACAGTAATCTGCTCTGGTCCATGAAAGGCCCCGTGTTTTCTTCCTACAAATCCAGAGAAGAGTCGTATGTTCCTGTGACCGAAGGACACGAGGCGTCTGCAGCACCTGCTGCTATCACATGTGTTTTTCACGGTGCAGGAACACGGAGCCCGGCTGAATCAACACCGGCGACGGAGAGGAAAAGCAGACTTGTTAGCTGTGGGAGCTCAATCAAACACTTCCTCTCCTTCCCGGGGAAAGTGTCACTCCGTCTGCCTCTCAGGTGTGAAATAACACCACAAAGAAAGAAAGTTTGAGTGAGAAGCATTTCTCTGACTTGTTCAGTGGGGCAGCTCTCTGCACACACACACACACTCACACACACACACACACTCTTCTCTCCAGTCAATGCACTGTGAGAATAGGCGAGTCCCTGCTTCTTTGAATTCCTCTCACCGGCAACAGTCTCGCGATTGTCAATTTCATGCTTGATTAATTGTCATTACTCGGAGAGAGACAAAAAAAGGGGGAGAGAGAAATGCATTTCAGGATTAAGATGGAGAGCGAGACCTCCCTAAAGAGCCAGATTTAGTCTGAGCCAAAAAACGAGGGAGTTTTTTTCTCACACTCACTCACACAAACAGATGTATCTATCTTTTATTCTCCTCTGTCAAACTGTGGGCAGAATACTTCAGCTAATTGGTCGGTAACTTTTAAAAAAATCAGACTTAAGCTGCTGAAAAATTAAGCTTTAAACTGTAAAAATATTTTCATGATATCGAATGAGGAGTGCTGTGAAACTAATGTCAATAAGTTTGTTAATAGTAGTAAAGTTACCATGGTAACGGAACACTTGGGCTGCAGGTTGCTTCCTGAAGGGGCGGGGCAAACCTGAGCTCATTTGCATATTTGGTTTCAGAAGATGAAACAGTTTGCTTGGGACATCAAATTTCCAAATCAATTAACTTTTAGTTTTTTTTTTTAAAGTTTAATATGTCACCTTTAAAGGTGAAGCATGGCCGTAGCCAGGTATGAGGTCAGCGAGGTCTGGACCTCACCTATCTTTTCCAAGGTTTTTTTTTTTTTTTTTTTTCCAAAAATGCCAAACTGAATAAAATATAAACTCATAAAAACTTGAAACCTCTCTATGAAACATGCTTGTAAATTGAATAGAACAGAATAGAACCTTATTGTCATTGTAACAAGTACAAAGAAATTGGTGTCACAGCAGAAATCAGGAAAACCAAAGTAAGAAAGTGTATAGAAAGTGCAAAAAGCTCCATTAGAAAATAGATGCTGACAGCTTGTCCATCATTGTCCAGTCAGCCAGCCTCCACCTCCACAGGGTCCAGGACTGAGCTTCTTCAGCAGTCTGTTCAGTCTCTGTCTCCTGGATCCTGTATCCTAGCATGATGCTACTCTGCCTTCTGGTATTCCCTCTGTTGCTGGGTTAGCATGGCTAGCTCGTCCATCTTATTGGAGATAGATCTTACGTTCCCAATAACGATGGATGGAAGGACAGGTTGAACCAGCACGTCGTCCTCACCTCCTTCTCCTCACCTTGTGGGGAACATCTGGCCTAGCACCAGTTAGCATACAGGCTGCTAACAGCTGATTTCACATGTAAACAATGCAGCCATGGTTACATGTAGGATCTCCAGACAAACACAGGAGAAAAAATAGTTAAAATATCACTGAAGACAAAACCAGTTTGGTGTCCACGACCCAAAAATGAGCCAAACAAAGTGATGATCCACTTCAAATGCAGAGATGACGAAAAAATGTAAATTGTAAGTTGTGGTTAACATCTATGGGCTTTGTGTTCTGTTTGTGCCTGTGTATGTGTTACGGTGAACAGCTGTTTGATCAGCTGATGCACGTACCTGTAAATACGCCCTGTGACACGTTCAGCAGTGGGCAAAACCTCATTCGAAAATTAGAGTGTTTTTATTATTAGCACTTTGTAGACCACATCCCCGCCCATCTAAACCTAGGTGACCACAATATATATATTTTAGATAATTCAGCACTAGTTCGGCCAGTGAAATCATCTGATCAAAGCCAGTTTATTTACGGCACTTTTTATATTTTGATAAGCGCCTGGCTCATCAGTTGGCCGAGCACACGTCACAATGATGCAACTACCCGAGGACCTGGAGTCACGTGACTTGTGCTCTGTTTTCAGCTCATGTTAATTTTAATATTCCCATTCCACAGTCACAGAGAGCAGGGCAAACATGTCCAACGCATGTGCATCAGAAAGAGGAGTTGAACCAAGAGAATATCCTTCGATGGTGGGATGCCTCTGGAGGGTTCAGCTAGCCTTTGATGTAAAAAGTTGTTTTGTTGTTGAAAAAATTTACATTTTTGTTTGGAAAATGCTGGATTAACACCATGAAAAGATATTTAAACAATAAATATCTTCTGTGACTCGTAGCCTAAAATAAAGCAAAAAATAAAACATCACTTTTTTTTTCCGGTGCACTTTGCGCGCTCATCATGAACTTCACGTATTCCAAAATCCTTGATACGGCCCTGGTTAGAAGTGTGCACACAGCTGTGTTGTTTGCTAAAATTCAGGCTGTCAATCGATTTAAATATTGAATCACAATTAATTGTATAGTTGTTCATAGTTAACTGCTGATTAATCGCAAATTGGTTGCACAGTTTTTAATCTTTTCCAAATGTACCGTAAAGGAATAATTCTCAAGTTTTTAAACTAAACAGGGATTATTTGGCAGCTCAACACAAACTAATAGAGCTCTTCTGTGTAAATGCAGATTTTTTTTCTCTGCGTTTTGGGGTGAAACTTCAGCGTGTTAACGGGGCCTAAGTTAGAAAGTTTGCCCCTTTGCATTCTGGGACTTCTCACCTGCATTCCTGTCCTCGTTGTTTCGTTTGTGTGACGTCAGTTTTTGATCGTCCTGCAGAGGAAAACCCGGATAAAGCTCTGGTTGTGATAGGGATGGGTACTGAGTTAGGTACTTTTATAGGTTCCTAAACGCATCCTCGTGACTGTGTCATGAACACAGCATTACAAGGTTATGTATGGAAGAGTCAAAATTTTAAGTTAAAAAAGAATCTGAGATTGTTGAGTTATAGATTTTTGACGCTTTTTCAAAATTAAAAAAAAAGTTGTCAATTTTTAAAGTTTTTGCATATATTTGAAGAATTTTTTTGCTAATTTCATTTTTTTTTAACTTCTGCAAATTCTTGCCGGTTATTTTAATTCCGTTTTTTTTTTTTTTAATTTGCTAATTTTTGGAAATTTACATTTTTTTTTATTTTAACTTGCAAATTTTTTTCTGACGCAACGTTTGGAATTTTTGCACATTTTTTTTTAAACTTCCTTTTTTAAAAAGGATTTTATTTATTTTTTATTTGTTTTTGTAATATTCTTTAATATTTTTTAAATAATTTTGCATCTTAGTGAAATTTTGCAATTTTTTGACATTACAATTTGAAATGAAACAAAACTAAGACACCACATTAACAAATCGCTTCTTTTAATAACTAGTCACAAGATCACAAGACACTTTTTTTCTGCAGTTTTTTGTGAAGATAAAAAAGATTTGTGGCTTCTGTATGACATTAATCCAGGTACAATTTTTTGAAAATTATTTTAATCCTTTTTTTTTAATTGCAAAGGTGTTACATTTTGTCTTTTTTTTACCACATAAACACAAAAAAGTAAGTAACTGATACCAATAGCCAGGTACCGAGCATTGGTATCATATCATTTCAGATGTGAAAGGTTCCCGTCCCTAAATTTTAACCTGACGCCTCGTAAACCTGTGATGTTTCACCTGAAGCTCAAAGGTCAGCAGCTTCCTGAGGACGGCTCTCCGTGATGTTTCTGATGATTTAACCCTCCTGAATCAGGATAATGATCCTGGTGTCTCCTCTCCCCGTGGAGATGTGGCGTGGCAGAAATGAAAGTATCAGGAGTGTCAGCTGAGGTCATGGCGAGGAGAGCGTTTGCTGTTTGAGTTAAAGAAAGAGACGACGTTTTCAGGCTAATGATTAACACCCAAATCCTCCACGCCGTCAGCGGGGCCGTCTCCCTCTCGTTTAGTTTGTTTCCTGCGTTAACTCCAAGCCGGCGCCCCAACCTTCGCCCCGTCTTTGTGCGTATCCTGGACTGACCTCCTCCCTCTGCTCCTTCCTCTCTCTGCAGCCCTGGCCCTCAGTCTCCAACCTCGCTAAGGACTTCATCCAGCGCCTGCTGCAGGTCGACCACGCCACCCGTCTGACGGCAGACCAGGCCATCCATCACCCGTGGGTGGCAAACATGGCGCCCAGCTCCTCCATGAGGAACCTCCATCGATCCATCTCCAGGAACCTGAGGCAGCGTCTGTCCCGCAGCTCCTCACGGTGCCCGAGCAGCGCCGCGTCTGCCGCGTCCTCCGCGTCCTCCGCGTCCTCCGCGTCTGCCGCTGCTCCTCAGCAGTAACTGGAGACAAAACAAAGCGCTGGGCCAGGCCGGGCATCTGGAGCGGCGAGTCCAGCATCATGAGAGGTCTAATGAGGGGGTCCAGCTGCCCCTGGCTCAGTGTGTGTCACTGCAGAGCCAAAGAGTCTGGGACAGGTGTTGTGACAAAAAATGCTTCCTCTGCTCTCTGGAGCTCAGTCAGGACGGCCCCTGAAGGCCCGGCTCCATCCTCCATTAGTTTCCGCGGTCGGGTTAAGCTGTTAGTGGATCTCACTCCGGGTTAGCGTCCAGGAGTGTATTGAGACAAAGCTGCCGCCTCCTCTGGCCACAGCTCGGTCTCATCTGCATCATCTGGAGTCACCGCGTCACCTGGCAGCGAAAGCTCAGATCCAGAAATGAGGAACGAGAAACGAGCGCTAACTTCAGGAGACGGGAGAAATGAAAGTTTCCTCTCCAGCGCTGAGGAGGAAGACTCTCATTTGTTCACGTTTAGAGGCGAGGAGACGCTGTAATCTCTCCTTTTGTTGTCGCTCCTCCCACGCAGCAGCGCCCACGAGTCCTGAGCAGCCGCTGAAAGCCCGATCCAGATCTGCGGTGACAGGCCTCTATCAAGCCACAATGAAACAGTGGGTTTAAAGACCCCCACACACACACTCACACACACATCTCTCCCCCAGTGGTTATGTAAGGCTGCAGAGAGGAGTCTGAAGTCAGACGGGATGACTGGAGGGGAGCTCTTTAAGTGCATTAAGCTACGTATGGAAAACACAGAGTGAGCGTTTAAGGAAGGAAACCCTCTCATGGGAGAAAACCCAAACAGAAAGAAAGAAGAAAATCCTACATTTCATTTCCACCCTGCTGTAGGAGAAACATCTGATGTTTGTGTGATCCAGTGTCGAAAAGTGGGATGAAAGAAAAGTGTTTTTCTTTTAAAGCTGCGACTGCAAAGATCAGATTTTTCTCCCGTTTTTGTGCCGTCGTCTATTTTTGTTTCCAGTTCCCGTAATGTTTGATAAAATCCTCCGTTCATACTCCATGGGAAGCTCGTTTCTTTAGCTGGATCTAACGATTGGAGGGACTTCACTGATGTGTTCACTGTGGTGACAGCTTAGCGTGAAGTCTGCAGCGATCTTTGCAGATTTGTCTCTTTTCGAAACATGCATGAATAAATTCACATCCTTTTAATAACACTCTTTGTAGGTACATACCTGTTTTTCATGTTTTTCCCAAGTTTTCAAACAAAAATACAAGGCAAGGAAAATACTCAGGAAGAGCCTCATCCAGCTTTCTCTTCAGTCAAGAAAACAAAAGTAAGAAAGTGAATAGAAAGTGTAGGGTTACTTTTTTGTTTTTGGAAATCAACATGGTTTTCAATTTTCATTTCTAAATTTGAAAATGAAAATCAAATAACCACTTGTTTTTGTTTTTTGTTATCATTCTCTGAAAGGAAAAACCAATTACCAGAAAATACACTGACCCCAAAAGGCTCAAACTAAAGGCTGGATTTGAACCGAGGATTCAGCTCTCAAGACTAAAGTTACTGCAAAAAACCACAAATAAGAGAAACAGGCTAAGATTTACAGAAAAAAAGCAAATAAGCAAATAAAAAGAAATAAAATACAGCTTGAATGAAACAAAATAACCACAAAAAAACACTACACATGGCCATACTTGGCTGTTCATTATGTCTGCCTCTGTGAACAGGTATGGCAGTTATGTGTAACCCAATGCTGTTTTATTTTTAGTACTTTTAGAACAGACAATGTAGACAAAAGTGCTGTAAAAATAATAAAATAAAATAAAAATAGGAATAAAAAAATTAAATACATAAATATATATAATGAAATCTAAATAAGTGAATGAAATAAAATGAGAAACAAAAAATGAAATAAATAAATAAATAAGATAGATATTAATAAAAAAAATCTAAATAATTGAATAAATTAAAATAAGAAATAAATAAAAAATATCAATCAAAAATCTCAATAAATAAATAAAATAAAATAAGAAAGAAAAAATACTATAAATAAAAAATATCAATCAAAAATCTAAATAAATAAAATTATATAAGAAATAAAAATTGAAATAAATAAAAAATATTAATCAAAAATCTAAATAAATAAAATAAATAAATAAATAAATGAAATAAGAAATAAATAAAAATATTAATCAAAAATCTAAATAAATAAAATACAAAAAGAAATAAAAAATTAAATTAATGAAAAATAAGAAATAAAAATGTAAATAAATAAATAAAATAGAATAAGAAATCAAAAAATGAAATAAATAAAAAATATCAAAAATGTAAATAAATAAAATTAAATTAAATAAGAAATTCAAAAAGGAATTAATTAAAAAATATAAATCAAATATCTAAATAAATAAATACAATTAAATTAATTAATTTAAAAATCAATAAAAATACAAAGAAAATAAAAAGAAATAAAATATGTAGCAGCTAGAATCAGACAAAATAACACTACATATACTCTACAAAAAAAAGCAAATAACGCCTCAATTGCTGTAACAATTTAAAAAAAAATCTGCCTACGAAACAAGATGAACTTTTCTAGTATTAAGACAATATTCTAGTTTCAAGCTGATGAGTTGAATCTGGCTCATATCGAGTTCAACAAGACACTTTTTACTTAAAGTAAGACAAAAACATTCGGTAAGATTTCATTTTTTTGCAGTGTTTTCTTTGAAATCTTCCACATTTCTGGTTGAAATGTGTCAGAGAAGGGACTCCTCAGCTCTAAGTTGTTGGTTTGTAGCTTCCTCTTTAACTCAGTCTTTGGTTAATTACCTCTAAGAACAAACTCCATCCTCTCAGGTCAAAGCGGCCTGGCTGAATGTGAATATGGATGGTGTCGTTTGGAGGTGGCTCATGCATTATTTCTCCAGCAGGGTGCATTGGAGAGTTGTTAAGGCCCTGAACGGCTGCCCATACTCACTGACCTGAGATCAGTGTCCCTCTGGGCCGGGGCGAAAGCTCCGTAAAGTGCTGCAGTTAGCCGTGCGTGGTCCTCTGTCTCTGATGAGAGCTTCACATTTTGCTGTCAGATGAACTTTTAGCACGTGGAGCGACACGCGCCATGAAGTAAAACTCCTATATTCTTATTTTACTGAGCTGCATTGTGCAGCTTCGCCGTATCTTTTGTTATCAAACGACGTTTCGCTGCACGGCGGGAGGAGGTGATTCGTTATGCATTCTCATTTGAAATTCTGTCTGCAGACGAATTCTTCTCAGACTGATAAAGAAAGTTGAATTAAACCAAACAGAAGTCAAAAATAATGAGAAGTGGCCTTTTTCTTCCTTTTCTTCCTCTAACTGTTATCATTTCATTCTCACAGCGTTATCTCTCAGAGGGAATAACAAACCAACTGTCGCTGCTCTGCTGCTGTGTCCGTTTCTGCACACACACTAATTCCTTTGTCTTCTGCAGTTACAGTGGGTTTAGAGTGGGCAGTGAAAGCTGCTTGATCTCCAGGAAATACACCCCGTATTTACTCCCAGGCTTTAATGGAGTGCTGCAGATAATCCTGCTATGATGCTGTGTGATCGCTGGCCCAGGGAGCCGACTCCTCTGTGGGAGAAAACTGCAGTCCTCCACAGATGGATGCAAATAAATCTGGGTTTAGTGTGGTCCAGTTTTTATTATGTTTGAGTCCAGCACCTTTTACAACAGGGACACTCAGCTGCAGTTCCTGGAGTGGCCACTGCAGGAAGCTTCATTTATAATGAGTGCATCCTTAACCTGGGCGCTTGTTTCCCAAAAGCTGCAGAGAACAGGCTCACTCTTCTTCTTCTACTGTATAAACAACAACCCCCGCCCTCTCTTCTTCTCTGCCTGACTTCCAGGTAGATCTAAAGACCAGCAACCAGGCTGGTACTAAAAACCACATTTAGCTTTTTCTGTCCTAAAAATCTGCCGTAGACAAACATGGCTGTTGGTTATGTCTGCGTCTGTGAACAGGTATGGCAGTAATTTGCAATCCAATAAAAGAATTAAGAAATAAAAAAATGAAATAAAGAAAACTATAATAATAATAACATAAATAAAATATGTGTGTGTATATATATATATATATATATATATATATATATATATATATATATATATATATATATATATATATATATATATATAGAACAATAAATAAAATAAAATAAATCAATAAAATAAAATAACAATACATAAATTAATTAATTAATTAATTAAAAATAAATAAATAACATGACAAATTAAAAAATGAAAAAATATATCCAATAAAAGAAAATTAAGAAATAAAAAAATTAAATAAATTAATAAAAAATATATAAATAAAAAATAGATATATTTATAAATAAGATGGAATAATAAATAAAATAAAATAAATTAATAAAAAATATATATAAAATAGACGAATAAATAAAAAAGATCATAAATTTTGAAAAATGAAATACAAAATAGATAAATTAATTAATGAATCAATTAAAAATAAATAAATAAAATAAATAATAAATGAAATGAAATTAATAAATTAACTCACTAATTAATTAAAATGAAAATAAATGAAATACTTTTAAAACAGACACTGTTGACCAAAGTGCTGTCGAAAGAAAAAAATAAAATAAAATAATAAAAAATTAAACAAAAAGATAAACAAATAAATAGAAAAAATATATGAATTAATAAATGAATTAAAGAAATAAACTAACTGATAAATTTAATAAAAATAAATTGAATAATTAATGAAAATGAAATAAATAAAATAAGTAGCAGCTAGAATGAGACAAAAGAACACTATATATAAAATAAAAAAAAACATTTTTAAAACAATTTAAAGATACAAAACATAACTGAACATAATTAAAAGGCACAAAAAGGAGCAGTTTAAAAAAATAATTAATTTGATAAAATCAGCAATTACTATGTTTTTAAGGCCAGAGAAAATAAGGTTACTAAGAAATGATTTAAAAACTGAGGAAATAGGTTGGTTTCACATGCCTTAGTGACTTATTCCAGATTTTGGAGTAATGTAATGTAAAAATAAAAGCCTTTTTATTTCTAACTAAATAAAAAGGAAAGTTTTAAAGGGATTATTGTGGGCCAAAAGCTGCAGTTCCTGAAGTGGCCACTTGAGGCAATGCAGATTCTGAAGGAATCATCATTTATATCAAGTGTTTCTTAAACCTGGTTGCTTGTTGTAAAAGCTGCAGAGAACAGGCTCGCACAGTTTCAGGAAATCAACACGATGACGGTGAAAATGCAACACATGAGGCTCCTTAAAGAAGAGTTAACAGAGGAGGAGCTGGCGTCATAACAGCTGCATCCATTATTTATCTGCTCTGAGCTCTGAGGTTTGCAGTGGAAAAGTACCAAACTTCTGCATGGAAGTGAAAAAACACACATCCTCAAAACTCATTTAGCTTGAGCACAGCTGGGTCAATATCGTCCTGTAGAGGCTTTGGTCTCGTTCAGCGGTCAGCAAGGCCGAACAATTGAGAAAGCAGAGCGCAGCAAAGATTGGAGGAGATATAGAGCTTGCTCTCTAACACGGCCGCTGTGCTTTATATTAGAGGACAAGTATGACAGGAAGTGTCTTTTTCTTTTCTTCAGCCTCTCTCAGCAGAAAACTAAAGACTTATTCTCTTTATCTCCGGCCTTACTTGAAGAGATCATTTGCTGCTCAGGACCCTGAAACATAAGCTGGCAGATCCACTTGTGGCTGCTGTAAGAAAGAGGATAACAGACGCCGGAGAGTGCTGTTGGTGGAGTCCCTCGGTTCATATCCTACAGAAAACGTCCAGAGGAATTATTTGGTCCCTCGTGTCGAAGGGGAGAAACTCACTCTTCCTGTCTCGTTTGATCCTCGCAGCAGAAGCTACGAGGTGTGATTAAGGTAACAAGACAGAGCCAGATTTTCATTTCTGAGGCATAAGATTGCAGACAAAACAAACAAATAAAAATAAGATGATACAGTGGAATGAAAATGCAAATCAAAAAACTGCTGTGAAGAATATTCTGAGCATAAAAGATGAACGACTGGATGGAAAACCAACATTAAAATCAAACACAAACAGTTGAAGTTGTCCCAAAGCAACAGCTTTGTCTAGTGCCTGCTAGCTAGCAGCTGCTAACCAGTTTTAGCTAAGGTAACTGAAGGCAGACAGCACATGGCTAACTATGAAGGTAACTTACATATTGTATCACCTGGTTCAGATGGTATCATTCATCATTGTCTTATAGTAACTTCAGTAACCAACTCCTGCTAGCTAGCAGCTGCTTGCCATTGCTAGCAAATGCAATTGATAGCAGGTAGCACAAAGCTAAGGTAGCTAACTTTGACCACAAAGTTTATCTACATATTACCTAAACTTCTTTTGTCTGTCCCTGTCTTTATTGTCCTGTAGAAGTGGCTATATGCTAATACCACTAGCTAGCAGCTGCTAAGTCAATATAGCTAATGTAAGCTAACAGAAGAAAGCAAATAGCTGAAGTAGAGCACTTTAGACTAGAAGGCTTAACTTCCATAAAACTGCAACTGGTTCAGACTGTCCACATTATCAGTATCCAAAAGAAACAGCTTTATTTAACTCTGGCTAGCTAGCAGTGACCTGCTAGTTGTAGCTACCTGTCAGTTGCGGGTCATTTTAGCTTAAAGTAGATAACATAAGGCTAAACTACCTTAAGTTTGACCATAAAGTTAGTCCAAATACTATTTCAACTTCTCCAGGAAGTCCTCATTATCCTCATTCTATGGAAACATAGGCGCTTGCTAGGTGCTAGCAAATGTAGCTGAAAGCGGAAGGTAAACATCTAAGATTGCCTACACTTGACCATACAGCTAATTTATCACCATAATGCAACTGGTTGAAACAGCGCATATCGGTATTTAAAAGAAAGGCAATATTTGACTCCTGCTAGCTAGCAGTTGCTTGTCAATGCTATCCATTATAACCAATGCTAAATAACACATGGCTAAAGTAGCTTACAGTTGCTATTTTGACTTCTTAAGACAGTCCTCATTATTATCATCCAATAGAAACAACAATACTGAAAGCCTGCTACTTAGCAGCTGCTTGCTAGCCTTGGCACATAAAGGCAGATAACGCATGGCTAAGGTAGCTAACTTTTTACCATATAGCTTGTTTTTCCTATTTATGCCACTGTTTCAGTCATCATCATCATTTACCTTTGGAGCAGCAATGTCCAGCTTCTGCTAGCTAGCTGGTATCTAGCTGATGACAGATAGCATGTGGCTAACACAGCCTGCTAACAAACACAAATGTAGTCTACACACCTTAAAGTTCTGACTGTCACGGACTTCACTGTCAAAGAAAAACAGTAAAAACCAACTCCTGCTAACTAGCATCACTTACCATTGCTAGTCAACATCTTTCTATAACTAGCTGATTTTAACAGTCGTCGTGCTCATGACAATTTGGAGGTCTCACCTTTTCTAGGTGGGCTCATGACCCTCCCTGTGGTTGACTCTAGTGTCCTTAAAGTGCCACTTCCTCCTTTCTTTTTTTCCAAACCAAAGTAGATCAAATATTGGACTTTTCGTGAGCGGCTCAGTGTACTGATTATTTTCTTTAAACAACAATTACAACCTCACTCCACCTTAATGTCCTGAGAGGAAGGAATGCTCCACATTTTTACTCCCTAAATTGCTTTCTTTCCTTTTTTTGCCACAGTGAGCCAGCTATTTACTGCTGTCCTGTTATTGTGCTGCAGATCCAACGCCACGGGAGCCAGGGAGGGTCAATACTTTTCTCATTGAGGATGCAATAAAAGTAAACCATCTCATTATTCTTCCTACTCAGAAATTCTCATTAAGATCGTTGCCTGGGCGCCACCGGTTGTGCGCGGCTTCAAATGGCGGTTGTCATCTCCTCGGGGCTGAGTGGCTCGGTGGAAGTGTTGATTCAGAGGTGATCAGACAGCAGGTGGGGTTGTTTTCACCGTGGGGCTTTCATCTAATGTAACAGGTTAGATCCAAATAAAATGAGTGAGGAAATAATGCTGTTAAACATTTTGGAAATAATGCTTTTTGCCAACAGCTGGAGGACTCTGCTAAAAAGACAAAACATAGCACTTACAAAGAAATAAAGCAATGTTCCTGATAATTTCCAGGTGTCTTTAAAGAGGGGTATCCTACTAAATGTAGTCTTTATTCTGTCTATTATCTTTACATGACTTAAAGTAAAAAACTGTATTATTTCATTTCTGGTGTTTTAGAAAACCTTTATTTCCACTTTTGTCTGAAACACTTGCTCCCAGGTCACAAACCCCCCTTCATTCTGATTGGCCAGCCCCCCTGGAGGCCTGTCAGGGGGCGGAGCTACACAGGTTGAGGGATTTCTGCAACGTATGAATCTGTAGAGGCTTGAAAATCTGCACATTTTTAGTCTGAACATCCTGCATTTGAACTTTAAATCAATATTTACAACACAGGAAAGCAGAATACCCCCTCTTTAAAATTTCTGGAGTGGTTCAGATCAAATCCTGCTTTATGAAGAAATAACTGAAATTGTCAGGAATAGGAAGTCAAGTGGCTGTTAGGCCCAGACGGTCTTAAAGCTCTTAATTGAGACGGCTCTGTTGCCTTCGAAACTGCCAACACAAACAGACGCCATCGCCTCTCTCCGGCGTAACACATCGACCGTCTTCACGTGCTGACCCTGACTGTTCATCTGTTTACTCTGTAAGACAGCTCCTCTAGCTCTAGCTCTTCTTTTCCAGCCTCTTTGCCAGCTTTTCTTCAGCCCATTGCCAACTCTTCTCAGGCTCTCTCTTCTTCTGCCAACACTTTGTTGACTCCTTGCTTGCTCTTTGCTAGCTCTTCATCAACTTTTCTCTTGCTAGCTCTTCATCAACTTTTCTCTTGCTAGCTCTTCTTTTGCCATCTCTTCTCTTCACCAGCTTTTCATCAAATCTTCTCTTGCTAGCTCTTCTCTGGTCAGTTTTTCATCAACTTTTCTCTTGCTAGCTCTTCTTTGTTCAGCTCTACATCAACTTTTCTCTTGCTAGTTCTTCTTTGGTCAGCTCTACATCAGCTTTTCTCTTGCTAGCTCTTCTCTGGTCAGCTCTACATCAACTTTTCTCTTGCTATTTCTTCTTTGGTCAGCTCTACATCAGCTTTTCTCTTGCTAGCTCTTCTCTGGTCAGCTCTTCATCAACTTTTCTCTTGCTAGCTCTTCTTTGGTCAGCTCTACATCAACTTTTCTCTCTTGCTAGCTCTTCTTTGTTCAGCTCTACATCAACTTTTCTCTTGCTAGCTCTTCTTTGGTCAGCTCTACATCAACTTTTCTCTCTTGCTAGCTCTTCTTTGGTCAGCTCTACATCAACTTTTCTCTCTTGCTAGCTCTTCTTTGTTCAGCTCTACATCAACTTTTCTCTTGCTAGCTCTTCTTTGGTCAGCTCTACTTCAACTTTTCTCTTGCTAGCTCTTATTTTGCCATCTCTTCTCTTCACCAGCTTTTCATCGAATCTTCTCTTGCAAGCTCTTCTCTGGTCAGTTTTTCATCAACATTTCTCTTGCTAGCTCTTCTTTGGTCAGCTCTACATCAACTTTTCTCTTGCTAGCTCTATTTTGGTCAGCTCTACATCAACTTTTCTCTTGCTAGCTCTTCTTTGTTCAGCTCTACATCAGCTTTTCTCTTGCTAGCTCTATTTTTGTCAGCTCTACATCAACTTTTCTCTTGCTAGCTCTATTTTGGTCAGCTCTACATCAGCTTTTCTCTTACTAGCTCTTCTTTGGTCAGCTCTACATCAACTTTTCTCTCTTGCTAGCTCTTCTTTGTTCAGCTCTACATCAACTTTTCTCTCTTGCTAGCTCTTCTTTGGTCAGTTTTTCATCAACTGTTCTCTTGCTAGCTCTTCTTTGGTCAGCTCTACATCAACTTTTTTCTTGCTAGCTCTTCTTTGGTCAGCTCTTCATCAACTTTTCTCTTGCTAGCTCTTCTTTGGTCAGCTCTACATCAACTTTTCTCTTGCTAGCTCTTCTCTGGTCAGTTTTTCATCAACTTTTCTCTTGCTAACTCTTCTTTGGTCAGCTCTACATCAACTTTTTTCTTGCTAGCTCTTCTTTGGTCAGCTCTACATCAACTTTTCTCTCTTGCTAGCTCTTCTTTGTTCAGCTCTACATCAACTTTTCTCTCTTGCTAGCTCTTCTTTGGTCAGTTTTTCATCAACTGTTCTCTTGCTAGCTCTTCTTTGGTCAGCTCTACATCAACTTTTTTCTTGCTAGCTCTTCTTTGGTCAGCTCTACATCAACTTTTGTCTTGCTAGCTCTTCTCTGGATATTTTTTATCAACTTTTCTCATGCCATCTCTTTACTAGCTCTTTCCTAGCTCTTTGCCAGTTCTATTCTTGCCTGCACTTTGCCAACTCTTCGCTAGCCCTAGGCCATCTCTTCTCTTTGCCTGCTTTTCATCAAATGTTCTCCTGCTAGCTCTTCTTTGGTCAGCTCTACATCAACTTTTCTCTTGCTAGCTCTTCTTTGTTCAGCTCTGCATCAACTTTTTTCTTGCTAGCTCTTCTTTGTTCAGCTCTACATCAACTTTTCTCTTGCTAGCTCTATTTTGTTCAGCTCTACATCAACTCTTCTCTTGCTAGCTCTTCTTTGGTCAGCTCTACATCAACTTTTCTCTTGCTAGCTCTTCTCTGGCCATTTTTTATCAACTCTTCTCATGCCATCTCTTTCCTAGCTCTTTACTAGCTCTATTCTTGCCTGCACTTTGCCAACTCTTCGCTAACCCTTGGCCATCTCTTCTCTTTGCCTGCTTTTCATCAAATGTTCTCCTGCTAGCTCTTCTCCCGCCAGCTCTCCAACAACTATTCTCTTACTAGCTCTTTCAGGTCAGCTCTTCTCTGGCCAGTTTTTCATCAACTCGTCTTGTGCCAGCTCTTTGCCATCTCTTCACTTGCTCTTTACCAGTTCTATTCTTGCCTGCACTTTGCCCACTCTTTGCTAGCACTTAGCCAGCTTTCTCTGGCCAGCTTTTCATCAAATGTTCTCCTGCTAATTCTCCCGGCTCTGTGCCTGCTTTTTAGCATAAGGATCTTCTAAAGCCGTGTTTCCACCAAGCAGTCTGGTCCGGTTCAGTACGGTTTGGCTCGGTTTGGTACAGTTAAGCCTGATGCCGTTCGTGTTTCCACAGCAAACTGTGCCCTCTCGTGATAGTGTGACGCCGTAGCAGCGCAACACAGTTTACCCGAAGAAGAAAAACGCTACACAGTAAACAAAGAGCATAGATGAAGACATGCAGCATTTCGTCCTCTCTGTGATCGTCATGTAGCTTTTTGATACAAAGAACAATCAAGCTTTGTTTCAGAGAAGTCTGTGTGCTGCTGTTGCGGGGTAAGTTTCGATTCTTTCGACCAATCAACGGTCTGCAGTGTTGTAGCTCCACCTTCTGAGAGCGGATCGGTTCAGTCTGGCACCCATACGAAAGGGTCCCAAAAAGTGGGACGGCTCGTCTCTGTTGGGGATCTGTCTCAGGATAAGTCAGTGCAAACGCCACAAAATGCACACCGTACCGAGACGAACCAAACGGGTCTGCTTGGTGGATCAGATCTTCTCTTGCTAGCTCACCTTTGGCCAGCTTTTCTCCGACTCTTTGCCAGCTTCCAAGCATAGGTATCTGCTAAAGGCCCACTAGCCAATCAACGCGAAGAACAGGGAACCTTAAATTGAGTGTTTCTGACAGAGGCTCAAATATGAGTTTTCTAAAACACCACTGAGAGAAAAATGGGATTAATCTGATCTTTAAACCATGTTTAGATACTATGGGTGCACCAGAGGGACATAATAAAGACTGAAACGACCACAGCACCCTCTCTTTAAGCATTCCAGGCTATTCCCTATAATGAATTCATACATTAAAGCTAATGATGGACAGTTTTGATGAGAAACAGAAAATGTAGTCAAATCATTTGAAGCCAGCTAACAGAAATGCCTGATGCATATATGTGTTTAAGACCATATGGGAAAAGTGATTTTAATTATGTTTGACACATTTCATGTTCTTTTTCACACGCCTGCTGAAAAGTCACATTAGCTTACACCACATTCAATCTGTATCTGACACAAACACCATGAAAAGAAACATGTGTTGAATGCATAAGGCGTTTTTAATTACACGTATTTCCATAACGAGAGGCGCAGCTGAACAAAGAGAGAAACACAAGCTGCTCTTTATTTTCCCGTCGTTCTGTATGAATGTGATTTTTATAACAGAAAAACAGCACGGAGCTGTTTCATCCTGACGCCGTCCATCACTGAGCGACGTGTGGGTCTGAATCTGTTTTCACCTGAGCTGCTGGTTCCCTTAAAGTGGGTCACCATGCATGGGAGCACCGTGACACAGCCGAGGCGCTGCCGTGGAAAGGCCGTCCTTTAGTCTTAGCCTGCAAGACCCCCAGAGGTTCCAGTGTCCTTCACAGGAGGACGGACACCAACAGCAGCACCAGGCAGGTCACGCAAAGCCAGTCTCAGATGGTCCTGCTGCACCTCAGGCCTGGAAGGAGGCTCAGTAACACCACCTTTGGTTTCTGAGGTAGGCTGCTAAGGGTTTATTCAGAGCTGTGTCTGGTTAAATTCAAGCATAACTAAGAAACAAGAAGAAATGTGGTCAGTTAGGGTCAGGTTACATAAGAGGTCTGCAACCTTTACTTTACTACATGCCATTTAGCCTCAGCTCACCTGGATTAAAGTCAATCCAGAGCCACAAAATCTGCAATAAAGACAATTAATTGAATTAAACTTTATACATAGTAAAATATTTTGAATAAAAAAATCAAAACAAGACTTTTTTAACCTATGAAATTGTACATGAGATGTCTTGTTTTGTTTTTTGTTTTTTACTTTTGATAATTTGCCGAACAGTAAAAAAAATATTGAGATTACAAAACTTTGCAAAAACTTCAACATTTTTTAAATTGCAAAATTTTGATTAAAAATGCAAAAATTTCTTTAAAAATGATAATAATAATAATTTCAAATAATTTCAAAAAGTTTTAAAAGTTCAAAAATCTGTAGAAAAATAATACAATTTTGACAAATTTTATAAAAAAAATTGCAAATATTTCAACAGTTTTAAAATGTCAAAAATCTGTAAAAAAAATATCAATTTGCGAAAAATTTCAAATATTTTTTAAATTTAAAAAAATGTGAAAATGAGTAAAACAAATTTAACAATTAAAAAAACAACTTGCAAAAAATTCAAATAATTTTAAAATTTCAAAAAACTGTGAAAAAATGAATTTGCAAAAATTTCAAATAATTTTAAAATTTCAAAATCTGTTAAAAAAAAAAAGAAAAGTAATAAAAATTTAACAAATTTACCAAAAAAAAATCAATTTGCTAAAAATTTTTGAATAATTTTAAAATTTCAAAAATCTGTAAAAATATTAAAAATTGTCATATATTTGAAACTTGAATTTTTTAATGTACATTGGTTATATTGATAAACTCATCATCTTTTGCCTTTGCTAATTTCTTCCCACATATCAATTATTTATACGTTGTCAGTTAAATGAATCCATCCACACAGAATTAAAATCAGTATTTTCTTCCAGATTAGTCTTTTTGTAGATGTAGTTATCTTCCCAGGGCTGTAAAACTTGAGGTTAGCCACAGGTGCATGGAAAGTTGGTGGGCTGTTGATGTTGTAGGAGGTGAAGTAGAGCGGTGGCAGGCTTTATTGACAGATGGGATGAAGATTTAGTTCAACTAAATGTTAACACAGGATTTTATTTAGTGTCAGTGTATTTAATCATCAATACCCTCTGTAAGAAAAATAACAATTATTTATTCCAATAATAATAATTTGCCACTGCTAAGAAGTCAAAGAGTTTCACCTGAAACGTATGCTAACATCATTTAGCCTTCTTTTTCCATCCACACTCCTTCAGAAGCCATACCCCTGTGTCACATCCACACAGTCACACACCTGGGAGCTGCCCGGTGCAATAATAATCTGAGTAGCGGCCGCAGAGCAGCACCACTGGAGCGATCGGGGATTAAGTGCTTTGCTCAAGGACAAACGGCAGCTTTTCAGAGGAGGAGGCAGCATTAGTTATTCACTTTTCCAGCCTTCAGTCACAAAATCACTTCCCAAAACTTTACCCTTCTTATCTCTCCCTCCTTCCAGTCCCACTCCAAAGGGATTTGGTGCAGCCGCGGACAAGACGGCGACGCGGTGCATCAGCAAAGGACACGCTCAGCCCCCTGTAAGAGGGCTGACTTTGTCCCCTTCCTCACCTCTCTTTGTGTCCTCAGCAGCCAGGACACCTGAACCCTCCTCCATAAAGCCTGTCCGAGAGCAAGGGGATCCTGGGTAACCTGGATTTACCACAGGGGGGGGCTGCGTGCCCTGACGCAGGCCCCCGTGTTTGAGGTAATGTGAGGAAACCCAGCGGGGAGCAGCACTGCAAGACAGAGATTGTTGTTTTTGTTCTGGTGGGCGTTGTGTGGAGGAAGTGGAAAAACTGCAGACAATAGATGAGAGGGGTTTTCAGAGCGCTAAGCTTCCTTTGGGAAGCTGCTGCAGACACTTCTGGATGTATTTTAAACTCATTATAAGTTTAAAATGTGAACATTTGGCTTCAATAAACTGGTAATGGCTGGTTTGACTGATTCGAGCCCTAAAGAGCGTGAAGGCAGAAAGTCTGACTCACCTGCTCTCCTTTGATTACATACAAAAGCAGAAAGGTAATTCTTTTTCTGAAGCTGTCAGAAATACTTTAATCTGTCACGCCGCTCTGTTCGCCGACAAACGCCATTTCACTGACAGATGTTCCTCACTTGGTCGGAGAAATGGAACTTGTCTGCCGGTGTTTTCCAGACGAGGTTAGCGTCCGCTCCGATGGAGACGATTAACTGGACCAAAGCTCATTTTCAAATAATGAAAAGTGTCACATTGAATTTAAGTCAGAGTGAACTCCAAGGTTTGGTATCAAGCTGGAGGAGGCGCTGAAGCCTCGAATTTTCTCCACTTCGACGCTCAATAAGACGCGGACGTGTGGAGTTAGAGGGTCAGCTGGAAGTTATCGCTTCCTCAACTTAAATCGTCTCGTTAATTAAACTCTGAATCACGCTGCATCAGTCAGGAGAAACTTTCCAAAGGGTTGGATTAAAGTCTGGTTTAAACTGTAAATGCACTGGTGTGGTTGTGAGTGTCTGCAGTTCCCCTCCGAAACACATGGGGGCAGTGTGGTCTATTTGAAGTGATTTTGAAGTGTGATATTCAGGGATGGGTAACTTTAATAGGTACCGAGCAAATTCTGTTTTTATTCCCGGTTCATGTATAATCAATCAGTACCATGATCTGGTCCCTAAATGCATCCTTGTGACTGTGAGGGGGTGGAAGAGTAGGCGATTTTCCTACTGGACATGAACGCAGCATTACAAGTTTATAAAGTGAGACATAAATATGTTAAAGTGAAAAACTTTGAGACTTTATAGTTAACGAATAAAAATTGTATACACTTAAAAAAGTACCAAAAATGGTACTGTTGAGCAGGGGCGGCATTATGGGTGGGCCCAAGGGTCCCAGGCCCACCCTAGACTTATCTCATATTTTTTTGATTTTTAAATCGTCTTTTAAAAAGCATAGTAAAATTTTGTTACTTCATGTTTGTTTTGTTAGCGTTACATGCTATTTCTTTGTAATAAAAAAAAAAATCTAACAAACAAAAAAAAAAAGGCTGTTTCTTAGCCTGCTGGAATTTTTTTTAAAGCTCCCATCTCCTGCTCCTTTCCTGCAGTTTAATCTGGATCATTGATGTCTTCATGAAATGGTAGTAACATGTTTTGGTCCAAAAAGCCAAAAAATCAAGCACAGCAGCATTGTTTCCAGGCTCTCATAGCCCCTCTGTTCAGAACGCTCTGATTTAGTGGGCGTGGCCTTCATATGTAAATGAGCCACCGCTGATACCGCCCCGCTCTTCCACGTCACTGAGAGCGGCGCCACGAGCTCCGAGTGCACAATGTTTAGAAAACAGCGAAGCTTGTTTACCGTAACATTACAGGCTAAAACAACAGGCTAACTGCAGCTAAAGTTAGCATCCTGAAGCTAACACAGAGACAGGGGGGACACTGAGGAAAAGCTCTTCCATCTGCTCCACAGCACACAGCATTTAAAATACTCACATTTCCAGGGTCCCAGGTTTGTTGGAGGATGGTTGGTAATGCGCCTGGATTCAGGACCAGTCTATTGGCTAGCCCTCTGTTGGACTGTCCAAAGTTGGAAAAGCAGTCGGCCGTGAAGTGACTAGCACACACATGCACAGTTTTACTGAGTGTAGCTGGAACATTTCCTGATAAATGAACTCTAGACACTTAGTCTGTCTTCTTCTGAGATGGGAAGCTTGAGCATGGAACTATGTGGCTGTTTACAGCCAAAAACAGAGCAGTGATGGCAGCGGGGAGGAGGTTCGGGGGGTACCAATCAGGTCAGACTTGCTCCTGATTGGTCAAAAAAGGACATCGCTGACGTCGGCTATTTGCGCTTTATTAAAGCTGATGCATGTTGTACTTTATCATTATAATTTCAAGGGAAGGATAGCAGATGAAAATGTTCGGCAATTCTGGAAATGAAATCACGTCCCAGGTGATGCTCAGCAGACCAATCACGGGGCTTGCTGTAATTAGGGCTCAAGCCTGCTCGCTGTCCCCAGGTTGCGCTCCAAAACTCAAAAAAGAAAAATTCCCCCGAGTCAGTCATGGTATCAAATTTATGCATTCAGTGCTTTCATGCTAATACTCGCCCCACAGCGCCCCCTGGTGACTTAAAACTGAAGCTCCTGCAGCTACTTTCACCTGCATGCAGGACATTTTTTGTGCATGACAATAAGGCAAAGACCTAAAAAAAATTTTTACGACCATAGTGAAATCCATACAGGAAGTTCAATTATTTAAGTTAAACGTTGGGTTTTGACGAAGCCGGGGGCACGGATTTCAACAAACTCATCTTATTTCTCTTTAGTAGCATTTTTTCACCTTCAAACATGCGTTAAAGAATCCAGACTCCCAAATGATCCCACGTCAGTATTACTGCAGATGGTAACTACATCAAGGTCACAGCCATACCTAGTGGTCAAAAGCGGTACTGCAGTTCATCAAAGGAAAACTTTGCCACAGTTTTATATTTTAGTCTGTCAGTGTTGGTGAGAATAATGTGTGACTGCAGAGAAAATATAAACCGCCTCATCGAGGGGGAGTTCTGAAAACTTCAGCTTTGTATTTTATTTCATGTTATTTTTTTGTATTTGTTCTGTTTTTATTTCACATTTATACAAGAGTCTCAAAACTTCCTGTCAACACCTCTCTTCAGCTTTGGCAGGAGGAGGAATCCCAGGGGGTGTGAGCTACCTGCCAGGCAGCAAACAGCAAACAGAAAAAAGACAGAAACTGACTTAAAGTGAAGTTTTTCTTCAGCTGCTGAAGTTCAAAGTTGAATTTAGAATTTTTGTTCCACTTACCGCAAAGTATGATTTATAAAAAGAACTTTTATTACACTTTTATTTTCTCATTTTTATCTGCTTATCTACCTTACTGGCTACAAACAGGATCAGAAACTCTGTGTGGCAAAAACAGAAGGTATTAGGAAAAGCCGAGAAAGCGGACAGCTAAACTGTTCAAGCTTTCAACTTCAGTTTAAAGCATGAACACAAAGTAAAATCACCATCTAATCAGTGACGAGCGGATTGACAGGCATTGATTGATTGTGTGTGTGTGTGTGTGTGTGTGTGTGTGAGTTTGTGTGTTCTATAATCCTAAAGAAAAATACCCAGGAGCCGGACTCAATGTTAATCTTTTAATCAATAAATCAAACCCCTGCCCAGCCCGTGTGTATTCCCCGTTCCAAAATAAATCACAGCTAGGGCTGTCATTTTAACGCGTTAATTAGATTAATTAATTTCACCGCAAATTAACTCGTTATAAAAATTAACGCAGATTAATCTGGATCCCAAACCCGCGAGGCGTTCAAAGACGCACTTATTTTTAAATGTCTGGCATTTACAAACCGTTTGTCCTACATGAAAAAAGTGGTGTTCTTGTCAGATTTTCAAATTTCCGATGGTCCCTGAATGTATCACACGTGACGTCAGCAACATGGTTTGAACCGGGGGGAAGAGAGAGCGCTGTTAAGGGGACTGCCGTCCACATCTGGTTTATTCGCACGTCCTTTTTGAAAATCTACAGAAAATCAACCGTTTGCTCAATTCTGTAAAAAACAGATAATTCTACACTCTTTACTGCTTTAAACAAGCCCTGAATGATCGATATTTGTCCTGTATTTAAATCTAAAGAATTCTTCGAAAATTTCCTTCCATCTTCCTGGTGTCATGTTTCAGCTTGGGGCTGCTCTGCACCAATCAGCAACAGTTTGTGTGTTCAGAGCATGTTAAACTGAGAATACTTCACTTTTCTTTGATCCAAGACTTGAAAAAAGTGTTTTGCACATAGTTCCTCACAGTTTTTAGCCTTTAGCCCTGGTTCTCCTGACCTCATAGAAGTATAGAAGTTCATATTGCAGTGAAAATTGAGTCAACCTAAAAATCAAATCAGCTTATCTTAGGTGCAGGACTGTGTAGATTTTGTAAAGATAGAAACATAAAACTTTTTTCATTTGTTCCTTATGCCTCAGGGTATCTAAAATGTGTTGTTTATATTCCCACCTTATTTTTAAATGTCTTTTAATGTCATTTTAATGTAATTTTAATGTCCTGGAATTCAAATTCTTTATTTTGGGACCTCAAGCAGATATGAGATTAAAATGTGATTAATTAGATTAATTAATTACAAATCCTGTAATTAATTAGATTATTTTTTTTAATCGCCTGACAGCACTAATCACAATCAAAATAAAACAATAATCTCAATGTTCATAAACCAAAATCATGAAAAAGTTCCCAACTAACGAAAAAATACAAGCTGTCCATCTTCACACTATTTTAAACGCTCCTATAATCCTGTTTTTCTGGTCCTCTTAAGTCCGTAACACAAAACGAGGTTGATCCACAAGAAACGAAAGATAAATCCTCAAGGAGAAAAAAGGTTGCCCAAAACAAGAAGTGAAAACCAGGTTACCGGCGTCTGTTCAGATCCCGGCGCACAGTCCAGTGCGAAGCCATCCACGGAAGGATCCAGAAGGATCCAGAAGGATCCAGAAGGATCCAGCAGAGACTGTTTGATAATTAAAGTAACCTGCACCTCGGCGTAAACCTCAGATTGTTGCTGAACAAAGTTAGTCTGGAGCCCTGGTGTCATCTCATTCAGATGAAGCAAGAAATGCTAGCATGCTAGGCTAGGCTACGTCTTTGCCACAGACTACACTTCACTTCACTATTTTCTGCTGTTACTGCACATTTCTGTAACTCACCAGAACAATCTACCACCTCCACGACACGACCCCAGGCAAAATTTTTGTTGTTGTTGTTGTTGGTGGTGGCTTTTCTGTTTATGAGCTTTTCTGTATCCAAGACGGAACTAGGAACCAAAGTTACATGTGTTGTTCTTTAGGGCCCGCTCGGTCGAAAGGACATCTCTACTCTGATTGGTTGCCACCGTTTGCCGCTGAACTGCGTCATAGCTAATTAGCATAAAGTTGAACTTCTGGCGTGCTTGCTGCTTTTGCCTCTTTTGGTGTGAACGCACAGTAACATTAGCCACACCACTGATGTTTATAACCTTAGAACCCCCTTATGACATCATAAGCTGTGTGGTTTCCGCAGTAACGGATCATCTCCATTCATTTCAATGGGCTAAAAATTTGCGAAAATGCTGAATAATCAAGCCAAAAAAAATCAAAACAAAAAAAAACCTATGGGAGAATAAGTCTAACTCAGCTTTGTAACATAATTATGCATGATTAGGGAAATCCTGTTGCTCTTTAATTGTCAGATTTGTAGGCTAACGCTGCTCTTTAAGCAGTGAGTGAAGCTGCAGTTTGTTAGCACATTTGTTTTCAGCCAGTTTGTTTTCTAACTCTTCTTCCTCGTTGGTTTTTCTCCTGCTGATATCTCATGCCCATGTTTAAAGACAAATCCTTAAGTCTTATCAGAGCGGAAAGCGCCATCACAGCGGTGTGCGTTTTGGCTCTGTTTGTCCCCGAGCATCGGCCAGCCGTGGTCCTGAGGAGCTTACAACATTCTTCCTATGGACCAGATATTGCCGCGCGTGCTAAATTGATTCCCGTCTGCAATCCCGGCTGAGAAATCGAGGTCCGGGCTGCAGCAGACAGAAGTCAAAGACAGTGATTTAAAGGTCAGAATCAACAGCACAGCTCCCTGGGTAAAGAAGACGCTGACAGGCGCACCCTGATGGGAAACAGCTGGAGAGTCTGTGGAGTAATCCAAACCAGCGCTTTCATCTCTTAATCTCACCGGGTTTGTGTAGAGGCAGCTCGGCTGGTGTGTGAGTGTGTGTTTACCTGTGTGTCAGACGTCCATACAGCTCCTGCTCATTATCCCCAGAGTGTGACGTCCTGACCTCACTGCAGCACAGACAGTCGACAGGTTGAGTAAATATAAATTTATTATTATTCATCTTTGTGTGTCGACATAAACGAACGCTCTAAAGCTGAAAACAGACGACTCTTCACTGAATGGTTCTTATTCATTTATTTGGACTAAATGGAAACTCTGTCAGGAGGAGGGGATGAAATGATAGAAAGAGGAGTTAGACGAGAGGGGAGCGTGCTTAACTCCTGATCGCTCTGTTTTTTCACACCTGAGCACCGTGCATTACACAGTGGGGAAAATAAGTATTGAACGCGTCAACTTTTTTCTCATCACATTTATTTCCAAAGCTGCAATTCAAACAATATTTCTCCCAGACATTGGTATTAACTCAAATAATCCACACATGAAAAGAAATCACAACGTTCAGGTCCATAAATAATGATTATGGTGAATTAAGTACGATAACACAGGAAAAAAGTATTGAACACACCATGGAAAGGCTGAATACTTTGGACAGGAAATGCACCATACCACCTGAAATCTGTAGCTAGCAGTTAAATAGCACACACCTCATGATGGGTAAAGGCAAAGAGCTCTCTGAAGACATTCACAACCTGATTGTTGCTCAGCATCAGAATGGAACTGGTTACAGACTTATATCAAAGCACCTGAATATTCCAGTCAGCACCGTTGGGGCCATTATTCACAAGTGGAAGAAGCACCACCTTACCATCAACAGGCCACGCACAGGAGCTCCTTGAAGATTTCTGACCAGGGAGTCAGAAAGATAGTCAGAAGAGTACTCAACCAGCCAAGGACCACCCTGAAAGTGCTCCAGAAAGACTTGGTGGCAGCAGGTATAATTGTTACAGAGAAAACAATAGGTAATGCACTCCACCACCATGGCCTCTATGGACGCTCAGACTCCATTCCTCAAGAAAAGGCGTGTTGAAGCTGGTTTAAAGTTTGCTAAACAGCATCTTGACAAGCCTGTAGAATACTGGGAGAATGTTGTCTGGTCAGATGAGACCAAAACTGAACTTTTGGGCTGTCATACTACAGACCATGTTTGGAGGAGAAATGGCTCTGCACATCAGCCAAAAAACACTACACCAACAGTGAAGTTTGGAGGTGAAGCATCATGGCATGGGGTTGTTTCTCATCTCATGGTGTTGGCAAACTTCATCTAACTGACGGAGCAATGAATGGAGCCATGTATGGGGAAATTCTTGATCTAAATCTGCTGCCATCCACCAGGATGATGAAGATGAGACGTGGCTGGACCTTCCAGCAGGACAACCATCCAAAGCACACGGCAAAGTTGACTCTCAAATGGTTTCAGAAAAAGAAAATCAATCATTATTTATGGACCTGAACGTTGTGATTTCTTTTCATGTGTGGATTATTTGAGTTGATACCAATGTCTGGGAGAAATTTTGTTTGAATTGTAGCTTTGGAAATAAATGTGATGAGAAAAAAGTTGACGCGTTCAATACTTACCCACTGTAATCTGACTCCTCTCCATCAGGACAAGCTTACAGTGGCTCACATGGTCAAAATACTCCAGCCAGATCATCTTTCCTGTCAGTGGAGGAGTCACGCTCTGGTATGAGATAAAGTCAGTGGGTTTTCTCCTCTTTTTCACACGTTTTGGTGCTATGAACACTTTATTTTTAACCAAAGCCGTGATAACAGCTGTAGTTCACAGTTTGAATCTTGTTTTATCAGGATTCTCCCTCAGGAATGGAGATTCACACGTCTCAGAGTCATTTCATATGGATGCGTTTTCATCTGTTTTAATCTGGAGGAGCTGGTTGAGTCAGACTTTGATGTTAGGCGTCAGGTCTTCCAGGAAGGATCTGGTTTCCTGGTCCCTGAACTCTCGTGTCCTCTGCTCAGATCAAGAGCGAGCGCTACAGCAGGTTCACCCTGCAGCCTGCGGAGGACGGAGAGAGACACGTGGAGGTCAAACTGTCCGATGACGGCACAGAGGTGGAGGAGGAGCAGGCGGGAGGCTCTCCCAGCTTCAGGCCGGCGCCCCCTCAGAAGCAGAGCCGGCGCCATCTTTGCTTTGTGGTCACAGGAATCGCTGTGGTCTTTACCATCGGTAGGCCGCATCACGCATCAACCATGGAGTCACATGATCCCTTCCAGCTTTCTAAACCATCTCACATATCTGTCTCTCAGGCTTCATGATTGGTTACTTCAGCCAGAGAGAACCAGAGGTTCAGACCGTTTCTCGTGTTAATTAAGCATCAGTGAATTTAACTCTTTGAGGCCTAAAGGTGAGGAATAAGGTTTAAAGTGTAGTTCTGGGGTATTTGATGAACCCTTTTAGGCGCCCTCAGAGGCAGGTTTCCAGAGTGTGAGGCACATTTTAATGCAGTAAACAATCACAGCAATCACTATTTAATGTAACCGTCTGAACCAGCATATACATTTATATCTATATTAACTGTCCGTCGCATCTGATGTCAGATTAAAGCCGTTTGTCATAATGGAAAGTTAACCTGACGGCAGCTGGAAGTTTGATGCACATCTTACAGTTAAACAATAAACAGCCTTAACATCTGATACTGAGTATATATCTGGTTCTCTCATTTCATTTAATTCAAAGAAAAGAGGGAGAGAAAAGACGAAGAAGAAAGAGACAAAATAAATGTATGTCACTCAGGATTTACCCGTGATTTCCCATATTTCTCTGTTTTAGTCTTTATTTTTAACGTGATCTAAAAAGATGGAGTACATTATTGTAAGGAGGATGAGGTGGAGACACTGGGAGAGTATACAGTATATCACTAAAGGCTCTGCTTGGCGATGACAAACCAGGAGTGCAGGTGGATCAAAAGTATTCTGAATGGATAAGCCAGCTGTGTAACTGTCTCTTCATTTTGTTCTCCTATTAATGACAAAGGAACAGATTACATCTGTCCCGGGAGCTGGCCCACACGGTGACGCGCGTGTCCTCTGATGTGCCCCGCTGTCCATTCTCCTGCTGCAGGGACAGCGGCTCTGACCGTCTCTGGTACTGAGTCTTTCCAGCACACTTTCAGTGGTGCTGGGGATCAGTTAGACCAATCAGACGCTGCGCCTCGGCCGCAGGGCATTTAAAGGCGAGGAGAAGCGCTCATTTGATTGGTGAAAACAGCGCTCAGCTCACGGCTTTTCTCCTCCCTCTTTGCCATTTGCGCGGAGGGAGGCGTGGAAGCGCACCTCTGCACTCCTCTGCGCCTTGACTGCGCCTCTCTTGGCACTGCAGGAAACTTGCAAAGTGCGCCGGTCACGCCCTGTCCACGCGGCGAAGGCCGGCGCAGGGCAGGTGCGCCTGCGCTTGCACCTGGTCTAAGAAATTAGAGCCCCTAATGTGCGGGACCGCCAGACGCGCGTCATATCTTTATCTTATCTTCTTATCTTTATCATATCTTTCCGTTGCTAGGCGCTACCCAAGTAGCTGCCTGTTGCAGCAGCTCTCTCGTCTTTGTCCGTTTCTTGTAATTTTTTTCGTCTCTTTTTCATCATCTTTGTATTTGGAGTGGATCATCACTTTGTATGGTTCACTGTCGGTCACGGACACCAAACTTTTTGTGGCTTCGGCGATACTTTTTACTACTTTTCTCCTGTGTTTGTCTGGAGATCTAACATGTAACCATGGCTGCATTGTTTACATGCAAAATCAGCTGTTAGCAGCCTGTAGCATGTCAATGCTAACTAGTGTAGGGCTTGATGATTTCCCTCGAGCTGAGGAGGAGGAGGTGAGGACGACGTGCTGGTTCTCAGATGTGAGCTGGGAGGTGACGACGTGGACCTGTCCTTCCATCCATCGTTGTTGGGAACGTGGGATCTGGCCCCGGGGGATGGATGAGCTAGCTGTGCTAACCCAGCGGCATCGTGCTGTTCACGGACGTGGCTGACGGAGCTGACATCGGACGCCGGCGCCACATTGGAGGAGCTTCACCTGCTGTGAGCAGACAGGATCCAGGAGATAGAGACTGAACAGACTGCTGGGGAGGCTCAGTCCTGGACCCTGTGGAGGTGGAGACTGACTGGGCTGGAGAGTGGTGGACGAATTTCTTATGGACCTTTTTGCACTTTCTATACTCTTTCTTACTTTTGTTTTCTTAAATGCTGCGGTGACTCCTGAATTTCCCCTCGGGGATAAATAAAGTATTTTCTATTCTATTCTATTTCTATATCTATGATGCGCCACAGCTGATCAGACATTTCATAGTTTTATTAATATTTATACGCCAGGAAAAGAGAGATCATAATGGTTGTTCACAAGTCCAAGTCGAGTCTGAAGTCTCTCTGTGGACATTTTTTCAGCGTGAGAAAGTTTCTGAATACTGTAATGTTAGCTTAACGTTAGCTTTTCCAAGTTTAGCTGTCTCATCACTCATGTAACAGCGTACATGGTAGTGAAGTTTCTTTGCTGTGAATGTGTCGCCCTAATCTGACGTCAGTTTATCATCACATAGGAGAAGGGAATGAGTGACAGCTGGGATTGTCCCTATATATCCTTGATTAAAATATGGGGAGCATTGTTTGGCTTCTTGGAGGTTAAATGACGATGAATAACTCCAGGAGTGAGTGACATCATTATTCTGAAGTCAGTTTTCCTGGATCCCAGCTTCATCCAGAGGAAGTTATTTTAAACAGTCTCTAATTCAAGCATCAGGCTTTCTTCCTTTTCCCACTGTTTCCTGAAAGAGTGGCGTATAAATCTGTTGGCGGACTATCAATAACAAACATGCATTCATCTATGCTGGGGATATTGTTGCTTTGCCGCAGGACAGAAGCATCTTCCCAAAAATGTGCAGCAGGAACGCTTTCCAACAACTCCCACAACATCCTGCAGATAATCGCCGGAGCATGCGATGCAAGTGAAGCGGAAACTCCCTTCCCACAAAGGTCATTAGCCTCATGTGTATATCCTGCTGACACCTCCTCATCTTTAAGAGGTTAACTGCTCTGCTGACTGCAGGCTCTGACCTCCGGGGTTGTTACGGGGAGCGGCGAGCTGGCGGCGGGCTGAAACCGCTCCGATATTTCACACAGTAAGGACCACAAACTGAGCAAATAAGGAAGTGCCGGAGCATCTCCATCTCAGGCATGTGGTTTGCTCTGCGTGTGGTAAGTGGTGTAAGTGCAGCTGTTAGCATGTGGCCATCAGCATCTGAAGCTACGCTAATGCTAATTATGATTACCTCATTAGTGGAGCTTCATAACTGTGCTCAAGGGATTCTCCCCCCCTCCAGGTGAGCTTTAATGTGAGCGCCGTGCAGATACGTGACGGCGCCAGCACAGACCACCCCAGGTTGTTATGAGGCCCCGGGGCTGCGGCCCAGAGGATGAGGCCCTGCTGGGACGTCCAGGAGATGTCATGTGATGTGCAGCCATGGCAACAAGGAGGAAAACTGTGGCTCAGGGAGGCAGGTGAAGGAGCTTGATGACACCAATTTCCCTAACAAGCTTTACTCCATGTTATTCAGGGAAGAATCAAGCAGCAGATATTTGTTGTAACAGAGCGGAGTTCGGGCTTAAGAGCAGGAAAAGCTCAGCTGTGATCACCTGTGGCGCTCTGGTGGCGTTCACCGTCACGTGTAAACACCATGTGAGCCGTGCTCTTTCTCCCTCAGTGTGAACACAGGTATCATCACCTTTTCACTTGGAAAGAGCAGCGTCCTGTGTTTGTTGGACGTTTTTAAAAAGAGGAAACAATGATCTCCATCCTGTGCAGGGAGAACTCACAGGATGCAGACCAGGTTTGGGTCAGACTGTTGTCCTGGCAACAGTGGCCCCCTCTCCAGGTCCTCACAGGTGTACAGGTGGACCCACGGGGCTGTAGAGTAAACAGCCTGCTGAGGACAGAACAAAGAGAGCTCCTGGACCAGGTGGGAAGACCTGGTTTGGTCTCTTTTTATGATGGCATTAAAAATAAAACCAGTCAGTGAATCCTTCTGGCTGATGGAGAGTGTGTATCTAACTACATGTACTGAGTGACAAACATCATGTGGAGATGCAGCCACAAAACAGAGATCCAATGGATCCAATGTTTTTTAATTGTTTGTCAGTCTCTGCGTGGAAGACTCAGGGTTTGTTTAAATCTGTGTCACATCTCGTCTGCTTGAACAATTATTTTTCTGCATCAGTTTTTCTTTGTGTTGTTTTCAGACGCCAGGATTTGGAGGGTTAATGCTACGTGCTACACACCTGAACAGAGTAAGCATTATAACCTCTTTAAAGGTCCCATATTCAGCAAAAATCACTTTATTAAGTCTTTTAGTGAAATTTGTGGGTCTTTGTCTTTCCTCCCAGCCCACAAAATGTGATATTTAATGACCAAACCTGTTCTTAGTAGAGCTTGTGAATGAAAAATCCTGACCTAAAACCAGCTGGTTGCAGTGGGGATTGGGCGCTGAAGTTGAAGAGCCATCACTGCTCTGTTTTTGGCGGTAAACAGCCACATAGCTCCATGCTCAAGCTTCCCATCTCAGAAGAAGACAGACTAAGTGTCTAGAGTTCATTTATCAGGAAATGTTCCAGCTACACTCAGTAAAACTGAGCATGTGTGCGCTAGTCACTTCACGGCCGACTGCTTTTCCAACTTTGGACAGTCCAACAGAGGGCTAGCCAATAGACTGGTCCTGAATCCAGGCGCATTACCAACCATCCTCCAACAAACCTGGGACCCTGGAAATGTGAGTATTTTAAATGCTGTGTGCTGTGGAGCAGATGGAAGAGCTTTTCCTCAGTGTCCCCCCTGTCTCTGTGTTAGCTTCAGGATGCTAACTTTAGCTGCAGTTAGCCTGTCGTTTTAGCCTGTAATGTTACGGTAAACGAGCTTCTCTGTTTTCTAAACATTGTGCACTCGGAGCTCGTGGCGCCGCTCTCAGTGACGTGGAAGAGCGGGGCGGTATCAGCGGTGGCTCATTTACATATGAAGGCCACGCCCACTAAATCAGAGCGTTCTGAACAGAGGGGCTATGAGAGCCTGGAAACAATGCTGCTGTGCTTGATTTATTGGCTTTTTGGACCAAAACATGTTCCTACCATTTCATGAAGACATCAATGATCCAGATTAAACTGCAGGAAAGGAGCAGGATATGGGTCCAAAGATTACGTCACTGAGAGGTAACATGTTGGGACATTTACTGAAGTACTTCAGTTTTAACATTTTCTCATCATATATTTTGTGAGGTGATGTTGGTTCTTCGTTATAATGAGCAGTGCATTAAAAACACATATTGCTTCATATCCTATCACCTCCTTTTTGCAGTGACTTAATGATGCATGCAGAGCCGTACCTTCACAAACAAACATTTCATCTGAAGTTAATGTTGGGATCAGACAGGATGAAAAGCTGGCACCATCATAATCCTGATCACTGCAGTGTTATCAGCAGCTGTTGTGCTGCTGGGTGTGGCTTTTGTTGCTGCTATGGAAACTACTCACCGGCATAATTGACCGGAGGGAGTTTTCCTGCTCCCGGAAAGATCTGGACTCCTCTGTCAGAGTCCTGTCAGTCGGCGGCTCTACTGTAAATGCAGGGATTTGTCTGGGTGACATTTCTGCAGGAGCTGTTTGACAGCTTGCTCCCAGCACACAGAGGAAAGAGGAATCAAATGGAGAAGGAGTCAGATAGAGAAAAGCTGCATGTGTTTGTTTGAGTAAATAACATGAAATAACAGTTTATTGCATAAATGCAGAGTGTTTGGAAGAAATGAGGCAGAATCTACACATAACCATGCAGGAAGCGACTTGTTTCCACTCTGCAGAGGTTGAACTCCATCACAAGATCAGCATCGCAGCAGGTGCCAAAAAACCAGGTCTATTTTTCTATCAGGATCCCCGCCGCGAAGCACAATGAAACAGCATCCTTCATCTGAACTGTTGTCAGCAGTTGGTCCAACTTGTTCGGATGTTGCCGTCTGACGCGCTCTCCTTTGATCTCAATATTCAGCCCTGCTCCTCTCTGCTCCTCTCTGCTCCTCCATGCATGCTCTGCACGCCCACAGCCTCAAACAGCCTCCCCCACTTAATAGCTGTCTGTTCGAAACATGCAAATTCAATGCCCTCGCATTATTATAATCCACACTAGCTTATTACATACAGTGCTATAATTTGCGAGGCATGTGCCAGGAAAAGCTCCCATATTTGCTGACGGAGGGCTCGACTGTGTAACTTGGGTCTCAGAAGGCACGAGATAGTGAGGTGAGCATTCTGCATTATGCATTGTAATCCCCCTGGAGTTGCAGGTCTTTGCACGGTGGTGCACTGCCCTCTAGATGAGAGAAGGAGAAACTGTAGCCCTGCTGGGAATGATGAAGCAACTTCACATTCATTTACAGTCCACAATCGTCAGAGAAGATGCTTTTGAAGGCACCTGTGAAAGTCTATTCCAGGGGTCTGCAACTTTTCCCTTCATAAGAGCCATTTTGCCTCAGCTCACCTGGATTAAAGCCGTTTGGGAGCCACAAAATCTGCTTTATCTTCACAATAAAGACAAAAAAGTGTATAAAATTGCAAACAAAGTAAAAATCTAGTGAATAATTTTAAAATGAGAAGTTTTTTGTATTTATAGTATTGTATATGTGATGTCTAATGTTTTTTTTAATTTAAGTATATTACCAAATATTAAAAAAAGAAAAAAAATACACTGTCATTTATTTCATAAATTTGCTAAATATAGAAAATTTTAATAAGTTGCAATTTTTTTAAATTAAATTTTCCAAAAATTGCCAATTTGTTTTAGATTTTTTTTTTTATTTGTCCAACATTCTTTTTTTTTTCAAAAGTTCTGAAATTAATAATAAAAAATAACCTAAATTTTATAATTTGTAAAAAAAAAAAAATGTAATTTCAAAAATTAGCCATATGTTAAAAAAAGAAGAAATAAATTTTTTAAATAAAAAATACTTTGGAAAAAAAATTCAGATTAAAAACAAATTTGAAATTTATTAAAAAAAAAAAAATCTAAATAAAAAAAAAAAATCTCAAAAATTGATAGCTTTATTGCAAAATGTGATTCATATTCAGTTTTAAGAAAATTTCAATCCATTATTTGATTTTGTGTCAATGTCTCTCATCATCAAATCCCTCTGTGAGGAAAAACAAAAATGCTTTATTTCAATTATAAATAATTAAATTCAAGCTTCATGGAGCCACTGCAAAGGAGTCAAAGAGCCGCTTGAGGCTCCAGAACCACAGGTTGAAAACCCTCGGTCTATTCTAACAGACAGCTTTGGATTGATCACTGCAGGCTCAGTATGGTGCAATATGGAGTACAACTTTAAGAGAGCAGCCAGACACTTTACCAGAGCGCTGGGCTGGATCGTGTAAGCGCAGGAAAAAAAACAATGGGAGTTTAAATCTAAATGGATATTAGTTTTTGCCGCTGCCTACAGATGGCTGCTGATGACCTTCCTCTGAGAGTTGAGCAAAGCAATATTAATCATAGCGATGCCTCCTCCACTCCCAGAGTCACTGGGCAGGCGTGCATGCAGTGTTAACAGCCAGTGGGTGGCGGTGGTGGGAGGAGGTGGTGGTGGTGGTGGTGCAGCCTGAGAGAAAATGACTCCATATGCTTCCACTATGCAGCATTCCCTTTCATCTGTGTCTGATCATAAAAAATGTGAGCTGAGAAGTAGCACAGCTTTCAGAGGCAGCGCCGCCCTGTGTGTGAAGGGGGCAGAGGAGAGGGGAGGTGGAGGCGAAGGGAGGAGGGGAGGTGATGACCAGCCCTGGAGACAGTTACATAACAAATACTGCAACCGTGTTGCTGCTGCAGAGCAAAACTTGTTGATCTGTGAGTGGATTTAACACATTGTTAGCATGTTGGTGGCTGCAGACTTGGTCTCTGTGGGCTTAACACAGTCAATATTCAAATTATTTTGATAATTAATCAATATTTATTATTATATATTTTTAAGATATGTGCTGTGAGGATCTCTAGAAATATTAAAAACAAACAGGACAGAAATTGCGTATCAAATATTAGCCCAAACATGAAGCTAATCATGAAATATCACATGGAAGAGACACAAAACACTTCCTGCATGTTTCTCTTTGAATTGTAAAACGTCCAAAGAACAATGGGAGTTGAAGAAACTGTTAAATTTCAATGAAAATGATGGTCCAGAGTAGGTCTCTTAAAGCTTTCTCGATATTTTGCGAGGGGTCTTTCTCTCCTTTACGTTAGCCCATAGCTCACAATAGCTTAACAACAAAAAAGTGGGGAAAAAAAAGCAAAGTTAGAGAAATGATTAGAAAAAAAAACTCTCAATATGAACTGTTTCATCTCATTATCATCTAGATTTTCCTGTGATAAGGTTAATAGTTCATTTTCAGAGGGGTTGCAAGCATTTTTTATTTTATTAATACCTTTGAAAAATGTGAAAAATAATTAATTAAGATTGAATTTCCGGTCTTGTTATCTTAAAATAACAAGACCCAGAAGTCAAAATTTTGAGAAAACAACCGGGTATCCTGCTCCATGCACGGAAATCAGATCAAATAAATTTTATTCAAGCATGTCCACATATGACTTTCATGTTCATCTCTGTATCATGCTTTAATAACTTTAATTATAATTGATTATGTTTGAAAAAGAAGGGTCTCGAGATATAATAATAATAATAATAATAATAATAATAATAATAATATCCTTAAAAATAAATAAATAAATAAATAAATAAATAATAATAATAATAATAATTATTATTATTATTATCATTATAATCATGATGATGATGATTAATATAATAATAATAATAATAATAATAATAATAATAATAATGATAATAATAATAATAATAATTATTATTATTATTATTATTAATTTTATTATTATAATTATTATTATTATTATTATTATTATTTTTATCATTATTGTTAGTTCATTTTTCCATAAATATTTTTTAATGTATTTTTGTTGATTTGTATATTTTATTAATCTTTTTTTTCAATATATATATTTTTTACAGAGTGCATAGCTTGTAATTCTGTATCATTTGAGTAGACCTCTACCTGATCGAAAGCAAGAACAAAAATGATTTCATTAACATGTATGGGAAGCCCATCAAATAATCTGTATGCAAGCAAGTTCACTTATGGTTTTCATGTTATATCTCTGTATCAAGCTTTTATTACTTTAATTATAATTGATTATGTATAAGAAAGTAGGGCCAATACGTATGATATTATAATATATGGTTTTTTTATATTTATCATTATTATTATTATTATTATTGACAATTATAATATTAATAATAATAATTATTATTAATAAGAATTTTATTATTACTATTATTATTCGTTCATTTTTCATAAATACCCCTTAATTTCATGACTATTTTGTATATTTTATATCTTAATTTTTTTTTTATTTAACAGAGTGGATCGCTTGTAATTCTGTATCATTTAATTCAATGTCTACCTGATCCAAAGCAGGGCAAAAAAACATTTTATTTTATTTTTTTAAGTATGAATACTGTATTATAATTGTTATTATTGTTATTGTTATGACTCGGGGTGGGCGGGGGGACCAGTGAGCTCATCCTCCTCGCGTTCTCCACAGGTGATTGGTGGCGTTCACCCTCCAATCACACTCCGCCTGCAAAGTGGCTTGGTGGTCAGTTTAGATCTTTTTTTTGTCGGAGTAACCCCACAAACTATCCAACTTTTACCCTCAGCGACAGGATACCACTTTCCCCACTCCGGGTTTTGGTCTCCAGTGGGCTCTCGTCGTGAGTCGTCCTCACTTTCAGAGATAAAAGATTAAAATCCTTTTCCTCAGAGGCGTCCTGAAGGGAGCTAACCAGCGTTAGCATCGAGCTAGCATGACAACCATTAGAAGAACTGCCTTCATCATCTTCATCATCCTCCCCTGTGGCTCTGCTAGCAGCAGGTAAGTTACAACTCCGGCTCCAGGTACTTAAACCCGTGTTATCTCAGCGGGGATCGAAAGCGACGCATTTCAGCAGCCGGTAAGTGTTTCATGAGTTGGACTAAAAGTGTTGAGAGTCTGTCCGCAAACTGTTAGCTGGCTGCTAAATGGCGCAGGGTCAGGGTAAGAAGGCTAAGCTACGTTAGCAGCCTGTCAGCTAGCCTCTCTCCCCCTTTCCCTGTGTGTGTGTGTGTGTGTGCAAACACAGCTGTGTCTGATCTGATGCTCCACACGGATCACAAACCCGTCAAAAGCTGTTTGATAATCGGCTTCGTCGCTGTGAAAGTGTGTCGGCCACAGTGAGGAAGACTAACACACATTTGTCGTGCTTTTCTGTTTGTCCGAGTTCTCTGCCATATGTGGGTTTGCTCTGAGATAAGACAAGATAGACTTTATTGATCCTCTGTGAGAGAAATCCGATGGTTACAGCTCACAATAATCAACGTGGGTTGTCAAATAACGGATAAAATGTGAAGGACAAGGACCAAATACCTTCATGGAGAAAAATCGAATAAAAATATTTAAATAAATTAAAACATTGTACACTCTTTAATTGTGTATAGATTGGTTATTGAACAGAAACTTGCACACAGCTGTTAAAATACAACATTTAGCTTATTGATCTGGTATGGTGGACTGATTGAAAGAGAAAGTTTTGTGTTACTGAGCAGAAACATGAGGAAAATGAAGAATCACACCAGAAATATTCAGGGAAGGTTTTCTAAAAGGCACATGGTTCATATTGGGGGGCCTTTCACTATGTTTTAAGACATTAAAGCTAACCGTGCAACAGTATAATGAAGATATAATAAGTAAAAAGAGTGAGATTGATTTTTGATTTGACTTTATTTCGTTCTGTCAAAAAAATAAAACATTTAGTACAATAATGAAGTACAGAACTTTTATATTTGAATGAAAAAGGAGAAGAAAGATGAAAAGTTGCCCCTTCCCTCACAAAATATTATTTACAAATGACCTGGTGATGCAAAAATAAAAAGCTGCAGGCCAACATGCAATATTTCACTTCAAAAATTAAAAAAAAGAAAAGAAAAAAGCAAGGATCCATAAAAGATCTCCATGTAGACATCCCTAAATTTCACAAAACAAAAAGTGATTTATTTAATCCAACTTTTATTCCCAAATTTTCTTACTACACGCTTGATTTTATGATATTTTTAAAGATTTCTCCTCTTTGGTTTCCCTTTCCAGATTATTCCATAAGATTATCCCTCTTTCTGTGATTTACTGTTCCTTTAACTTTGTTGCAAATCTTGGTTTTTAGAGCATATTTCCAACATACGAGTTAGCAACCCCCCCCTTTAAAAAAAATTAATAATAATAATAAGGTTAATTGGCCAAGATCTAGAGAAAACAACTGGGGATTCTTCTATTTATCTAGCAAACCGAGAAAATAAATTATATTCGTGCATGTCTGCTTCAGACTTTCATATTTACATTTTTTTTAAATTGGACTTTAGATATAATTCTGTGTTTATGGCAAAGTTTCATGTCTTGTTAAGAAACGGTTGTAGTTTGGACTGTTTTATATCTGAATATTTGATAACATGTAAGGAAAAATGACACAAACAGACATATGGATACAGCAGTCCTTATAATAGGTTCTATGTCTTGATCTGATGTTATATTTGCCTGGATAATAGAGCTGCACGCCATTTTTTATTTGTTTACAGTATTAACTGAAGTAAAAAAAGAAACTGAAGGCGTCTTCATTTTATCCCGTTGATCGTAGTCTAGCCAGTATTATTGTTAAACTCGCAAACAAAATCAAATTCTGCTCTCCTTCGTAGTTTTCAGTAGAGATTCACCGATCCAGCTTTTCTGGTCCAGATACCAATACCTGGGCTTTGAGTACCAACTGATACTGACCCTGATCCAACACCAGTGTTTAATAATATCCTACATGCTCTGCTGTGGGATATGATTGGTAATGTTTGGAGTAAAAAAAACAAAAATGAGTACATCTGGAATATTGAAACTGCAAGTGTTTTAATGTGTAACAGCAGTTTGGTTTAGAAAATGCTTCACATTTTAGATAAATTACTATTTGATTGTAAATTTTCTACCTTGTAGATTAAATCAAAGTTTAGCCTTAGTGTCAAGTTTGGACCGATCCTTTCCCACTGACACCCGATCCAGCTTTAAGGGACTGGATCAGCAACGATACCCGATACTGGAGATAGACTGATATGGATTTTTCAGGGCCGATACCGATTATTTATAGTCAAGGAGGCCGATGACCAGTATTTGAAGCCTATAAGTGAAAATATTGGTGTCAAAATTTTGAATAATACAACACTTAACTGCATTCAAATGCCTTCAAGCATGACTTTATCAAACAGCTCCCAGACTTAGCAGCATGTTTTATAGAGTTAAATGAAAACTTGAAAATAAATAGCTAGAGTTTTCTATAGTAAACAAAGTTTTCCAAAATTTCAATGCAACTGCAATAACTGTAATGACTGCACTGCTGATTGGCTGTTTCCCAAGCCATGGCTCTGGTTGTAACCAATCAGATAATGCTGTGGGTGGGACAATGCTGGGGACTGAGTAGTGACTGCAGACAGTGGAGTGCCTGCATCAGAGCTGCAACAACGCAGTTATAAATTTGTTTCTTATCGGCCGTCGTATTAAGAAAAAGGCCATGGCTGATGCCGATATGCTTCAAAATGCCAAATATCGGCCCAGCCGATAATCGGTCTATCCCTACCCGATACCAGGATCGAATCAGTGCATCCCTAGTTTTTGGTCACAAGAATCCATCAGTGATCCCTTCATGTGCTGTCACAACTGTTAGCATTCAGTTCTGATTAGATGGTATCTGAATGCAGTGTTTAAATGGCAAAATACACCAACAACATCTTAATTTATATCATGCAGATGAGCTGATTGTCCAAAGGGATGAATTTCAGTATCTTCTTGGGAATATTTTTGGCCTTAACGCTCTCTCAATGATTGGATTTTGATCTCAGAGATTTGGATGACACTCTACTTAAGTTCTAGTCTCAAGTTTGCTAACTCTGGGTTACTCACATGTTTATTTTCTACTGCAAATCAGGTTCAGTTTACAACATGTAAAATATGATCTGGGTGAGATTTTTGGTTCAGATCTCAGATTCAGGATCAGATAAAAATGACACAGATTAGTTATTATATCACAAGTGTCAAATATCAGAATTCAGAAATAATAAAGTTACCTTATCATATGTCCCTTTAAATTGAACACTTTGCTCTTTACCTTCAAGAGTTGGGGCTTTATTAATGGGCACTACGCAGATCTCACCCCTATGAATAAATCTGTAAATATAGATATAACAAGAGTATGATTTTAGAATATATACCAGAGTGTGTTTACCTAATTGATTCATCGATCTGATCCTCGTGTCTCAAATCAGTCCAATACCAACTCAGAAAGTTAAAACAGTTAATAGTGATAAAAGGATGATCCATAGTGCATGTCTATTTAACCTAGTTCTATGCTCTTTTGTTTTTACAGCAACCATCCATTAACCCACTGCACATTATTTGTAAAATGTAATAATTATTTGAGCATGAATAACTTCAGAAAACTGGAGCAAAGTGGCGGCTACGTAGTGAGTAATACTTGCTAACTGTGCTAACATACTGATGCTAACGATGTAAAGTGTCACTGCAGATGGGCTGAATGACCTGTGTTTGCTCCTCTTCTAACAGGATGGGTGTTTCACTCTGCTGCTGTGAAATCAAACTTGTTTTACATTATTATACAAAGTCGCATGATATTATCTGGTTTCCATTAGGTGTATCTGTGAATTTAGGAGGTGTGTGATGTAAATTGTTGAAATTGCTGAAATTGTCACATCACGCTCAGTGTTCCTCCAGAGATCCCCCATAATTGGAGTTATTACTAATACAATTTCCAGAAAAGAGGGATGTTAATGATGTAATTTTGTATAACTGTCTTTCTTTCCCTCTCTGTTTCACAGATCTCCATTATGGCCTGCAGATGTGAGCCCGTGCCTCCCAAATGGATGATGATTATCACGCCAGCCTCCTACGGCTGCATCATTCACTCATGCCCACAGGAAATCTCACCTACACCTGCAGGTATATATATGTGTTGATATCACTGAATATAATTTAATGAACTGCTTTCATCATGTTTGATTCGTTTATTGTATACCTCTGAGTGTCATGATGGAAACGTCTTGATCAGATTATGCTAGTTATATTAGCAGTTGAATTAGCTTGGTGTTGGAGTTGAAGCCGATAAATGTTGAGAAGCAGATGATCATATTTCAGATATTGCAAAGAAGAAAAGAGAGGAGGAATCATGGGAAACTGGATGCATGGTTGCTAATTCAGTTTCAGTTCGAAATAAAGGCAGTATGATGATACTTTATGCTAGCAGTCTGAGGACTTGCATGTTTCGACTTACATATTTGAGAAGGTTCACACACCTGTCTACATATGAAGTCTTCTTTGGACCTATCTTGGCATACTGGATTATAAATCTGGCTGAAAACCTTGATTCTGCTATATTTGTGCAAAAACATAGTTTTTTTTTTTTTTTTTTTTTTTTTTTGACGAGATAGTCTAATTGGGAGACAGTGAAGTATTTATGAGAAGGTTTTCTTGGTCTGGTTGGCTGCAGTTTGTCTTTTTTTTTAGATATGCTGTAGAGTTAGGCTTAGCTTAGCTTAGCTCAACAATGGCACATCTGAAACAACGGGCATCAAACTGTAATACTGAATTAAAAGTGAATGCATGCACTTTTGTATATGAACATGGACCTGCGGTAACTGACAAATGCCTAAAGCTTCTCTTGTTTTTATACTTAATATGACAAAATCTAAAATCACTGGTTTTAAAGATGCTATGAGGAGGATGTGTTTTATCTGACCACAGCGCCACCTTCTGGCCTGGAGTCTCACGCACAGTCGTGAAGATGTGACTTTTAACCAGGCATTTGTTTGTTTGTTTTGGGAAGAATTTCTTTGTTCAAGTCAACTTTTTACCGGATACAACGCAACGAGGTAAGGTATTCATCAGTACAGTTGCGTAGTGCTATATAGCACTTCTAGCAGCCTGGTGCTACGACCTATCCGTAGGCTAACATGTCAACAAGCTAACTGTTAGCAGAGCTAACGTAACCTCACTCTTCATTTTATTGATAGACTCAAGTTTGAACAGACCACTGCAGAATAACTGCATTAGCACAAACAGTTTAGCTCTTTTAGCCTTTAGCTGGTGCTCTATCTCTCTCCTGTTTATCTTTCTTCTGTCCTTTTTCTGTCTGACAGTTAGGCTCCAGTGTCCACCATCACTACAAAATTAATCACAGAAACCGTTTCCAGAAAAACACAGATCTCTCTTTTACTGCTAAACTTCGTTAGCTGGCGTGCTGCTGTTAAAGGATCACTTTCAAACTCCTCACAGCTCCTTTAAAGATGATCTGTTTTGGTTTGTGAGGTGTGAGAATAATGGGCCATCAAGAAATCTAAGGTAATATCTAATTAAAAGCAAACACACAGATTAACCGTCATTTTTTCAAGTGCCTCTTCAGATTTTTGGGCCAACAGCATCTGGATCTCTCTCCATCTGACAGCTGTAAACAAGACACTGAAGCTACAACAACATGAAACTCCATGATAGAAGAACATTATCTAAAACATCCTTCTCTTTTTGTAAAAAAAAAAAAAAAATTCGAACTACTAAAACATCACATTTTCATAACCAATCTTTTTTTATGAATAACATTTTATTTCCATTTTGCATCAATACACCTAAAAAAAAGAAGAAGAAAAAAAAGATCAAAACAAAATAATGATAATAAAAACAAAAACCCTACAATGACCCCCCACCCAAGTCACCACCAAATATGTTCGTTCTTCTCCGGCCTCCAAAATCTATTACTGCGCCCCTCCATGTTAACCACTGCATCTAAACCAACTGTATTAATATGGACAAAATAAATAAATAAATAAATAATAATAATAACTGCCATTGTTGACACAGGCCTGACACAGTGTGTATCACTAAACAGATAAATATAAAAGAAAAGATCATGCCCTTCATCAAAAAGTAAGCTTGAATTAAAATAAATAAATAAATAAAATAAAATAAAAAAAATACAAAATAAAATTAAAAGGGGGGGGGGGGGTAATAATTTTATGGTCAATAATATATGAAAATAATAAAAAATTATCATTAAGAAAGATTGCAACTATAAAACGATAATACAAAACAACAAACATGAAACATTAATACATTAATCATAACCAATCTTTAATAAAAACATTAAAAAATAGCAGTAATGTAATGGTTACACACTTAGATTGTAAGTATTTTAAAGCTTCTGGATTTTTTTTTTTAGTTTTGAGAAATTATGAAAGCATTAATGATGTTTTTTGAGAATAGCATATTAACATCAAAGAGAAAAACTTTTTTTTTTTTAATTTAATAATTTATTTCAATCATTACCAGTAGAGAAATGCTGATTTTTTTCCACATGAGGGCGATATTTCTTAGCAAACAGCTCCGTCTATAGGCAGAACATCTGTCCTTTTTTAAGTTGAACTCGCTCCAACACGTTTGATATTTTTGCGTGTCCTTCAAGGGTAAAAAAAACGCATTAACACTGTCTGTCTACGTGTGGAGATGCTTTTTTCTGCCCTGGGTTTTTTTTTAATCCGTGTTGCTGCAGACAGCCGACCAGCTCTGTTTTTTATGGCACCATTTTTTTTTTCCAAGCAGAGAATAAATATGTTTTTGTACGTCAGCGTCAGCCCGGCGCGTTATAGGATGAGAACATCCCGAGCCTGAGATGTTCACATCCCTTCATCAGCATCCAGCTCCTCGCCCCCTCCGTCGGTACACCTCCCTCCTCTCCCCAGTACCCCAAGGGTCTCGCGAGCGCGCACGCGTGCAAAACTGCGTGGGAATGGCTGTTGGTGTGATCGAGGGGGTTGGGCCGCTCCGAGCGAGCGGAGAGCTGCATGAGTTTGTAATGTCCGCCATGTTGGCCATGGCGTATTGAACCGGGGAGGAACAGCGGAGCCTAGGAAAAAAGAGACCGACAGAGAGCGACCGAGACCCGGGCCTGCGCGGCTCTGTTCGCGCTGCTACGTACCCGAGCCTGCCCTCAATCGACCGGCTGACTCCCAGAGACCGTCACAGATTCCTCCATGAGAACTCGAGGCAGACCTTCTGTTATTCCTAGCAGATCGAATAGATTTATGCTGCATCTTTTAATATAAAAATGAGTAAATTGTCGTTTCGGGCACGGGCGCTAGATGCTAGTAAGCCTCTGCCCGTCTTCCGCTGCGAGGATTTGCCGGACCTGCACGAGTATGCCTCAATCAACCGGGCAGTGCCGCAGATGCCCACCGGGATGGAAAAGGAGGAGGAATCGGTAGGTTTTTTGATATTTCTGCCCGGCTTATGGTGGCTCACTTTGGCGGTGTTTTCCTACAAGGAGCGCCGCTATGTTGCCTGCGCAAGCTTGTGCAAAATGGCCGCCATATCTGCTTTTTCGTGCACACGACGGAGCTCGATGAATCCTGAATATTACCACCCCGTTCTTACACGGGTGTATTCGTAAGGTTTCAGCTGTGTTAGATTTTATTCGTTAGCCGTGTTCTGCTCATTTGTGTGACACGAAATTGCGCCCAAATGCACAAAGAAGTCACGTGACTCGTTTCTGTTCCACCATTTTGTTGACTTTCTCCTCGGTGGAGGCTGCGGGGATAGGCCTGAACGGTGTGTACCGTCCGTGAACGAATGCCAGGGGGAGACAGTGAGCCCCCCAGCCCGGTTTGACAGCTAGATGCTGCGTGTTGACAGCTCCAGAGTCTGCCATGTGTGCTGCACACCGCCTGCACTCAGCAGAGAGGAGGAGAAGGAGAGGGAAAGAAAAGGCGCCTGCCATTTAATGATAACTTATAACACAGAGTTGCACAATACATTAAATCATGTTGTTTTAACATGTTAGGAATGGAGTAGTGTTATCCAAGAGGCAGGTTCATTCATGTTTTCAGCTTTACGACTCTTCTGTCAGGAGGGAGCGTGTTGAAATTATATATGAAGCTTGTTATGTTGTTTACAAGAGTGTGCAACAGCTTAAAGTAGATTTAAGTGTTATTTGTGTGTTATTAGTTACACCTGCAGACATCCAGATATTGCTTTTTTTCAAGAAATTTCACTTTTCTTTGTGCTAACTTAAGGAAACATGCTAAACTACACTATGGCTGCAGCTGTTTAATATTTTAATATTCGACTATTCTACTGAAAATCCCATCGATTAATCGAGTAATCGGATGAAATACATTTTTGTTTAGTCAAAGAGCAGTTATTTTACAAATGAAATTTTTTTCTGAATTTTCTGATACAGCATGTCAGTAAGAGCACTTGCTTTGGTAGCTCCAAAATCTGTAAACACACTTTGACACATTTTTTTCTTTGGCACTCGTTTCGTAGAATGACCCATTAGCCTCCAAACTCCAGAAAAGAAGCTAGATTTGTTGCTAGCTGCTATTTTGTATAAGAGGTATCTTGAGGGGTCTGAAAACTCTCTTAATATGGCCTCAGCTCTATTTGAACTACCACTCTTTGATCATTTTTAAAATAAAACGATTCCTCGAGGCGGAGAAAATTACTCGAGTATTTTTTGTAATCGAGTACCTCGAATCATTCGAGGAATCCTTCCAGCTCTAATTGTTTGCATGAAACTGCCATGGAAGGTGATGATTAGTTTAAGCTAGCACATTCATACCCATTCATACACCGCTGAGCAACAGCGAGAAGATTTGGGGTTCAGTGTCCAGCTCAAGGGCACTTGGGATCGACCCTTGGCCCACACATCTTATTGATTTTAAGGTTATATACCACTCCTTGTAGATTCTACTCATTACCCCAGCTTGTTCCCTTCTGCATAGCTTCCTTTTACTTATTCATCACTCTCAGTTAACCATCAGTTTACCTTCACACTGTTATGTCATGTGTAAATCTGCTCATCCTGCTGCAGAATTGACTCGCTAACTAATCCCCCATACGAGCGTTTTGTTCTTGAATTGCATTTGGATTCTATATCCTCATTTATGCTAATTGAGCATGCTATTGCTGGTCATAGAGAGGCATTAATTGCATTGAGCGGGTGTTAATTATCCCCCCCGGGCCAGGCTGGTGAATCTCTTGCTGTCACCTCATCAGACGGAGACCTTCTCTGAGACGCCGTAGCAGACACAAACACGAGGAAAGCACATTACAGGGGCCGCTGCGAAGTCAGCAGAAACATGCTCACCCCCCTGCTGGCCCTCCCCCACCTACTGTACACACACACACACACACACACAGTGGCATTACATAACAGAGTGACAGAAGAGATAAAGAGGACAGTTTTACTACAAGGCTGCGTGCATGGCTTAGCTCCCTGACCCACTTCCTGTCCAGCAACAATGAAGCATCGCTGTGCCGTGAGGTGACTGAGCCACCGCATGTTGACCTGAGAGTTATGTCAATTTAAGACGCGAGTAAGCAGATTTTGTGATTGGAAGTAGTCCATCTGCAGGCAGACCTGTCACATTTAAGCCAAATCTAAAGCGTAAAGACGACGAATTTAAATCATTCAAACAACTCTCGTAGTCAATGAACTGCTGCGAGACCAATTTTTCACAATTAGTCTTGCAGTTGAAGTGGATTTATGGTGCTTAGGGCATTAATAGCCTGTGACTTCAGCAGGTGTACAGATGAATGTGTTCCTGTTGTGTTATATCACAGTGTGTCTGGAAAAGCAGTGCACAGTTGTCATGGCAGGCGCAGATGGGAACATTTTGTCCGTTTTTCTGATTGTGGAGTCTGAAATAGTTTGGTTTGCACTGAGTGAGAAGCTGGTCAAGAATCTCTGTGATTTGTTCAGAAATATAGTGAGGGTTGTACTGAGCCATCAGGCTAATTGTAATTGTGACGTTGGGGCCATTGCATAACCACACAAAGCTGTGATTTGCTATAAAGGAAATTTATGTGTACACTTCACAGCCTCTCCTCTGACTGTTTGGAGTCTGTTTTGCTACTTATCATTTGCAGGGTGACGCACATAGATGCTAACTAGCAGGAGCATAAAGGGCAAGCGAAAGCTGAGCTATAGGGAGGAAATGAAAGCTACATTTTCATGTGTTGTAGAAATCTGTTAACTGCCTTAAACCCTCTGTATTTAAAGGTAGCACCAGATCCCCACAGCATACTGGGGTAAATTTCATGAAAGCAAGGTTCAAGAGTTTTCAGACTTCTAAATTGATAACTGATATTTGAAGCCGATATTAATTTGCAGTCTAAGTGAAAATTTTGGTGTCAGAATTTTGAACAATACAAGCTCCAACCCTTAACTCATTTAAGTACCTTTAAGCATGAGTTTATCAGCTAAAGTTTTCTAAAACTTTGATGAAACTGTAATAACTATAATAACTGCACTGCTGATTGGCTGTTACCTGAGCCATGGCTCTGCTTGTAACCGATCAGATGGTACTGAGGGTGGGACAGTGCGGGGACTGAGTAGTGACTGCAGACTGTGGAGCGGCTGTGTAACAACGCAGTTTTAAATTTGTTTCTTACCGGCCGTCAGATTTTTTTTAAAAAAGCCAATATGCTTCAAATTGCCAAACATCAGCCCTGCTGATAATTGGTCCATCCCTAATACTTCCAAAGAGATATGTGAAAAAAATAAAATTTTGCCACAAATCCTGTGTGAAAAAAAATATTTGAATTTTAAAGATAGCAGTTTTAAATGGTATGTATAGAATTACACAAAACTTAATTAAATATATTATAAATATTTTTCTACTTGTACAGATTTCTGTTATTACTGCAACACACCCCTCAATCAGCAAACAGTTTTTTTCTAATATTTCCTGAAAAAGTGTCATGTGTTAAATGCTACACTGAAAATCTAAAAAAACAAAACTCAGACATTCTCCATACTGAAGGAAAAGCAAAATATTTTTGTTACTCTGTTAATTAAGCTCTGAAGTAGCACCTTTTTTGGTAACGATATACATGTTTTGGATATGAGGTTGATGGTGTGTAACAAAAACATTTCTCAAAGAACATTTGTACATGCACCAATCAATCTGCGACAATTTCCTTAATTATGGGTGATTGGTGATTGGTGATCGGCCTCTCCTACATATGAAAGTTATCTTATATTCCTCCAGGAAGGTCTGACAGCCAGCCATTGTTACTTTTTGCTCTGAGACCTAAAACTCAGGACACTTATTGGTTGTTTAAGTTAAAACACAAAGATGTCATTGTTTTACAGGCATTCAATGATTTTCAATAAAATAAGATTGAAACACTGAAGGTAAATGCTGTCAGTTATAAAAAGTGAAAAATAAAAATCGGTATCGGCAGGTCAGGCTTTTTAAAGATCGGTGATCAGCCAGAAAATTGTGATCGGTGCAGCCCTAAACATAATGTAAAAAAAACAACAACAAAACCAGTGGTTCAAGTTTGTTCACAACTTCATTCTTACTAACAAGTGGTGAAAATGTTATTTAACAAACAAAACACGTTTCATGTAACACAATAAGACCAGTTACAAAACTATCTTTATAAAATATATTAAGTCTCCAGGGTGAGGAGTGGGCCTCAAACACCAAGGTCTGTCTAAGCTCCACCCTCTGACAGGCCTCTAGAGAACTGGCCAATCAGAAGGAAGGGGGTTTATGGGGCAGGGTGTGCTGCAAAAAACAGCGGCTAAAATGAAATGTTTCAGGCAAAGACTGAAATAAGAGTTTTCTGAAACACCAGAGAGATAAGTTGCTGAAAACCACGTTTAGATACTACGGGGGCACCAGTGGGACAAGATAAAGACTAAAGGCTGAAAGACTAGAAGCAGTTATGAAATCACAACTTTTAAGGAAAAGACAGTTTTTATAAAGATAGATAAATATCTGTAAAATTCTTGCAAACCCCGGTGCAGAGAAACTGTAACACAGATGTTAGACACAGATTTTTCCAGTTGTGTGTTTTGGCTGTGAGTTAAAGACGTGTCGACGTCCCTCTTTTTACTCAAACATCTTAGTGCACAAAGTGATATCTTGTGACTGAAAACAATATTTGTCTCACAGGCTGGTGGTTTCAGAAGTACAGCATTGATTCTCCTTTGAGTTCCCCGTGTTGCCAAACATCAGTCTCAGTATTTTATCAGTTTCTTTTTTTTGCTTTGGCTCCTTGTTTGTCTTATTCTCGGTGTGTGTGTGTGTCTTAGACGGGGTGTGTGCTTTGACTCACTGAACAGATTGCCTTCTTCGAGAGTTGCTCTCCTTCCTCGGCTGAAAACACCTGCTGGAGGCCACACTTTGGTTGCCATGGCTACTTTTATTGGAGTCATCTATTTTCCTCGGGAACATTAAATGGAAGGAACGTGCGGTGCTGTGAAAAATAGATATTCATTTGTCTCTTCTCTATCTGCATCTGAGGCTGTGAAAGAAAGAAGCTCTGCCAGTGTGAAGTCTCAGCAGTCCTCGAATACGGCGCACAGAAAGCAGACAGAGACGGTGTTTGATGTAATCTTTAAGTGTCCTGGGGTTGGAGGTAAAGCAGGAGGAGTTTGAGCATTTTTCCTGCATTAACATTCAGCTGTAAAGCGTCTGCTCTCGTACTTTTGTGGGGGAAGATGAGAAAAGCAGCTCTACGTGGAGAAGCTCTTTACATCAGGCTTTTTTTTTTAGGAGTGTTTACCTCCATTTTTCATAAACCAACAGTTGCATGACATCTTATAATACTCTTGAATACTCGTTCCTGTGTGCCATTCACAAAAGCCCTTTATCCCTACTCACCCAATTCCTCGGGAGAGGAAATCCCAGACTGTGAACCGTGTCTGTTAGGATCACAGCTGCGAAAGATCAGGATATCTTTAGGTCAGAGGCAGCCTGGGGTAGCGTGCTGCGGCGTGCCAAGCTGATATCCTCTGCAGAAGCGTGCAAAGGCTGGTCTGGGCCAGGCTTAGGTTTAATTGGATCCTTGCACTCACTCTTCTTGAAGGTACCTTAAATCTCAAAGCTCAGGGTTCATCAGCATGTCAGACAGCGGGATTTACACAGGGCTCGGTTGGAGGGTGTGTTTGACAAATTACATCAGAAGATGATCTCTGTGCTGTGGTGGTTCAGGATGAGCTCACACACTCCTGTCCTCGTGTTCACCTCCACGTTGTGTTAAACTTCAGCGCCTAGTTATTTCAGTACATTTCCTGTTAGCATTTAAAAAGTTGCTGCTTTTGAATCAACAACCAGGTGCAGTGGAGAAAACAAATCTTATCAAGTGTTTTGTCTTATTTTGAGTAGAAAATATCTTTTTAGGCTTAATATGAGCCACATTCACCTGATCAGTCCAGAAAAATGTCTTATTTCAAGTTATTTAGAGACAAAATGAGGTCTGAATTTCTGTAACAAGTGATAAAAACTCTGCCAATGGAACAACAGAAAAGTTATTTATCTCGTCTGATCTCATTTTTTCCTTTAAATATCTTGAAACAAGGCATCTTTCTGGACAGAAAAGTCAAAAGTAGCTCATATCAAGTCTATTTAGACAATTTTTACTTCAAATAAAACAAAAACACTTCATAAGATTTCTGTTTTTTTGCAGCGTGAAGGTGTTAATATGTTGTTGCATTTTCAAGGTTGGATTTCCCAGCATGCTTTGGCTTCTTGTGTGCAGTCAGGTGAATGAAAATACTAAAATAAAAAATTAGATGTGACTTTAAGCGTAAAATGTTGCATTTTCACCATGTTGAGGTTGGGATGGGAAGCCGCCGAGCCTTACGTCTACTAGTCTGCTGCAGCTATCTTAGCTTAGCAGTTCGCTAACGTTTCCCAAGAAAACTCTGATTCAGGATTTTCAGCTTGAAGTTTTCCTGAAGAACTGACTTCATAAAGAAATGTTCATCACTCTCTCTCAGGAGATTCATATTCAGTACATTTGAAATGGTATAAATCACCTTATTTACCAAAATAACAAAATAGCGCTAGCTCGATGCTAACTTATATGGGAAAGTGCGTTCATCACAGAAACATATCACATCAACTTTTTCCAAGGTCTGCCCATAGCTCCAACTATAGGCCTCCTAAGGACCGTCCAATCAGAGGGAAAGGGGGTTCATGGAACAGGAAGCCTTAAAGAGACGGTAGAAAGAGAAAAATGTGGATTTTTTTAGCAATAAATCACATAAGGATACTATGGTGGCCCCAGAAGGACAGAATAAAGCCTAAAATAGACTTTCATACCCTTCTCTTTGTGTCACCAGTCAGTATTTTCCCATCACAGGTGATGGCAGCTGTTTGTCATTGGCTTAAGCCGCCAGTACTGTCCACATAAAACTGATTTTGTTTCGTTCTCAGCTTTCAGACACGGCTAAGGGAATTGCAAACACGCTATTGCAGCTGAAGTGTTTCTTGAGAGCTTATTTTTTGATGTTTAAAGCTTAAAGATGGTGTGATCTTGGGAATCACTGCCTCTGCAGTTTTAAACTGGCGAAACAAGGGGCTGTTAAATGAAGGCTCACACGAAACTGTAAGCAATTTGCAGGCGCTTGTGTGTTTGTGGGCTGTGCGAAAGTTTCAGCAAGCTTGGCCGGACAGTCGGCACACATTGCAACGATTGAAGCCAAATACGGCTCTTTGTTGTCGTCCAAACCTGTGATTTTCCTGTGTTAGCACGCCAAAATCAGCCGTTGTTTGGAGTAACAAGCGGCTTAAGTTGGTGACAAATTAGTGCTGATGTGCGGCGTGTCTTTGTTCACATCCTAAAGTCACTCAGAGCAACCAACAAGCATCGGCTGATGGATGTTGTCTGAGCACTCTAACTTTAATCCCGAGGCCCTGGAGGTTAAATTCACACAGGTTCAGATAACAGAGTAAGCTGTTTTCTTTGTGTATTGCTTGTAGAGAAAGTGTTCAACACTGGGCCTGTTGATAAGCTTACCAGGGGCAGATGGTTCAGCTCTGGACACACGCTGTGTCCTTTCATGCCAGCTCACAGCTCTGATACGCTTCTCCTGTTACTCCACACAGAGCTGCTCATGGCTTTGGATTATCCTCTGGGTCCCTAACCACTTAAAACTCCCACGCAACTCTGCAACTTCTGCAGGTGATGAAAATAAGAGATGGGCAGACACAGATTTGTTGACGGTCATACTTGCCAGACGTTATTAGCGTTGCATCAAACACTGACCCATATCTTGAAACCCGAGTTATAAACCGTGGCTGTGAAAAGAAGTGTGCGATGTGCAAACTGAGTAGGAGCCCTGTTAAAGTACGTGTTGGAGCACGATGGGCCTCAGTCAGTTTCGACTGGATTGGCCATCTGTTGCATCAACCGCTGAGAGCAGGCCTTCAAAGACCGTGTACTTCAGGGTGAGCATACATTTGTCATAAACTGCACAGCCTTTGATGCAGATTTATTTTTAGGGCCTGAGAGCAGAGGCCGGTGAAATCTATTTGCATGTTTTCCAGATTAAGTTTTAATTTTCCCCAGATCACGTTTCCTGTGTTGCAACTTTCCAGAGTCTGTGCTTTTATGATGAAAGCACATTTTGTCTTCAGATAAAGAGAAACCATGTGGTAGTTGAATCAAAATCTCAGAAAGCAAGAAAGTGCTCTACATTGGATTTATAGAAGCTTGTGTGTTTGGAGAAGGTGATAAAATTTGCATTGCATACAGTGTGTGCTGATAGCAAAGCGGATGACCTGTCATTGGTTTCTTTTCCTGACTCATGATCATAGTGCCAGAAATAACTGTTTCCTACATCTTCTCTAGAACAACATTCTTCTTATTGTCGAACCTGCATTGCTCTGCAGTACCCCTCCGAAACACATGAGGGCAGTGTGGTCTGTATGGTTATCAGATCCGGCTGCATATTCTGCTTTTTCACTGGGAATTTGGGCAAATTATGTCATTACGTTGGCTGATACATGTCGCAGTAGATGAGTGTTGGATGAGATAAACCAACGGACAATGTGTGGCAATTTGGAGCCCACTCAGCGGACTAGAGCTTGCTGTTCATGTTGTTTTAACGCTTACTTCCCATTTCCACCAAGCAGCTCAGTTGGGTTCATCTTGGTACGGCACACATTTTGTGGCTTTCATACTTACGAAACCATGAAACCGGAATTTTCCAAAATCGTCACTTAGAAGATGTCCCAGAAAACATTGTTTTTAGTGACGTAAAACTGAGGTTTCATGTGGACAACAAGCCTAAATTTATAAAGATATAAGCGGTTTCCCAAATACCCAGCTACATGTGGACATGGCCTAAAACCGGAACAGGTCCCCAAATTACTGACCCGTACCGTACTACTTTTTGGCACCCTTCTGTTTGGGTGCCAGATGTCATGAATCTGACCCCAGAAGGTGGAGCTGAAAAACTGTGGTCCGTTAATTGGTCAAAAAGATTGTCACTTCCTGTGTGTCCGAGGTATCAGAGAACAACAACCTGCCATGTTTAAATCTCCAGTTGACTATCTGGATTTTCTTCTTTGTTGGTTTTATGAGCCGGGTACACTGTGTTGCACTGTACCCACATTGTGACATCTAACTCACACACTGCCTATCAAGAAGGGTACGGTTTGCTGTGGAAACACAAACAGGGTTGGGCTTTACTAATCCAACCAGTACCGAACTGTACTGATCCATACCCGTACTGAACTGTAATGATCCGTACCCGTACCAAACTGTACTGATTCATACACGTACCAAACTGTAATGATCCGTACCGTACCAAACTATACTGATCTGCACTGTACCAAACTGTAATGATCCATAACCATACTGAACTGTAATGATCCATACTGTACCAGACCATACTGATCCGTACCATACCAAACTGTAATGATCTGTACCCGTACTGAACTGTAATGATCCGTACCCGTACCAAACTGTAATGATACTGTACCAAACTGTACTGATCCCTACCCATACCGAACTATAATGATCCGTACCCTTATCAAACCATACTGATTCATACCCGTACGAAACTGTAATGATCCGTACCGTACCAAACTGTAATGATCTGTACCCGTACTGAACTGTAATGGTACGTACCGTACCAAACTGTACTGATTTGAACCGTACCAAACTGTACTGATACGTACCATACCAAACTGTACTGATACGTACCATACCAAACTGTAATGATCCGTACCCTTACCAAACCATACTGATTCATACCCGTACGAAACTGTACTGATCCGTACCGTACCAAACTGTAATGATCTGTACCCGTACGAAACTGTAATGATCCGTACCGTACCAAACTGTAATGATCTATACCCGTACTGAACTGTAATGGTACGTACCGTACCAAACTGTACTGATTTGAACCGTACCAAACTGTACTGATACGTACCATACCAAACTGTAATGATCCGTACCGGAACCAAACTGTAATGACCGGTACCGTACCAAACTGTACTGATCTGTACCGGTACCACTTGGTGGAAACGGGGCTTTATTTACAATTTGGAGGGTATACACGTCCGACAAAAAAAAGGCTTCACGTAGTGTCAATACCAGGCTTCACTAACTTAATTAGCCATCATTAACGATCTGATTAACTCCTCTATAACTCCTGATGTTCTTGAACACACACGCTTGACTTCTTGTGCAGCGTTGTCAGCTGTACCCGTAGTGTCTGAGTTAAACACTTCGGTCTGTCCCAGCTTTTCCTCTCACTTTAAAGCGTGTTTTGTTTCAGTGCAATCTTTGGTCTGAACTGGGTTTGAGAGCTCTCTGAGGATCTATTAAGCATGAATGGATGTGTGTGTGTGTATGTGTGTGTGTGTTGGTGTTTTGCTGAAAGAGCTGAAAGCAAAGCAGAAAGAAGAGGACAGAAGCAGCATGCCCTGAAAATGACACCAAACATTGTGTCTGTCAGCATATGCTGGGAGAAAGCAGAAATTCATATGCTGTGCGCTCACATACGCTGCTTTAAAATGTGTGTTTAAGAGGTTATCTGTGGTGTTCGCTCCTGTATTTTTAAACTGTCTTACAGACTGATGTTTTGGTGAAGGATTCCTGTTTGCACTCCATTTGTAAGCGACTGCATCAGATTACGTAATCCCCAAAACATTCTGTGTTTACAGAGTTCAGGAGTCAATCGAGTGACTCATTCGCCAGCAGCCTTGTTTGTTTAGCCCAGAAGTTAGATCCTCCTTTTGGTGTTTTCATCTCTGAACCCACGGCTCAGAACATGCACCACCCTTATTCCTACACTTTTTGATTTTCCTTCAGACCGACTTTGCGACTCTGTCTTGCTCGTTGTTGCAGCAAATGAAAACAGTGAGTCATCGGTGCGTTAGCTGGGTTACCTGTGCAGAGCTCCAAATGACGTCTGTGTTTGCCTTAAGTACAAATGCACCAAACGAATCTCAGCTCTTTGTTCTGGCAGCGGATTGACGGGCAGACACCTGGTGTTAGTCCTTATTTCATCAACAATCCTTTACCTTTACTCTCCCCATGCACGACTGGTTTATCTGAGACGTACCACTGAGAACGATTTCTTCAACAAATCATTGCCTGAAGTCATTCTGTCTCCTTTTCCTCTCAATATTTAAATCTCACATTACACGGCTGCTAATCCGTGTAGCATCTGCAGCATCTAATACGCTGTCCATTCCTGTCAGAAATGTTGTGTCTTTTGCATCCTCTGCTCCGTGTATCACATCAACAACAGACGGAAAATTAATTTAACTCATGTTGCAACATTTTTTCCTCCCCTAATCTAAATTAATCTTGTTCATTTTCATTCCCGTCCCATTACACACCAGTATACCCATTTGTTGATGCATATCTTTGTAATGAAGTGGTATTCATTAAAAACAGGTTCTGTCTGCTGCTTAATGAATCAGACATTTACTTCGCCATGCTGTTGTGAGCTTGTCTGGATGGAAATAAAGAAACAATCGTTGGGGAATGTGGAGAGAAAAGCTGCAAGAAATTTAAGTGTCTCTGCTTCTTCTTGCTGCTTTTAATTAAAAATGAATTTTCACCATCTTTAAAAAAAGTTTGATATGTTTCCCGTTTCATATGCTGACTGTCAGGGGAGATCATGGGTGATTGAATTTAGGGCAAATATTTTGATATTCGAGTATTCTACTGAAAATTCTATCGATTAATCGAGTAATCGGATAAAACATATTTATTTTTCAAATGAAATTTTGTTTGAAACCAGTAAAAAACAAGTAATTTGGGGTGATTTATTTAAAATTCAATGAGATCTGACTAAAAATGTTTGGCATAATCTTGATCAATTTTTGAGTCTTTGTGGTGTTCAGACTAAAATGATGATGGAGCACATTAGCCACCAGTGCTACTTGATATTTTATCCATCAATGACTTGTGTGCTAAATTTGACAACTACCCAGCTGGCTCTGTTATGTTTTTATTTTTTTTTTATCTCTTAACTCTACAGCACTTTGTTTTTACAAATCAAAGAAGTCGCCAAGTGATGCCATCATCAGATTAACATACTCTTAAAACAAAATTCTTTCAAGAATGTCTTATTCCTAGTTGAAATTATTATTATTGATATTTATTATTATTTATTTGTATAGCACTTTTAAAAACATAGTTTACAAAGTGCTTTGACAGCATTCAGCACAAAATAATAAAACACAAACAATGAGCACAATTAAAGTAAAAACAAAAAGCAGCTTAAATCAAGACTGACAGAGAGAGACAGTGTAAAAAGACATGAGGTGAAAAGGTCCTTTCCATAATTTATAGTACTTTATAGGAACCCAGACAATTCAAGAACCATGCAGCCTAAAAGAGACCATGAGGACCAAACATAAAAAACATAAAATCAGCAAGAATAGGAAACGCAATAAAAAAAAGGGATGAAAGCAGAAATCAGGTCAGAAAATATAAAAAGATGAAATGAACAATGATGATAAAATTACAAAATAATAAAAAATAAGTGGCGATGATAAATACAGTAATAAACATGAGCAAGAGTTAAGGCAATCAAAAAGGTCTAAAAGTTATCAATAAAAGAGTTTAAAAAGATGAACCATTAAAAAGTTAAAATCATAATTAAAAGCACATAATAGTATTAATAAATTAGAAAAAGGAGTAAAAGAAGGTACAGAAAAACAGCAAAACAAAATTAGAGATAAAAGACATTGTCTCACATCTTATCAGATTTCATTGAATTTTAAATATATCACCCAAAAAAACTTGTTTCCCTACTTGTTAGAAATAAATTTGTATTTTAAAAATAATAGCCCTTTAACTAAACAAAAATGTGTTTTATCTGATTACTCGATTCATCGATTAAATTTTCTGTAGAATACTCGAATACTAAAATATTCGATAGCTGCAGCCCTAGAAGTGTGTAATAACACACACACACACTGTGAACATGTTTAAACCAACACATGAATTTCCTTTGGTTGAGTCTTGTTTTTTGTTTTTTTTTTAATGTCAAAAATATCAACCCTTCGCTATTTGCTTGAATGCAGCTTCCTGCTTTTGTTGCCGCTGTGAGTGAGGAGTCCGTCTGTGAGTGTTTTGGATCTAGATCTGTCGCTGGTCGCTTTTTGGGGGGAAAACAGTTGCCAGATGGGTCTGAAAAGTTTCTAAATGAAGCAATTAAGTTGTGAAGTTGGCAAAAGAGCTGGTGTGGGTAATGTCAACGCTATGGGATTGGATGATTGGGCTTATACCGAGACTGGGGGAACTAATTTCGTTCCACTACATATATGCGTGAAATGATAATAAAAAATCATTGAATCCTTGAGTGTGCCAAATCAGAAGTAGCCAGGGCGGAGTATCATTCTCTGATCTTTTAAAAATTAAACGATTTTTCGAGGCGGCGGAGATTCCTCGATCATTTATTGCAACCGAGTTATTCGAGTAATCAGAGGAATCGTTTCAGCTCTAATTGAATTTATCCTTGAAATGCATGCCCTTGTTGAGCTTTGGTCTTAAACGCTAGTCTGAGAAATTCCTTCGACACACACCCACAAAACTTACACGATGCGTATTTGTCCATACATCTGCGTGTGTGTGAAAATCCTCTGGAGTCTTGTTGTTGTTTCATATTTTTAGATTTTATGGCTTTGACAGAACTTTAAAGTGCACAAATGAAAAATGTCAGTTTCTGTTTTAACAAACTGCCTGCCAACCAGGGCTGTATAATTTCTCATACTGGAGCGCATGTTTTCCAGGGTAAACAAAGATGTTACTCTGTCAGGTTTGTGTAATATCCTGTTCTGAAGCTCTTTCTCCTCTGCAGACAATCTTTTGTTAACATCTGTCTCCTCCGTCTCTCCCTCCAGGAGCACCATCTCCAGCGGGCCATCTCGGCGCAGCAGGTTTACGGCGAGAAGCGGGACAACATGGTTATCCCCGTCCCCGAGGCAGAGCGCAACATCACGCACTACGAGTCCCTGTACCCTGGGGAGTTCAAGATGCCAAAGCAGCTTATTCACATACAGCGTGAGTACCCGGCTGCTGGCTGCAGGATTATCCTCTGAGCCGTGTTGGTGGTCTCTGAGCACGTGGTGGTGATGTAGTCTCTCTGTTAGAGGCGCTGGGTTTGTTGTCTGCTGCGTTCAGAGGGTTTATGTCGCTGATTGAGAGATTTGAGTGTGTAAGTTTGTGGATCAGTAAGTCATTATTTTGGATATGAAGTCTGTCCAGCTGGCTGGTAATAAAACGGCTCTTTGGTGTAAAATCACATGACAGAAAACTCACATTAAGAAGTGTGGGGAAAGTAGAAACGCCACGCTGTGAGGCTAGAGCTGTGGAGGAAGAGTTTCTGTCTGACGTCCCTCCAGGCTACGACAGTAAGAAGTGTCTGAGTGTAAAGCTGTCTCCAGTGGAGAGAGAAATAGGGGTCAGTAGGTTATTAGTGCCTGTGTGTTGTCAAACACTCTGACAGCATGCTCGCTCCAAAAATGAAGCTGGCATACAAATACAAAGGTGAAGTGATGGGTTTGCAACCCTGAATCAGAGTGTTATATCTGCTTTCAATCTCCAGTGGCGTTTCTTGCTGTTTACTCATCGATCTGTGCAACTGTTTCACAAATGAACAACTTAACTTCTGCAGGCAACAGGTCAGCTGTCAGTTATCTGTGAGAGTGGTTCATACACAGGGCCTGACTTTACTTAAGGGTGCACGATAACTATAGCTGCGTTTCCACCAAGCAGTACGGGTCGGTTCAGTACGGTTTGGGACGGTTTGGGACAGTAAAGTCTCATCCCGTTTGCGTTTCCACAGCAAACTGTGCCCTCTCGTGGTGGGCGGCGTGTAAGCCGCATGCCGGAAGCCACAGCTGGTAAACAATAGCGCGACGCCGTAGCAGCTTATCCTGCGATTAAATCCAACAAAGAAGAAAACGCGACACAGTAAACAAAGAGCACGGATGGAAGACATGCAGCATTTCGTCCTCTCTGTGATTTTCATGTAACTCTCTGTTACAAAGTGCAATCAAGCTTCGTTTCAGAGAAGTCTGTGTGCCGACAGGAGAAATGCAGCCGCTGTCGGGGTGAGTGACGATTCTTTTGACCAATCAACCGTCTGCAGTGTGTTGCTCCACCTCCCGAGAGCGGATCGGTTCAGTCTGGCACCCATACGAAAGGGTCCCAAAAAAGTGGGACGGCTCGTCTCGGTTTTTAGGGATCCGTCCCGGGATGAGTCTGTGGAAACGCCACTAAAAGCGCACCGTACCGAGACGAACCGACCCGGACTGCTTGGTGGAAACGCGGCTTATCAGACCAATAATTATCAGGTCAATAACAGGAAATAATTATGTCATTCTGATACTATTTGTATTGTGGTCAGCACAGCAGTGCCCCGCTCCCACTGTAAGACCTGGGTTCAAGAGCCAACAAGAAAAATTTACCAAAAAATTTGCTTGAAACTAGAATATTGTCTTTATACAAGTATCTTTTCCATTTTTTTACTTGTTTCAATCAATTCAGACCTAATTTTGTCTGTCAATAACTTGTAACAAGACATTTCTGTGGACTAGTCAGGTGAATTTGGCTTATTTTAAGTCTAAAAAGACATTTTATACTGAAAACAAGACCCTAACACTTGATAAGATTTCCATTTTTTCCAGTGTATGAGGACGCCTGGGCTGCTAAAGACGCTAGTAACATAAAGCCAACCGCAACGAAGCTACCTGGAATTAACACTTTTGAAAAATCCAAGAAATATGCCAGACATGATAGATAGGGACTTCATTAATCCCTTCTGGAAGGTTCCAGTGGCAGTCGCACCAAAAAATAAAACAAGGACACAAATACAAAATGAATATAGGATAAAACTCATTAGCAGCAATTATAACAGTATTTTTGGTTTGTTCATAGATTCATGTCATGATCTAAGGTAAATATAAAGATGTTTGTGTGTGTTATCAGTAGGGATGGGTACCAAATTAGGTACTTTTATAGGTATCGACCAAATTCTGTCAAAAGTACCGGGTACCGATTCACATGAAATCAAAAGGTACCATGTTTGGGTACCCAAATGCATCCTTGTGACTGTGAGGGAGTAGAAGAGTAGAGGATTTTCAATGCTGAACATACTTCCATACTTTCCAAACTTGACATGAACACAGCATTGCACGTTTATATATTGAGTAATAGATATGTTAAATTGAAAAAAATACATACTGTATTAAACAAATTGATACTCTTTACCACAAAAACACAAAAAAGTACAAAAAATTGGTACTGTTGAGTTCCGGTACCAATTGCCAGGTACTGGGTTTAAGTACTGTATCATTTTAAATGTGAAAGGTACCAATCCCTAGTCGTCTGTTAACAGTTATCAGTATCAGTCTTAGGAAGCTGAAAGTTATTGTTTTAGCAAAAAAAGTTATCGTGCATTTCTAGGTTTACTGCACTAAAATTTTTATTTCTTGATGTCTGCGACTCAAACTGTTGGAAATGTGTGCACAGGACAAACCCCAACGCTTTAAAGACTAAAGAGATCAGTACCAAAGAAAAAAATTTGAGTCACAATGAAAAAAAATATTTCTCAACCAAACAGTTTGATTTGAATGCTCTCATCCTTCTTCAGATTTTACAGACGCAGGGTTTTTACGCCTCATTTAATGGTACTAGTCTTCATCGTCCTTAGATTTTTGCTTGATGTGTGCTTGAAATGCTGGAAATGAAATTTGCACACAGCAGCTGCTTTTGATCCCCACAGTCAAAACTTTTCTGTTGCGTCTTTTTGGTAATGAACACCACAGTTTTAGAGAACAGTCACATGCTACCATGTTGACAATTTACCAGGTTAAAGCAAAGGTTTTGCGCTCCTCAGATCTGTCTTCATACAGCCTAAAAACAGGACTTGTATGATTTTTGGGGTGCCAATCTGATTTAAATTGCAATTCTTCTCTGTTACTTATTGTTCTCCGATTTTTGAGTTTTCTTTTTTTTTGAGCATCTGAAAAAGTTGCACTATGATGTCTACAGACTATATCAGGAGCTGTATTCTCCCCAGAAATGCACATCACATTTTAGTTAATTTTTAAGATTATTCAGGAGATCTGACATCTTAACTTTTCTCCAACCAGGCCCTGTGGACACTTAAATTTCAAAGAAAAAAAATAGAGATTGTAAAAAAAAAGCACTATTTAAAATCATTAAATAAAAATTCCAGAAACACCAATTTTTTTCTCCCACCTCTACTTAAAACGCACCCTTCTAAAAAAAAAAAGCCAGACGAGGCCATCACACTAGGGCTGAAACACCAAGCTCTGCCTCCAGAAGGCTGGCCAATCAGAGGAAAGGGGGTTACAGAGCTGGGAGCCTTAAAGAGACAGTATCCTAAATGAAACATTTCAGTTTTTCTAAAAACCAGTAGAAATAAAATAGATTCAAAGCTACTATGGTGGCCCCAGAGGGACAGAACAAAGTCTAAAAACAGCTCAGTACCCCCTCTTTAAAGTCAATAGATGAGCTGTGCACTTAGTCTGTTTGTGGCTGATTTGTTCATGTAGATGTTTCAGGAGTGAAAGCTTGGAGCCACAGTGAAACCCTGACGAGTGTCTGAGGCAGTGAGTGCACTCTGCACGCCTCCCTGATCACTCCAGGTTGTGACAGGTTAACGTGTGAATTACACGACACCCTCATGGTGACAGCGAAGTAAACACTTCCCTTTTCTTCTTTCACTCGCTGATGGATTGCAACCGACAGCCACTTCCCCATTTTACCACACTAATCTGTAATTGTCTGGAGAGTCTCCAGGCCATGGCTGCAGAATTTGGCCAGACTCTCTGGTATGGCCAAACCCCCCCGCCTCCTCCCCTCCTCCCCGAGCATCATTAATGAGTGAGTGGCTGGTTTAGTTCCCAGCCTGGATTCTGGTATTTATCCTGGAGCACTGCTCCGCTGAGTTGCAGGAGGCAGAGGGGTAAACACAGGGCTCTGCTTTGTCATGATAAAATGGTTTGTTTATTTTTTGAACAATGTTTGGCTGAGGTTGTCTGATGATAAACACGTCTGTGTTTCATACCCCACGGCTGTGTTTATTGTCTTTGCCTGAAATGAACTGTTAAATAGGAACAACTCAGCATTACGGGTCTTTTTGGTTTCCTCGTACATCACATCTAGTGCACGCCCCGGTTTGGATGGTGCATGGTGGAAACTGTCACGTTTGTTTGTCGAAGTAAAGAAATGTGTTAAAGATGCTGAAATCTGTTATATAATAGAGGCATGCACCGTGTTCAACCATGCATACTCCAGACCGGCGTCCTCCTCCTGCAGCTTTTGAAACG